>NC_047664.1:3992974-4292974 GCF_011762505.2 Arvicanthis niloticus
ATTTTTTTTTTTTTCGTTTCTCATTTGAAGTGTTGGTCTCTATGTGATTGTATACCTCGTCTTTCTTGTCATTCTAAATGTCTTTGGATTATGTGTATTTTTTTTTTATCTTTTTTCATTTCTTGAGTAAGGGGAGGGATGGTCTTCATGTGCTTTATAGTGTCAATTCTTCAAACAGAAGCTTACACACATTCCCTGGGTGTCTATCATGAAAAATTACCACACTCTTCTGCCTCTCCCCTCACACATGGACTGCAGGGCCTCACACATACACATGAAAAGTTACAGCAGCTGAGGGGCTGTCTCATTTGTTTCCTTTCTCTTCAGCATCAAGATTTTGTCTAAAATCTGAAAAAAACTAATTCACTTTTACTTTTCCCCCCAATTTAAGAATTGTTCACAACAGGGAGACCTCTTGTTTACTCCACAATGGAAAGAAATGGAAGTTGCTTCTTTGAACATAAA
Source organism: Arvicanthis niloticus (assembly GCF_011762505.2). Taxonomy (NCBI): domain Eukaryota; kingdom Metazoa; phylum Chordata; class Mammalia; order Rodentia; family Muridae; genus Arvicanthis; species Arvicanthis niloticus. The sequence goes on from NC_047664.1 coordinate 3,993,440, forward strand.
AAATTCATTTACTCTTAAACTGAATGGCTCTGAATACTATTATATATTTTCCCTTAGAATGAAGAGGATGATTTGTGACATTCAGAGAATCTTTAAAACACAACTAAACTACTAAAATAATTAGATTGATTCCTGGCTTAACTAATTAAGCCACAGTGTATCCGGAGTAAATAGTAGCTACCATGGGACAGACCCAGTGACTCTGTGAGCATCTCATGAACACAGCTCTCGCTCTTTCCTATTTGGGGAGTTGCTTGAAGCCACACTCTATTTTAAACTGATTTGGTGAACTTGCAACCCAAAGAAAAGATTCCTGTGGTGACTCAAAGCAAAGGTGCCTTTTGTGAGATGAATAAACACTTCCTAATCTTTCTGTAAATACAGATTTTCATTTGTTTGGTTGGCTTGCTGTATTCCATGAGAAATCTGTTTGCTAAGGCAAAGTGTGGGTGCGGATGTGGACGGTGTTTGGGAACTGAATAAGAAAAAATGTCTTTACCCAGACCTTGTCCTAAACCGTGCTGGTCTGGGTAGAAGCCAGGAGGTTTTGAATGAGATGATAGGTAACAACAACCACAAGATGGGAAACCAGTACATGTGTACACAGAGACACACATGTGCACACACACAGAAGCACACACACAGACACAAGCACATACACAGACATATACAGACACACAGAGACACACACCGGCACACACATGTTCATACACAGGCACATACATAGACATATACAGGCTCACACAGAGACACATACAGGAACCACACATGTGCACACACAGAGACACACACATAGATATACACACAGGCACACACAGAGACATACATGTGCACACATATGCACACACACATACAAACACAGGCACATACAGAGACACATATGTGCACACATAGACACACACACAGACACACACAGAGACACATACAGACACACATACAGAGACACACATGTACACATGCAAACACAGACACTCACACACACTCATAGACACACATGCGTACACACATAAACACAGAGGCATACACACAGAGACACATAAGTGCACACATACACAGATACACACAGGCACACACAGAGATACACACGTGCACACACAAACACAGACAGACACACATGCACAGACACAAATGCACTGACGCAGACACATATACATGCACAGACTAACACACATACACAAACATGCATATATACCAATTTATATGCTAGTTTTAGGTCACCTCTTTGCTATGAAAATTTGCATACTCATTCATTTCTGGTTGCGGAGACTATTTATTCAGCACACACTGTGTGCCAGGTACTGTGATTTTTACCTTACAGGCGGGTCCACTAGGCTTCTCTCAAAGACACACAGGTTTCAGATGTAACTCTTTACTGTTCCTTTATCTAAAGGAACTCACTCTACAGTGACTGTTCCCCATGATCAGCCAACCGCGTCTCAGTCATGGCAAATAATTAGATAGGAAAAGTGTAACGTTTACGTAAGGTCTGAGGGTGTGAAAGCTGAGGTTGAGGCTCTAAGCCAGTGTTTTAAGGTCTAAGAACGTGTTTTAAAGCTGGTAAGTTCAAGATTTTAAATTTCCTCTGGTTGTCTTTTAAATGTAGACCTAAAGGTGTTGCTTGTCTTCTGGGTGGAGGGAAAACCTCCTCCTTCACAGACTGTGCTCACACTGAAAATCAGATCCAGGAGCTTTTGCTCCTTCTGCTCCATGGGAGGCTTCTGTCTTCTGAGCTCACCCTAAAGAATATTTATGCTATTAACAACAACAACAACAACAACAACAACAACAACAACAACAACAACAACACATTGTTTTTCAACCCTCTACTATGACACAAATGTGTGTCTTGTGCCTTTTTCTACATTGTGGATTTCAGGACAGATTACAATGTAATGTCTAACATTTATCTCTTCTGGCAAACTTAAAAAACATTCTTGTAAGCTTCAGGAAATCCACCTGGATCTTCCTCTTGTGTGTCAAATGGACTCCAGATAATGCCACTATTAATCAACAGCCTAAGTTTACCACCTGTTGCCTATTCCAGAGGGTGGGGTTCCTTTGCCATTCCCTGGTTTTGGGACTCCCCTCCCCACAACTACCAAAACCATGGACCTAAAATTTTCAAATATAAACCTAAAAATTTTTTCCCTAACCTACTTAACTTTATCTTCTGCCTTTAATATACATAGTATCCTGCTAAGACCTGGTGTTTCCTAGAGATCCACGTCCAGGAAGGCTTCAGAGCAGCTACCAGCAGGTGCTCTGCTCTAACCTCACAGACTTCACTTTCCTAGCCCCAGATGGTCCCACAGATCCTGGACAGCAATGATACAACCAGCTTTCCTAGGACTTGGCCAGCACTCCAATTTTCTTAGGGTCCCCAAAGATAATTTTACCCCCCCCCCCCCCAGTCAGCAGGATGTAGTCTAAAGAACACAACACCTCACTCCTGCCCCACCATAAACAACACATCCTCAATTTCAATTAAACAAAAAGGAAGGAATGTTAGCTTACAAGTGATTCCACTAGACTCCTCCCAGACACCTAGCAATGGCTGACGTCATCACCCGTCGCCAGGTGCTTCAGGTGTGGGCTGCATGTAAATGGACTGTTCTTGCCACTTCAGCTCTCTTGCTGCCCCCCACATGATCTCGACTGGTCTCTCCCTCTTTCTGTCCTTGTCTGTCCCCCTCATAGCTCTGCTCCCATCTGTCTGCCAGTCTACATGTCCACTTGTCTGTCTCTACCCCTTCTCCAGGTTCTCACTACCTTCCCTTCCCCCAAATAACCACCCTTATGTCAGATGTGTTGCATGGCATGGTTTCTCAGGGTGGGGGGACACCTTAGCACAGGTCCATCAGGTACCCCCTCTCCGAATTATATTTCATAATTGTAGGTGATGGGTCACATCAGAGAACAGCAGACCTGCCTTTCTGGACCATGCAGCCAAGCAGGGAGAGTCTCAAACAAACACACATTGAAATAGATCAAGATAGGGTGGTAGGGACGAAGGGCGTGTGGATGATGTCTGTTTTAAATAGGCTGATGAAAACTTCCTCCTACACAGACAAAGAGATTACCCAAACAAATCATGTCATAGCAGAGGCCAAAGAAAGCAGAGAGTGCCCCGGCCCGCAGGGATTCGACGAGACCTTAGGGAAGGGGGTGAACGAATGAAAGGACAAGAGACACAAAGAATGAGAGCAAGTCTGAGGTTCTGATCAAACTCTGAAACTTTAATTTTGGGGGGCAGGTTATAAAGACACAGCAAACCGGGAAGTTTGGGTGAGGGTCATTGCTTAGGGTCATCCTACTATGGAATCCTTACTGTCTAAGACCTTCCCACTGTCATAATCTTATCACCCTAGACCATCCCACTGTCATAATCAGCTCCAAGGAAATGCCAGACGTTCTTTAAGTTCCTGGGACCTGAGACCTGTGAACATCCTTTCTTAACCTTGTACTGACTAGACTTTCTAAAACAGCAGGTAATTTCCTGAGTTTGGCTCCTGGCAAGAGAGCTGGAAGAACAATGGCAGGGACTGGAGAGGAAACATGTTGATGGTGTTGAGGACTGAGAAGAAAAACATAGTAGTTAGGATGAAATCAAGAAGCTGTGAGATACCAGAATAAGAGGGAGCTTAGAAGGTCTGGGCAGTGGCATGTCAGGTGGCTAGAGGGGCCACAGCAGGGTCAGACTTCATTCAGAATAAAATAGGAAGTCTTTGGACACTGTTGACTTATAGAACATAGTCTTACACTTGAGAAGGATCACTCTGTTCCATAGAGAAGAAATGGAGACGAGATTCTCATGCAGTGGCGACGCTTGCCACAGTATTGACAGGAGATGCGTTCAAGCCAAGGTAGAGCTGCTGAGAGCCAGATTCTGCTACAGTTAAAAGCAAAACAGTCTGAGACTAGCTGGCGGATTGGGCAAAATATGTGAGCAAGACACCAGGTTTGGGGTCTGAGCCAACAGGAAGAATACCAGTGGGCTTAGCAGTCAGAATCAGGGTGTCAGGATCTGGCAAAGAAAAAAAAATGAAGATTTCTATTCTGAACTACTGTGTTTGTTCCTAGGTTTCCACATGAGATGTTGTAATGTCGAACCAGTGTTGACACAGTGTTCTGAGGTGCAGAAACAGCAGAAGGTACAAATTCAGAACCACCAGTATAAACATAGTATTTACTTTCTAATTAATGGAAGCCACAGAGCTACATCTCTGTTGAGAGCCGACTCCTAGCAGAAAGCAGCTATCATCCTTGCAGCCATCTCGAGCCATATACCCTGACAAGAGACTTGTTTTTCAACAGCCTACAACAGCTGAGCACACTCTGATAAACATCTTGTTTTGTTGTTAGTGCCCCCAGCTGCAAGGTGTACGTGGTAAAGAGTCTTCAGCTGTGTTCCCCTGCTTGCCCAAGGTAGCAAGGCATGTGGAAAAGTGTATAAATACCCAGATTTCTTGCCCCTCCATCCCCACTCTCTCTCTTGCTAGACCCTGTTGACTGACCCATGGCCTGGAGCAGCAGCTCAGACAGGAACATCTTGGTGCTCAATGCAAGGCAGCAAGAACGAGAGACCCAGTGAGGGACGTTACTGGAAGAAGGGTCTGTGGAAAATTTAGAAGTGAAACAAAGGTGATCCCTGTGGGAACCTGCTGTGTCAAGACCAGAAAGTCATAGTAATAAAAATGGGGCAAGAAATAAGTCAGCTGAACTCAACTCTCTGTTTTTGTTTTATTGTTTGCTGTTTATGTCTGTCAATTGTCTGCTTTTGTTTCGTTGTTTGAATGTTGTGTTTCATGTTTAAAAGAAAAAGAAATCCAAAATATGACTAAAGGTTGATGATGATTTGTCAGAGCCAGATTGTGCCGACCTAGAGGAAGAGGCAGCCAAATATTATGACCCTGAATGGCCCTCTTCTCAAATGCCCTCTCCCTGTGTGCCTCCACCTCCAGATGTTCCCACTATGGGGATGGTGGTTGTAGATCCCAAAAAGGAGTTAGACCCTACAGGAAGAAGACAGATCTTACAGGGTATATCAGACTCTGTTCTGACATAGTGCCCTCCTACCAACTAGGCTTACCTATTGTGGCTGCCATGCAAGGACAATCAGTAAGAGATTTTTTTGGCTAGTAGAAACAAAAAGGCCTGTTTTAAATGTGGCAAGCCTGGACACTTTGCAAAAGATTGCAAGGCAGAAAATGAGTTAACCCAGAGACAACCCAGCAAACAGCCTGGGCTCTGCCCACATTGCAAACGTGGAAGGCATTGGGCTAATGAATGTAGGTTCAAGACAGATGCATAAGGAAACACCCGTTCCCATAGTCAGGGAAATGGGAACAGGGGCCATCCCCAGGCCCAAAACAATGTAAGCCAAAATAGGCTTATGGGGCAGTCAGTTTCATACCAGCAAACAACAACCCCTTTCTGAACTTAGTCAAGCAACACCAGGAAGCACAGTACTAGACCTCAGTTCTGCCATCCACACAGTATTAACCCCAGAAATGGGACATCAGGCCTTACCCACCGGAGTGTTTGGACCACTCTATCCAAATGTGTTTGGCCTAATAGTGGGAAGAAGCAGTGCTACTATGCAGGGACTACAAATTTTTCCTGGAGTTATAGACAATGATTATCAAGGTGAGATTAAGGTAATGGCAGAGGTAATACAGAATATAGTCACCATTCCTACAGGAAGGAGGATGGCTCAACTATTGTTACTTCCATTGTTTCCTACTAATCACAAATATAAGAGTCCTAAGAAAGGGGATCAAGGCTTTGGTTCCTCTGATGCATACTGAGTACAACCTATAGTTAAGCAAAAACATATGATGACAATATGACTTGATGAAAAGGCATTTCAAGGCTTGGTTGACACAGGGGCTGATGTGACAATCATAAGACAAAGTGATTGGCCCGTCAACTGGCCTCTGATCCCAACCTTATCCAATCTAAGAGGTATTGGCCAAAGTCAAAATCCACAACAAAGCTCTAAGGTGTTGATGTGGAAAGATAAAGAAGGAAATACAGGAAATATACAACCCTATGTCATCCCGGGCCTTCCCATTAATCTCTGGGGCTGAGATCTGTTATCCCAGTTGGGATTGATTATGTGCAGCTGTAATGAAGTAATCACGGCTCAAATGATAAACTCTGGATTTTCCCCACGAAAAGATTAGGAAAAAGTGAAGATGGGATTACTCATCCTATTGAAGTCCATGGTAACACTGGAAGAAGAGGCTTTGGGTATTTTTGATGGGGGCTACTGATTCAGCTGCACCCCTAGGGCATTGTATGGATCCCATCATCTGGAAGGGAGACTTGTCCATCTGGGTGGATTGGTGGTTCCTAACCACCAAAAAATTACAAGCTACTCAGTTGCTAGTGCAGGAGCAATTACAGGCAGGACATTTAGAGGAGAATAATTTTCCCTGGAATATCCCAATATTTGTCATTAGGAAAAAATCAAGAAAGTGGAGATTGTTGCAAGACTTGAGGGCTGTTAATGCGACCATGATTCGGATGGGAGCCTTGCTGCCTGGGCTATCCACACCAGTGGCCATACCTTTAGGCTATTATAAAATAGTTATAGATTTAAAAGACTGTTTCTTTACTATCCCTTTGTATCCTAACGATAGAAAGCACTTTGCTTTTAGTGTTCCTGCTATAAACTTTAGAGAACCTATGAAAAGATATCAATGGAAGGTCTTGCCTCAGGGTATGGCCAACAGTCCTACCTTGTGCCAAAAGTTTATGGCTTCCTTCATAGATAGTGTTAGGACCATATGGAAACAAATGGACATGATTCATTTCATGGATGATATTTTAATAGCAGGAAAAGATGGAAAACAGGTACTCCAGTGCTTTGATGATCTTAAAACAGCTTTACAGACCACAGGGTTACAAATAGCACCAGAAAAGATACAATTACAAGATCCATATACTTATTTAGGATTTCAGATTGATAGTAAGGCCACCTTGAGGACTGATTCCCTTAAGACACTTAATGATTTTCAAAAACTATTGGGAGACATTAATTGGCTATGACCATATTTGAAACTCACTACAGGAGAATTGAAGCCTCTGTTTGATATTCTCAAAGGAGATCCTGACCCTATGTCTGACAGGGCTCTAACAGAGGAGGGTAGAAAAGCCTTACAGAAGGTGGAGAGTGCTATTTCATCTCAATTTGTAACTCATATTAATTATTCTAAGCCTTTATAGTTTCTTATTTTTAACACTAAATTAACTCCTACTGCAGTTTTCTGGCAAACTGTACCCATATTATGGGTTCATCTTACCTCATCTCCTAAACAGGTTCTTTATCCATACTATGCATCTGTAGCTGATATGATTATGTTAGGCAGAGATAATAGTAAAAAATATTTTGGACCCAACCTCACAAAACCTAGATGAAGCGGGGCTACCAGGAGCTCTAACCTGGGCAGTATCTCAGGTAAGGAATCAGCAACACTCACCCCAAACAGGGAGTAACTAGGGCACACATGGACCCAGGAATTCACTCCTGGCCAGGAGCACTGGTACCTTCCGGTCTGGGCCTGAGGGCTCAGTGGATCCCAGGAGATAGCTCTGCACCCAATCTCACAGAACCCAGAGGAAGCGGGCTCTCAAGAGCTCTAAGCCAGGCAGTATCTTAGTTAAGGAGGCAGCAACACTCACACCAAATAGAAAGTAACTGGGACCCACTGGGACCCAGGAATTCACTCCTGGGTGGGCATACCGGTTCCTTCCTGTTTGGGCCTGAGCATAGAGCAGATCCCAGGAGGCAGCTCTGTACCCAACCTCACAAAACCCAGAGGTGGCAGAGCTCTCAGGAGTTCTAACCTGGGCAGTATCTCAGATCAGGAGACAGCAATACTCTACCCAAACAGGGAGTAGCCAAGACCCACAGGGACCCAGGAATTCACTCCTGGCCCAGAGCACTGGTTCCTTCCTGTTTCCACCTGAACACTGGGCAGAGCTTGGACCTCAACTCTAACCCCAGCAGTAACACTCATCCCAAACAGTTCTGACACAACCAAGATAATAGGAAAGACAAGGCTCCATTCAGAGACAGCTCAGGTAGCACCAGAGAGATCCAGATGGGGAAAGGCAAGCACAAGAATACAAGCACCAGCAACCCAGTGTACTCGGCTTCATCAGAACCTAGTTCTCCCACATTAGAAAGTCCTGAATTACCCATATCACCAGGAAAGCAAGAGTCAGATCTAAAATCACTTCTAATAATGATGATAGAGAACTTTAAGAAGGACATAAATAACACCCTCAAAGAAATTGAGGAGAACACAGATAAACAGGTGAAAGCCCTTAAAGAGGAAACACAAAAATCCCTTAAAGAATTACAAGAGAACACAACTAAACAGGTGAAGGAATTGAACAAAAACATCCAGGACATAAAAATGGAAGTAGAGACAATTAAGAAATCACAAAGGGAGACTACCAGGGATATAGAAAACCTGGGAAAGAAATCAGGAGTCATAGATGCAAGCATCACCAACAGAATACAAGAGATAGAAGAGAGAATCTCAGGTGCAGAAGATACCATAGAAAATATTAACACAACTGTCAAAGAAAACACAAAATGCAAAAAGTTCTTAACACAAAACATCCAGGAAATTCAGGACACAATGAGAAGACAGAACTTAAGGATAATAGGTATAGAAGAAAGAGAGGATTCCCATCTTAAAGGGCTAATAAATATCTTCAACAAAATTATAGAAGAAAACTTACCTAACCTAAAGAATGAGATACCCATAATCATCCAAGAAGCATACAGAAGCCAAGTAGACTAGACCAGAAAAGAAATACCTCCCGTCACATAATAATCAAAATACAAAATGCACAAAACAAAGAAAGAATTTTAAAAGCAGTAAGGGAAAAAGGTCAAGTAACATATAAAGGCAGACCTATCAGAATTACACCAGACTTCTCACCAGAGACTATAAAAGCTAGAAGATCCTGGACGGATGTCATACAGACCCTAAGAGAACACAAATGCCAGCCCAGACTACTATACCCAGCAAAATTCTCAATCATTATTGATGGAGAAACCAAAATATTCCATGACAAATCCAAATTTACACAGTATCTCAACACAAATCCAGCACTTCAAAGAATAATTGGTGGAAAACTCCAGCACAAGGAGGGAAACTACAACCTAGAAAAAGCAAGAAAGTAATCTTCCAAAAACCGTAAAAGAAGGTAGCTACACAAACATATCTCCACGGATGTTAGCCCCAAACCTTGGATTAGCAAAGACTCAACCCGCAGACCACATGAAACTCATGAAGAAGGAAGACCAAGAGGGGATTCCTCAGTTCTATTTAGAACGAGAAACAAAAATGCTCAAGGGAGCAAATAGGGAAACAAAACATGGAACAGAAACTGAAGGAGGGGCCATCAGGAAACCATTCCACCTGGGTATTCATCCCATGTACAGTCACCTAAACTAAACACTGTTGTGGATGGCTGGAAGTGCATAATGTGAGGAACATGATATAGCTGTCTCCTTAGAGGTCTGCCAAAGACTAACACACTCAGAGGACGATGCTCACAGTTAACCACTGATATGATCAGGGATTTCCCAATGGAGAACTTAGTGAGAGGACTGAAGGAGCAGAAAGGGTTAGTGACCCCAGGTGGAAAGCAACAATACCAAACAACCAGAGCCCCCCAGGGTCTAAACCACCAGCCTGGGAACACATAGGGAGGGACCCAAGACTCCAGAGGTATGTGTAGGGGAGGATGGCCTTGTCGGACATAGGTGGGAGAGGAGTTTTTTGGTCTCATAAAAAAAAATGAACACAGAGTGGGGGGGGGGATGTGAGGGCGGGGAGGGGATAATGAGGTGCGGTCACTGCCTCATAGAAGCATGAGGAGGGGGATGGAATAGGAGGTTTCTGGGTGGTGGGAGGAAGTAGGGTAAGGGGATAAAATCTGAAACGTAAATACTACAACCAATTTTAACAAGCGGAAAAAAAAAAGTTGTCAGAACCAACATCTTTTAAAAAAAAGTCAGCCGCCTGGGGGGGGGATTTTTTTTCTCTTGATAATAAAACTTGTTCTGAGAATTGTATATTGCAGAATACACAGCCTTGGTGTATCTACTCATCAAGCATACTGAGCAGACCTGCCCAAACCTCTGATGTTCTGGAATTCCATCTGGATTCAGTGAAGACACAGTGTCAGAGGCTTATCAATTTACTCTTCCCCCCACCCCTCTTCTAAAATCTCAACGCCCTTAATCAGCTTGCAGAAGTTAAAGAAGAGTCAGCGCCCCTATTCCCTGAGCTTGGGGACTAATGTGGTTAATAATGGTCTGTCTTTCTAGGGAAAAGTAGTGGTTTTGTTGGAACAGGGGGGATTAGCTAGGACTTATTGCATAGCCATAGCCTATTGGTAGAAATCTGTATAATTATTATCAAGATGAAGTTATAATTTCTTAAATGGTACAAAATTTACTTGGATTTCAAATTTAAGGTTTTCATTGGTACGAGCCTCTTATTAATATAAAAATGAGATGAATATTGATACTCTCATGGGCATTGTGCCTGTATAACACATTTAGGAATACAAGGCCTAGACCCAGCCCTTTTTAAACTTTTTTTTAACTGATGTGGGATGGTTAACCTATGAGTTAAGGGACTATAGCAAATTCATGGTTTTGAGTTTATTGTTAGGGTGTTTTCCATATTTTATTTAGAAATAGCTGAGAGGAGTGAACAGACAACAGTCCAGGTTACCTTACATGGATAGTTGGTTTTTAAAACATCAGAAGTCCATAGAACTGACGCTACAAATATTTATATATTAATGTTCAATTTGATTAGAGACCTGTCTGCTCCTGACAGCTTCCTGTATTGGATTCTAAGAAGAAATTGAGCATCCTTGGAGTTACTCCAGTTGTGTGGTGACAACCACTAGGCAAGAATTGCCTCTCTCCATCTACAGACAAATTACTGTCCAGAAAAGGACACACATGCAGAATAGTCGACTGATTATATCTGCCTAGATAGAGTAATCAGTCCTTAATAATCCTGCATCACTAAGGTCTGTCAGATGATTCTGGGCCAGAAGGCTGAAGATTTGATGCTCCAATGTCCGGTAGTATAGGGGCTTTTCAGGTGTTCAGCGGTCTCTATAAATTGGCTAAGTTTTATAAGTTATGTTTAGTGCTTCCCATAACTTCAGTTAACTCAGTCATTCTGGATTTCTGATGGGGTTGAAGACCTATAGTCTCATAGCCAATCCTGGCTATTTACTTTCAGAGAAAAGATCTGAGTAGATGGTTTTCAGCTGACATTCATTCTAAAGCCAAAAAAGCCAGGATCAAAAGTAAGTGTTTTAGTTAGAAGAGATGACAGAGGTTCTGGTCAGTCAACAAAATGATGGACTGGGTATTAGGACTATCTTGTACCTCATTGGTACAATTAGGAATAAGTATGCTCTAATTGTATTTTGAGAGAAAACTTTTATTTTAACAGGAAGAGTGATATGTAGGAGGAGCTAAGTGGGAAGGAGTACTGAGAGGAAGAGATGGAGCAAGGAGAGAAGATGAAGAAGAGGAGAAACTAGGTGATGAGAGAGAGAGAAAGAGAGAGGGGGAGTGGAGGCAGATGTTCACATGTCTCCACCAGTCAAAGATAGTTTTTATATCTAGGTTGGGTATTGGGTTACACTTCTGATTGATCATTACCAAACTTATAAATCCTTTTATTAACATTTTTAAAAAATCGTATAAAAGCAAAAAGGAAAGGGGGGCATGGGACAGGGGTGTTCTAGGGAGGGGAAATGTGGAAAGGGGATAGCATCTTAAATGTAAATAAAATATAAAATAAAATAAAAAAACGATTTTCAAAGGTTTTCAGGAGATGCTTATTGGCTAAGATTTTATTTTAAGCTCTTCACAAAAGAATTTATGTCTCTGTTTAATATTCTCAAGAGAGATGCAAATCCTAATTTCTCTCAAAAATTAATTGACAAAAGAGGAGTAATTTTACAAAAAGTAGAAGAAGCTCTCATTAATTTGTATATTATATAGATTGATATAGATTGATTAATTGTTAGCTGTTCTATAATAGTCCTTTGATAAAAGAAATTATTAATTAAGAATTATATTTCTTTAAATAGTGTCTTCATGACTCTCTTAGGGTGGAAGGGGCATGCCTTGTTTACTCTTTTAATCTTTTTGGTGGCCATTTAGCTGTGGCTAAAAAGATTAATGAACTAAATAGATACCCCGACAAAACCAAGCCCAATTATTGTGGGAAGCGGCTCCACTCTCACCATTACAAAGTGGCACTTGGCATAGGCATTGCTTGAGAGAAAAGACAACTCCATATATGGAGTTGTATGTGCTGAGAGGTGTGGTTACCCGATCACCCCACCTCGAGTGATTGAGAGTGGCCAGTTAGTGACTTTGTGGCAGCTGCTGATAGGATCAAGGCAATGCATATAAGGGGCTGCAGGAGCTCGGGAAGAAGGGAGAAGAGATGAGAAGAGAGAGAGGAAGCGCACTGTACAGGGATAGCTGAATAAACCCCTTGAAGAAGAATGCATTGCCTTATTCTGCAGGTCGGACGTGGGTAGCGACAAGTGGTGCCGAAACCCAGGATCCACTGAAACCTCTCGGGACATGTTCAGAACTTCTTGCGGCTTCAGGACAGTTGACTGGGTAAGTTCCCAGGTAAGTGGGACAAGTTAGGTTCTTGGTATTGGGATGAGTTGACATCAAGAGTTGACAGTGAGGGTTGACAGTGAGAGTTGAAACTGACAGTTGAAAGCGAGAGTTGACAGTGAGAGTTGAAACTGACAGTTGAAAGTGAAAGTAGGTTCCCTGTTAGTGAAACAAGTCAGGCTCTCAGAAGAGACGATAAAGCGCTAAAGTGAAACTAGCCAATAAAGTTCCAGGTTTTCGGACAAGTTTCTTATAAGATGGGAACTTCACAAAGTCACCCAATTTTTTTTTGCCCTGAAAGAGCTTTTAAAAGCCAAAGGGCTGGGGATAAAGTCCTCTACATTAGAAAAATTTTTACAAGATATTGATAAAGTGGCCCCATGGTTTGCTGTTTCAGGTCACTTGACACTTAGAAGCTGGGATAAGCTTGGGAGGGATCTTGATCTTGTATGGGAGCAAGGAGAGTTAAAAGGTGGTGTCCGCCCTTTGTGGAAGTTGGTGCGTAGCTGCATCCAGGATAAAGAAGGAAGATGTCAGAAGGAACTTTAAAAAGTATCCGAAGCGTTAGAGCAATTAAAAGAGGAGAGATTGGCAAAGTCAGAGGAATCAGAAGAAACAGATGAGGAGGGAGAGGCTACTGATACTGAGGAAGAGCTAGAAAAATTAGTAAGAAGGCTGGAGAAGGCAGAACTTAATGTGGAACCTTCTGCCCCAGGGCTGCCAAATTTGCTGCGGCCACCACCCTATGTCCCGGAATTAGCTATGTCTAGTGGACAGAGTTTTTGTCCAGAGGCTTGGAGAGAAGCTAGGGCACAGCAGTGCTTCCCCGTATTTCAGGATGGAGGGGGAAATAGAGTACATGAGCCCTTGGAATTTAAAATAATTCAACGGCTCGCAGAGGGGGTCCGTGCTTATGGCACTAGTGCAGCTTTTGTCATAGCACAATTAGAATCTCTTCATCGATTTTGCATGACCCCAAGTGATTGGATGAGCCTAGCCAAGGCCTGCTTAACTCCTGGCCAATATCTTGATTGGAAAGCATTTTTCATAGAGTTCTCAGCAGAGCAGGCCGCTGCTAATGCGGCTGCAGGCCAACAGGCCTGGAATCAAGACATGCTACTAGGACAGGGTAGGTTTGCCAACCAATAGATTAATTACCCAATGCAGGTATACGAGCAGATTAATCAATTAGGCACCAGGGCCTGGAAGGACCTTCCTAATAGGGGAGAAGTACAAGGGAACCTAACAAAGATAACTCAGGGGTCGGCTGAGCCTTTTGTTGACTTTGTGGCCAGAATGGTAGAGGCCGCTGGTAGAATTTTTGGGGATCCCGATGCAGCCATGCCATTAATCAAACAGCTAATTTTTGAACAGTGCACCAAGGAGTGGAGACAGGCTATCAACCCCTATAAAAGTAAGGGATTAGAGGTCTGGATGAAGATATGCAGGGAGATAGGTGGACCGCTATCTAATGCTGGTTTAGCAGCTGCAGTCATGGAACTTACGAGGAAGCAAGGAACCAATTCTGGGAATTGCTTTAGGTGTGGTCAGCCCGGCCACCATAAGAAGAACTGCCTCCAAAAAGGAGGGAGTGGGAGAGTTTCTAAACCCTCCCCAGGGCTCTGCAAAAAAGGGAACCATTGGGCTAATGAATGTAGATCAGTCAAGGACATAAATGGGCAACTGCTTGCTCCCGGGTTTGGTGGCACTAAGCCAAAAAACGGGGCACGGGGCCCCTGTCCTCAGGGCCCTCAAATATATGGGGCAATGGAGGAGGAGAGATCCTGGCCATCCCTGAGAAGGCCAATGGCATGGAATCAGCAAGAAGGACAACAAGAGGAAGTGCAGGGCTTGACCTCTGTGCCACCACCAGACTTGTACTAACACCCCAAATGGGACCCCAGTTGGTGGACTCAGATTTCAAAGGACTCTTGCCTGAAGGAACAATGGGACTCTTGATTCATAGAAGCTCTACCACTATGCAGGGGGTCATTGTTCACCCTGGAGTAATTGATTCTGACTATACTGGCATTGTAAAAATCATGGTATCTTCTCCCAGGGGAATAGCTGCGACCTCCCCAGGGGATAGAATTGCACAATTACTTGTGCTACCAAGCTGCCATTCTTTGTTTCCCTCAGCTGATAAAGAGAGGCAAGATCAAGGGTTTGGATCCTCAGGCACGCCTTATATAGGCTATGCCATAGATTTAGAACAGAGACCCCTTATTGAGTTACAGATAGAAGGAAAAAGTATTCTTGGCCTCTTAGATACAGGAGCAGACAAAAGTATTATAGCCATAAAAGATTGGCCTATTCAAAAGTCAGAACAATTATTACAAGGGCTAGGATATAAGTGCCCTGATATAAGTGCCCGATCTTTAACATGGAAGGATCTTTAACATGGAAGGATCAAGAAGGTCATTCTGGCACTATGCAACCCTATGTTTTAGAAATTCCTGTGTCATTGTGGGGAAGAGATCTGTTAAAAGACATAGGTTTTATATTGACTAATGAAGCAGATTATGGAACAGCTGCCCCAAAGCTTATGAAACGCATGGGGCACCACCCTGAACATGGGTTGAGAAAGTACCCACAGGGCAGGAAATCCCCTATACTACCCAACTTGAAAAAGGGAAGAACGGGGCTGGGTTTTTCCCAGGGGCCACTGAGGAAGCATTACCCATAACATGGAAAGTTGAGGATCCAGTTTGGGTTCCTCAGTGGCCCTTCTCCTCAGAAAAGCTACAGGCAGCCACAGAATTAGTAAATGAGCAATTGGCTTTAGGACATATTCAATCATCCACATCTCCTTGGAATAAAATGGAGATTATTGCATGATCTTAGAGCCATTAATGCCCAGATGGAAGTTATGGGACCTGTTCAGAGGGGCTTACCATTGCCCTCTACCTTACCAGAGGAATGGCCGCTTATAGTAATAGATATAAAAGATTGCTTCTTTTCCATTCCCTTGTGCAAACAAGATGCCAAGCGTTTTGCCTTTACTCTTCCCTCCATTAATCATGCCCAACCAGACCGGAGATATGAGTGGGTTTTTTGCCTCAAGGTATGGCCAACAGTCCTACCATGTGTCAACTCTATGTGGATAAGGCATTAGTTAACGTTAGACAAAAATTCCCAAAGCTTTATTGTTATCATTATATGGATGATATTTTATTGGCTATAAAGAGTAAACAAATTTTAGAAGAAGCATATACATTAATGGTTGAGGAACTGAGACATTTTGGCCTAATTATAGCCCCCGAGAAGGCACAACAAGACAAAGTGATTAATTATTTGGGATCTGTCATTACTGCAAAAGAAATAAGGCCACAAAAAATTCAAATATGTAAGGATGGATTATGTACCTTAAATGATTTTCAGAAATTGCTAGGGGATATTCAATGGATTTGGCCTTGTTTCGGATTGTCTAATAGCCAATTACAACCACTATATGATATATTGCCAGGAAATATTGATTTGATGTCTACTAGAAGTTTGACACCTGAGGCTTGAGTAGCCCTGGATGAGGTAGAAAAGGCCCTGTCGACTTCTTACTTAGGAGGGTTTTAACAGCCCCTTTATAATTGTGTATCTAATCTACCCCAAAGCAGCCCATTGGAGTTCTTTGGCAGGGAGGACCTTTGCTTTGGATACATCCAAAAATATCACCTGGAAAGATCTTGGAGTATTATCCAAGTGTTGTGGCTGCTTTGGCCTTACAAGGGTTACAACAAAGCATACAATATTTTGGAAGTGAGCCACAAAAAATTGTGGTGCCCTATACAGCCCAGCAACAAGAGGTATCATCCACCATGGATGATTGGGCTATATTGAGATGTTCCTTTTTAGGTATTATTGATAATCATTTACCCAAGGATCCCTTATTACAATTTATTAAAGAACATCCAGTGGTTTTTCCAAAGATGACTAGCGCTGTTCCATTAAAAGATGTAAAAGTAATATTTACTGATGGATCTAAAACTGGCTGTGGCTCATATGTGGTTTCTGGTGATAGCCCCAAACTTGTCCAGTTTGCCATAGAGTCCCCTCAGGTAATTGAATTACAAATTGTATTAATGGTATTTAAAAAATTTAAAGAATCTTTTAATTTAATTTCTGATTCCCAGTATGTGGTAAATATTCTTAAAATATTGGAAGCAGTAGGAAAAATAAATGTTAAAAGTACAATTCGAGAAATTTTAATTCAATTACAGCAGGAAATTTTAAATAGGAAAAATCCATTTTATGTACAACATATTCGAGCTCATACTGGACTTCCTGGTCCATTGGCAGATGGAAATGATTTGGCAGATAAGGCTACCAGAGCCATCTTTATATTCTCTGCTCATACTCCTGTTCAAAACGCTAAGACATTCCATGAACAATTTCATGTCAATGCACGAGCATTGGTTACTCGCTGTAAGATCTCTCGCAAGGAGGCTCATAGCATTGTGAAAAGCTGTAACTCCTGTCTGCCATATATTGCTATCCCAACTGTGGGTGTTAATCCCCAGGGTTTATGCCCTTTGCATATTTGGCAAATGGATGTTACACACTTTTCTGAATTTGGAAAATTAAAGTATGTACATGTATCTGTAGACACTGCCTCTGGAGTCATAGCCGCTTCGGCAATGACCGGAGAAAAAGCAAGACATGTCATTGTGCATTGCTTTGAGGCATGGAATGCCTGGGGAATGCCAAAGTCCTTAAAAGCAGACAATGGCCCAGCTTACACCTCCTCCCAATTTGAGAGCTTTTGCAAAGCCATGGGAATATCTCATTCCACTGGACTCCCATATAACCCCCAAGGACAGGGCATAGTTGAGCGTGCCCATAGAACCTTGAAGGAGTGTTTAATAAAACAAAAAGGGGGGATTAGGTATGGGAAAGACACCTAGAGAAAGACTTGCTATTGCTCTTTTTACTCTCAATTATCTTCAATTGGACAAAGAGGGTAAGTCCGCGGCAGAGCGACATGCGCAACAGTCTCCAGCAAATAAAGGACAAGTGTTATGGAAGGATATCCTTACTGGTCAGTGGAATGGCCCAGACCCAGTGTTGGTGTGGGCGAGAGGGTCTGTTTGTGTTTTTCCACAGGATGGGCAACAGCCATTGTGGGTTCCAGAGAGACTTAATCGTCCAGTGCAAAGCTGACAACAGAAGCTCCTATCTAATCATGATGTTGCTAGTGAAGATGATGCTCATGCTGATGGTGATGGGGGAAAAGATCCTGACCCTGCAGGGAGAAACTAAAGAGTTCAGATGGGAATGCCTAGATTTGTTCCTTGGCCGGTGGAGGCCCCATTAGCTATGGCCCTGTTTAGGACATGCAGGGATTTTGGTATCACTGCCGCCATCGTGACACCTATTGCAGTGTCAGCTACTGCTGCTACTGCAGCAGGCCAATGCGGCTATGGCCCTGGATACACAGAGGCAGATTAATTCTCAATTGAGAGCCGGCATTATGCTGGTGAATCAAAAAGTGGATCTAGTCCAGGAGCAAGTAGACATGCTCATGGAATTAGCTCAGTTGGGCTGTCAGTGGAAGTATACAGGTCTTTGTGTGACATCTGTAAGATATGAAAATGCAAGTCAAGCAGCTCATTTGTCTAGAAATTTGTCTCAGTATTTTAGAGGAAATTGGTCGGAAGATTTCGATGGCTTGATGCAGAAGCTGCAGCTAGCCATGGTGCACATGAATTCCACCCGTGTTGACCTGTCTGTTGCTGAGGGCCTGGCCTCCTGGATCCAATCTGCAATGAACCACCTAAAAGAACGGGAATTGCAGCCCTTAGCTTTTGCCTTGTTCTTGTCAGTTGCCTAGCACTATGGTCCATTCTGAAGATGCGTATGCAACAGCACAACGCTAATGCCATGATTGTTCAAGCATTTACTGCTCTTGAAGGAGGCCAGTCCCCACAAATCTGGCTAAGCTATTTGAAGAGCTCTGAGTTGTAACATGCAGCAGGATGTAGGGCATAGCACCGCAGAGGGCGCTGTACGTCCTCGGACATATGTCTGACTGCATACAGGTTTTGCCATAGTTCCTGTCCCCTGGAAAACAGCATCGGGTTGGGTCACCCATGGTAACCATACTGTAGACGGCAGGTGGTGAAAATGGGGTTGACAATCTCCCTTCAAATACAGGGGGTCAAACCTCTATGTCCTTCTGCTCGCATAAAACAAAAAAGGAGGAGCTGTGGGAAGCGGCTCCACTCTCACCATTACAAAGTGGCACTTGGCATAGGCATTGCTTGAGAGAAAAGACAACTCCATATATGGAGTTGTATTCGCTGAGAGGTGTGGTTACCCGATCACCCCACCTCGCGTGATTGAGAGTGGCCAATTAGTGACTTTGTGGCAGCTGCTGATAGGATCAAGGCAATGCATATAAGGGGCTGCGGGAGCTGGGGAAGAAGGGAGAAGAGATGAGAAGAGAAAGAGAGAGGAAGTGCGCTGTACAGGGATAGCTGAATAAACCGCTTGAAGAAGAACGCGGTTGCCGTTGTCTTATTCTGCAAGTCAGACGTGGGTAGCGACAAATTATAAATAAGATGAATAACAATTGACATCCAGGGAAGAGAAATTTCCCTGAGAATTCCCTTCTTTTTTCCTTTCCAGATAAAAAATTAATCACTGGTGATGTCTGCTGTTAGGAATTCTAATCCTGATGCTGGCTTCTGGACTTACACTACTCAGACCTTCGATGGGCCAATGACAAGGACATCAAATAGCTAGAGATTGCCATTACTAGTCTGAAGAAATCCCTCGTTTCCTTGTCTGAAGTGATCGTCAAAAATTGTGAAGGACTTTATTGGACCTGATTTACTCTTTTACAATTGAAAAGACGTGTACAGCTCTAGACTGTGTACAGCCCTTAAAGAAGAATGTTGCTTTTACATAGACAAGACAGGGGGATGGTTAAAGAGAGCGTGAAAAAGGCCAGAGAAGGTCTTGAGAGAAGACAGAGAGAGAAAGAGAAAGATGAGAGCTGGTACAAGAATTGGTTTTCAACCTCTCCATGATTGTCAACCCTACTTCCTTCCATCTTGGGACCATTAATTGGGTTATTTTTGCTTATTTCTTTTGGTCCCTGGGCCTTAAATAGGCTGACTAACTTTGTGAGACAAAAGATAGATAATCTGATAGCAAAATCTATTCAGATACATTGTCATAAGTTAGCTATGGGGGACCATGAGACTCAAGATGAGGTTGTTACTCTATCCAGGGTGTTCCCAAATCTCATCTCCACCCAACCTAAAAGAGGGGACTTCCACCCCTAGACCAAGCAGAGAAGGGCCACCCAGAATCCCCTCTGTCTGGTGATCTGAATTCTTGCTAAGGCTGCGAGGCTAAGCACTGCAAGGGAATATAAAAAAAAAGTTAAAAATATGTTTCTGGGTTCCCTGAGGGACAAGCCTGACTGCATAGGGGTTGATGTCAAAAGTATCCCCTCTCCAGGAAAAAGACATCGGGATGGGTATGGCCCTCATGCCTCACTGAACAACGACAGGAGGACTGGAGCCATTACAAGGTCCCCTTTAATTACTGGAGGTCAGGCCTCTATCCCTGCCTTGGCAAGATTAGAATCGCCATAGCCCTTCTATACTTGAAGAAGGGAGATGTCGGGGCAGCCCTGCTTATATACTGAAGGCCTAAAATCAGCCATAAGCCTAAAATCAGCAATAGGCCTGACATACATGCCTGCTAACACAAAGTCTTGGGTCTCTATGGAAAAAAACACTGAAACAGAGGGCTATAAACTATTGTAAACAGGCAGCTTTTGTTGAAATCTACCAGCCTGAGTAGTCATAGACCTGGTAAATAGGCAGCCTTTGGCAGATAGTACCAAATTAGATAAGGACAAGTGAATCATAGGCAGAGTCATCGTGACCTGACCCTTGAACCTTCACCCAGCTGATACCCTGTTCTGAAAGATATCTGTACTCCCCCTGAACACCTATGCTCCTGTGTCATCCCCTTTCCCACATCTTGTATTTTTGTGTTTATAACCCCCATGTTAAAAAGTAAAAATTATGATTTGATAAACACACACACACACACACATACACACACACACACAGTGTTCCCCTGGTTCTGCTGACTTAGCTCCTGACAATCTATTTTCTTGTTCTCAGAAATACTTTGAATTATAGAACATTATTGTGGTTTTTGATAGTATGCTGGGTAAAATAATCTTTATTGATCTCATTTTAAACATCAAAGTTTGTAGTGAGTTAAAATGTCCTTTAACATAATTATAGGTCATATTTATTTTCATATTGTAAAATGTTAGTTAATCTGTTGAACATTTTAAAAAACTGGATTCCTTTTTGAGAATTTCATATATGAACACTGTATTTACATATTTTCCCCCTTTCTCTCCTTCCTCCCACTTTTCCCAACCCCCATACTTTTTGAATACATCTTACTGCTTAATTATTGTTTATATATGTATACATGTATACATATATATGTTTATACAAATATTGATAAATAAAGCATTTTGGAAAAAAAAATATTTTGGGAAATATCCTGATGTGATAGTACAACCCTATACAAGGCATCAGGTTGATGGGCTTATGCAGAGTTCTGAAGTTTGGCCTATCACATGTGCCTCATTTGGTGGCCAGTTAGATACTCATTATCCGCCAGATAAACTGGCTCAGTTTTGTAATTGCCATGCATTTGTTTTTCCATCTCGTATTGTGCATGCACCTATAAAGAAAGCATTGCTAGTTTTCACTGATGGCTCCTCATCAGGAACAGCCACTTATGCCTTTAAGGATCAAATAATCTCCTTTGCTACATCGTCTGTGTCAGCTCAGTTGGTTGAATTACATGCTGTTATTGCTGTGTTTCAAGCATTTCCAAATCAAACCATTAATATTTATACAGATAGCTCATATATAGATAGCTCAATCTATCCTTCTGTTAGAAACTGCTGCACAAATAAAGCTTTCCTCAGAAGCAGCCAATTTGTTTTTATAGTGCCAACAATTTTGAGGAGAAAGTATAAATTCTTTTTTTTTTTTTTTTTTTTTGATTTTTCAAGACAGGGTTTCTCTGTATAGCCTTGGCTGACCTGGAACTCACTCTGTAGACCAAGCTGGCCTCAAACTCAGAAATCTGCCTGCCTCTGCCTCCCAAGTGCTGGAATTAAAGGCGTGCGCCACCACTGCCTGGCGTATAAATTCTTTATAGGACACCTGAGAGCCCACACTGGGCTACCAGGTCCTCTCTCTAAGGGAAACAACAAGGCAGATCTAGCCACTCGTGTATCTGCAGTGACTTTATCAGATTTGTCATCTAACTTGGATCAGGCCATAAAGGCTCATGAGTTACATCACCTTAATTCTAAAACCTTAAGAGTTATGTTTAAAATTACCAGAGAACAAGCTAGACAAATTGTCAAACAATGTCAATCATGTGTTACACTTTTACCATTTCCTCATTTGGGTGTAAATCCAAAGGGACTGATACCAAACAGTCTCTGGCAAATGGATGTTACTCATTATAATGAATTTGGAAATCAAAAAATATACTTGTATGTGTAGATACAGTCAGTGGTTTCATTTATGCCACATTACAAACTGGAGAGGCAAGCAAACATGTGATCACTCATATGCTTGCTACAATCACTGTATTGGGTGTGCCTAAACGGATAAAAACTGACAATGGCCCAGATTATACAAGCCCCAGTTTCCACCAATTTTGTGAAAAATTGGAAATACTACATAAAATGGGTATTCCATATAATCTACAGGGCCAAGATATGTTAGAAAGGGCACATCAAACCATTAAATGTTAATTTGAAGAAAATAAGAATGGGGAATGGTACCCTACCAAGGGATTCCCCCAGAAATATCCTTCATCACACGCTCTTTATTTTACATTTTTAAACTTTGGATTCTGAAGGAAAATCTGCTGCAGATAGATTCTGGCATCCTGATACCAAAAAGAATTTTGCAACACTCCTCTGAAAAGACCCATTAACTGGAACCTGGAATGGGCCAGATCCAGTGCTTATCTGGGGAAGAGGCTCTGTCTGTATATATTCCCAAATGGCAGATGCTGCATGCTGGCTGCCAGAGAGACTGATTAAACAAATAGACAACAATAACAAATCCAGGGAGGAGAAACCCCCTGAGAAACATATTTTTTCTTTGCAGGAAATATAAAGATGCTTCACAATTGCCTTCAAACTGGAACAGATCAACCAGCAAATCTGACTTGGGAAGTTCTCAATGCAGAGGGAGAAGTCACCACCTGCACCTTCAGGGTGGCTCTATTGGACTCTTGGTTCCCTGACTTATGACTTAGTGGGGTACACTGTTTAGACCCAAGAGAGAACCCATTACTACAATTACTATAGTTGTTTTTCGGGTTTGAGGATTGACTGGGGCAGGAACAGGGATTTCCTTGCTTGTTTTGTTAAGATCAAAGCTATGATCAGTTCTGTACTTCTGTTGACTTAGATTTAGAAAGAATGGAATCTGCTATATCGCATTTGTAAAATTCATTATCCTCCTTAGCTGCAATAGTGCTATACTTTTACTCCTTTAAGAGAGGGAATTGTGTGTTGCCCTTTTAAAAAAAAGTGTTGCTTTTATACCAACCATTCAGGCACTGTTAAGTCTCTTGTCTCTCGGGTTCATGCTGTTCAACAGACTGATGGCTTTTATATGACAACAGATAGACTCTATTCAAATGAAACCCATATAGGTCCATTATTACAGGCTGGAAGTAGGGGACTCTAAAAACCTCTGTCATCAAGACTGACAAGGATTAACCCCTAACTTATGCTCTAAGCCGGATAGTCAATGATGGGTAAGAGAACACCTCAAGACCCTTGCCCCTAACTGGGAGGCCTCACCACCCTAAGACAGGAGCTCAACCAATGGCTGTTGAGTATCCAAAGACAGGAAAGGGAGGCTTGGGTCCTTTGTTCCAACCTAAGACATACATGGTTTCCATAAGTTTTCCCAGCCTTCCCTTTTGAAAAAAAAAATTTTAAAAAGGGGACCTGTTGAGGAGCCAACTCCTAGCAGAAAGCAGCTATCATCTTTGCAACCATCTCAAGCCATATACCCTGATAAGAGACTTGTTTTTCAACAGCCCACAACAGCTGAGCACACTCTGATAAACACCTTGTTTCACTCACATATCTTTTTTTTTTTTTTTTTTTTTTTTTTTTCCTTCTGATTTTTCGAGACAGGATTTCTCTGTGTAGTCCTGGCTCTCCTGGAACTCACTCTGTAGACCAGGCTGGCCTCGAACTCTGAAATCAGCCTGCCTCTGCCTCCCAATCACTCACATATCTTGTTTTGCTGTTTAGTGCTCCCAGCTGCAAGGCTCATGTGGTATCCATGGCTGCAAGGCATGTGACAAAGTGCCTTCAGTTGTGTTCCCCTGCTTGTCCACAGCTGCAAGGCATGTGGAAAAGCGTATAAATACCCAGGTCTCTTGCCCCTCCATCCCCACTCTCTCTCTTGCTAGACCCTGTTGACTGACCTGCAGACCGGAGCAGCAGCTCAGGCTGGGACACATTCCCAGCCTACATAGCATTTAAAGTCATTGGACGGGACTCATCCCATCCCAACTGTTAGACCTAAAGATCCAAAACCAGGGAATGGGCTCCCCCAGAAGCACTCACGGATGGTATTCACTGCAATAACATGAGGTTTATTGATGATAAGATGATAAGATGACAACCAGTATACGGGGGTTCTCTGCATGCAGGCAAGAAGAATCCCGAATTAAAGCTAAGGAGAGGGGTTGGGGTAGGCCAGCTGGAACACATGGAGGGGGGAGGGGAAAGAGGAAAGTAGTAGAGGGGTCAGCCAGAGAGAGTCAGAGGAAATGAAGAGAGGCCTAAACAATCCCTTTTATAGCAAGCCAGGCCTACCTGGCTGTTGCTAGGTAACTGTTGGGCAGAGCCTAGAAGGAATGCTAATGGTGATAATTCCGGAGATAGGAAGGTTAAAGGAGATGATGCCCTGCCCCAGCAGGCTACAGCCCACTCAGTGACCGGGAAGCAACGTTTCCTCCTCAGTGGCTTCTTCCTCTGTTCTCTGCACCGTAGCCATGTTGGGCCATTTCTAAAGATGCTTTGAGATGTTGGTATAACCTTGTTCTCCAGCTCCAAAGACTATCCCAAGTTTATTGTCACAGTTCTCAGGACAGGTTCGCTTTAAAGAGGAGAAAAGCTGCTATCTGAGACGGATGCATGCAGCCACGTTAAGTTATAGAGTCACCTGGGAGAATGCAATGGGGACTAGACTGTCCTTCAGGATCCCCCGACCCCCAGATCTAAGGAGTGTTGGAGACTGGGACTCTCAGCTGACTATTTCTCTCGAATGAAGTCAGGCCACTCAGAGTAGCAGCCTACCCTCAGCAACTAAACAACGAGGAACATCAAGTCTTCCTCCTCCAAACAGAACTGATTCTGAAGGCCTGGCTACATGCCCAGCCTCTTGAAGAAGCAGCTAAAACATGCAATACAGGCTGACATCTCTCTCTGCCTTCTCTTGATCCCTTCATCCCTTGCAGACATTTGTCCCAATGTTCAATCCCAAGAATGTTCCCCAATAAGCCTCTGTGTGCACATCTCAAGAGTCTTGCAATCCATGCCTCACCGTTAGTAAGAAAAATAATTGCAGGAAGTAAGTTGTAAAATGAGATTTTGAGCTGGCTCACTCTCTGGCAGGCTGGCTATTGAAAACCTTGATAGGTTTTTCTAGAAAAACATAGCAGTCATTGTTAAAACCCATAACTAGGTCAAGTCCTAATATAGCCCAGCTGGAGCAGCTCTGGGTTTACTAAAGGCTGGACGGAACTGCAGAACCTCACCAATATCCTGGTGGAATTTGGGAGAATGTGTGGGATTAAATCAAGGTTTGGGGTGTGGGCAGAATACAAGATTTGATAAGAGAACATTTATTATTATCTGCTGTTTTGTGATAATACTACCACTTACTCAGTGGCTTAAAACAAGACAGATTTTTTTTTTTGTCCCAGTTTCTGAAGGTCTGAAATCCTGTCACTGCTGTACTAGGTAAGAATGTTGTCAGGCTACAGCCCAGGCTGAGACTTTACATGAAAACATAAATAAACACAGACATACCCTCTAAACTTGCTTGGCTATTGGCAGGGTTCAGGTCCTTGTAGATTGTCCATATGAAGGCATTAGTTTCTTCATGGCTGTTTGCCAGATGCCACTCTTGGGACCACCCTTGGTTACCTGTGCTTCTGGGGACTACTCATATACCATGGAGGCTTGCTTCTTCAAAGCTAAAGAGGTAGTCTTTTGGCAAAAGGCAGTCTTTTGACATTACAATCTCAGATAACTCCCCCAACCCCCCGAAATCTTTCTCCCTCTTTCCCTTCCCAACATCCCCTAGAATCTTGACATGTGTCTAATTTGGACAGAGGGCTCACATGTATGAATGCAAAAATTAGGATTCTAGGAGGCTCTCCGGTGTCTCACCACACAGAGTTTACTGACATAGGGACATGCCCCTGCAATGCACCCTAGCAAGTTCCCTAGGAAGCATCAACATGTTTCTCAGAAAAAGCCAAGGGCCCAAATTAAGTGGGGACTTGTGGAGGTTTCTGTGGCAGAGCTGAAGAAAATGAAAGGCTCAGACCACCAGGCATGCGGGAGTGAATGCAGGGTGTGAGGCTGGAAACCTCTGCAGTTTAGGAGAGCCCAGTCGTCTTTATCTACCCACATGACATTTAGCCGTGCGAGGGAGGTTCTGAGTGAGCACCTGCTCCCAGAGGTTGTGGCATCGAGCCAGGTATCATGGTCCTGTGGTCTGGAGGAAGGAGGTAGTTGTGGAAGTGTGGAGTAGTGAATGTATGGAGGCAGGGCAGGATTTCCTGTCCGGACGAACGTGGGATGAGAGAAAACCAGAGGAACAGGGTAAGCCTGAGTGCTGGAGGGCTTCGCACACAGAGCAAGGATACATGGAAGAGCCAGGAAGAATGTAAAGAAAGAAGATCTGTAGGGAAATTCTGGAGTTCTATCGTTCTCCATCACTTACACTCAAATAGAGATGTGACCAGGCCTGTGGATATGAGTCTGGAGGCCAGGAGAAAGGTCTATGCAAGTGATATGATACAAATGCGGCAGTTGTCAGCATATGGATGTGTAGATCTTCCACATGGGTGACATTATCTAGAGAGTAAGTATGGAGAGAGAAGGGGCCTGAGAGATAGATCTCAGAGCAGCTCAGCGTACAAGGCTGAGGACAGGAAAGATCTAGGAATAATAGGACTGGAGGAACACTCCATAACAAGGCGTGGAGGACTCAGGGAATAATGGGGTAAGACTGAACTATAACAGGACGAGGAGAAGCTGGAAAGATGGCTCAGTGGATAAGAGCACTGACTCAGAGGTCCTGAGTTCAATTCCCAGCAACCACATGGTCGCTCACAACCATCTGTAACGGGGTCTGATGCCCTCTTCTGGAATGTCTGAAGACAGTGACAGTGTACTCATAAATTGAATAAACAAATCTTTTTAAAAAAAAAAAGAAAAAATGAAGAAGGTTGATTGGTAGAACATCTGATTTTGTGCGGTTCAGAGTTGGAGATTATGAACCAGGTACACCACTCCTGATTACACACCCAAAGGACTCTAAGTCAACACAACACAGAAATAGGTGTACGTCTCTGTTTATTGTAGGACTATTCACAACAGCCCCATGTTATGGAATCGGTCTAAACAAATTGATAAAGAAAATGTCACATGGTTACACAATGGGCTGGGGAGATGTCTCTGTGGTTAAGGCACTTCCAGACAAAGGTAAAGTGCTTAAGTTCATATTTTTAGAATCCACATAAGAGCCAACTGGCATGGCAGCCACTTGGAACACCAAACTGAGAAGGCAGAGACAGAACTCCAGGATAAGCCACATAGCTAAACTAGCCAGAATTAGCAAGCTTCAGTTCAGTGAGTGACCCTGCCCAGTAAATAAAGTGGAGAGGAATCAAAGACGATTCCTTACATCAACTTCGGGTCTTCACATACAGGCAAGATATTCACAAACGTGTGTGTACCCACACACAAGTAAACAATGCACACACACATACCACAAATATGTACACATGCAAAAAATAAAAGGGAATGAAATTATGTCCTTCACAGAAAGATACATGTAACTGTCATCAAAAAAGGCTTAGTTGCCCTTAGAAATAATGATCACAGGAGTGATCACGGGACTCTGTTTATTGTTGTGCATGTTCTTTGATTATCTGGGTTTATTGTCTTCCTTGTTCCTGGACTATTTGCATCCATTGTATTGCTAGTTCCTCAACCTAGAACTGACCTTAATACTTGCATGTAATTTAAACAGTATAAAGGCAAAAAAGGAGGAGGAGGGATGGGATAGTTGTGCGGTTTGTTTCTTTGTTTTCCAGGTTTAAGGCCCAGGCTTGTAAGTATTCTCTAGGGTATAATGGGGTTTAAGGCAAAGAAATTTAGGATTCATGATGCTTTGTTTGGTTGCTTTTCAAGACAGGAACTTGATTCAAGTCAAATTCTGGATTCTCAGAAGAAGCAAAAACCAAATGGACAACCATTAAGAAATACTACCACAGACTGCTTAACCAACGCATGCATGCACACAGTCATTCATCCATCCATTCATTCATCCATTCATCAATTCTTTCATTGATTAGTTTATGCAATCAATCAGTTTTATTTCTCTGACATTCCCAACACCTAGAGAACAGATTTTTCACTCATTCTGCAAAGTGCCTGACTGTGCCACCCACCACCCCCGCTGTAAAGGAGAGTCGTACGTCTGTGCTTGTTTGGGTAAGCAATTTCATATAAGAAAATTGTGACCAGTCCCTGGACCCAGTACCAGTTGTGTTCCTTGTCCAGTTGACTTTCAGTTTTTCCTACAGTTAAAACTGGCAAGTGACATTTTAAAAAAACAAACCTGGAATACTTGAAAGCATATCTCATTATTTGGATTTTATTTCTCTGGCAGCTGTCGAGTAAACAGCTCTTGTGTACTAGGCAGTTTTTCCCTGTGTGAAATATATATATATATATATATATCAATTCCTCCACTTAGAATCTTCCCTGTTCTCAGTGATCAGATTAAAAAAAAATACATCATCTTAAATTTATTTCCATTAAATTATATTTACTTATTACTGCCAAGAGAAAAAAGGTACTCTATGAATGTACCTGTCAACTGTGAGTAGTCTGGGGGGGAGGAGCACTTTTTTCAGCCACAGAGTTGCAGATTTTCTTTTTGTCTCTTAGTCCCTCCACTCAGAGGAGAAAACACGACTTTTTCAAATCTTTCAGCGCAGTGTGCAGAGCCTCCACCAGTTTCCCCACCTGCTACCCCTCCCCCACAGCGGGTGGTCTCCTTGCCAGGTCTGAAGGGATTATCCGGGATCAATATTTGAAATAGTTGATTTTTTTCTTCTAACTGGAGTTAAGTTTATAAGCTTTTTTTATTTAACCACCAAACACCAGAAATAAAAACCTGGAAGGGAGCCAACCTGACTCTGAGCCAGGGCCCTCCCTCGCGGAGGAGCGGCCGCCAGTCCTGGTTGCTTTCCCTAGCTGTTGACAATTCCTTTCAAAGGCTGAACAATCCCTTCACTTCTCAAATTCTTCATGGAAGTAATGCAACCCGGAGTGATTCCTAGAGATCCTGTCTTCCCAACTTGGCCCCTGATACCAGGAGCTTCTGGGGGTCTGGGGCTCCATGTGACCTGGGTCCCCACGTGACTGGGGCCCCAGCTCTGGTACTTTCCTAGGGGAATTTTCAATTGCTGGCTCTGCAAATGTTAAACAAGGTCTCAGAGGTGGGTCAGGGGTTGGGGTGTAAGAATCAGAGCATTTAAGCTTTAGTCCCTGTAAAGTGGGTGGGGAGGGGGGTTTCATCATACTAATCTTTAATTAAGAACTAGACTGCAGGGTTAGGAAGGATTTGTCTTCTAACACCCAGGTATGAAGTACCAATCCAGTGAACAAGACACCAACCCTACCACCACCCCCTTGTTGGGGGAGGGGAGAGAGAGAGAGAGAGAGAGAGAGAGAGAGAGAGAGAGAGAGAGAGAGAGAGAATATGAGAATGAATTCACAGTCCAGTGAGAAAGACAGACATGGAACGAATCTATAACCAAATTTCAATAGTCACAAGTGTGAAATTTTTGTTTAGCGGAGTGGGAACACTTCCTGGGCTTTGTGTATAAGTTCCTTTCCTTGAGAGAATCAAAGAGCCCTCAAGGGAGTTTTGGTGGTGTCTCTTTCTCCTGCCTCCTACACTTAGGAATGGGTCATCCTGAGAAAACAGACAGCCCTGACAAGGGTAAATCCCAAGGACAGGGCTGGAGGGAGGCTGGGCAAACCAGAGTGCCCTCCTCCTTGCCCTGGAAGCAGCTGGCTTCAGCTGTGACATCCTCACTCCAGTCAGCTCTAAGCACCGTGGGGCTGCTCCCAGGAACAGCCTTTGTCTCCTGTTGGCCTTGGGTGGGACTTCTTACTGAGCTCTCCTCCACCAGCACACTCACGGCTCCTCCTCTGTCTCCTACTCTTTCATGCTCAGAACTCATGTTCCAGATGGGCTCAGCTGGCAAGCATTTGAGACATGTCTCAGCATCTTGTGATGTGTTCCTGAACCCCTGGGCCTTGTGTGCAATGAGTCACTGGCTCTGACTGACTCCTGATTTGTGCTGGCCCGTGGGTCCTTGGCCCATAAACCAAAGTCCAACAAGGCCTGCAGGGGACCCCTGACGGTTGACTCAGCTTCCCACTCTCTTCTATCTTTTTCTCTACACTGATTCTTCTTCAATCCTTTCTCAGAGGAACGGGTTTCTGAGCACCGGTCCTGAATCTGGACTCTTTCTGAAGCTTTCTAACTTCTGCCATAGCTAAGCCACAAGACTAGGTACATTTAGGAGCCATGTCAAGGCAGGGCTATTGCTGTTACAACCAAAGGGAGGGATTTCTTTCTAGAAACTTGGATGGGCAGAAGGATCAGCTCAGGCAGTAGGAAGAGAGACACTTCCAGGACCGTGGTTGAGAGCTCAGACCAGATGGACAGCCTACCATAGCTGCTTCCCAGCTAACCAGCAAGTTTCCTGTGCCTCAGATCCATCATCTATAAAATATAAGCACTGAGCTCACAAAATTATGAAGATAGAATGAGTTAAAACATACAAATCCCTGAATCCTGGGATGATGTTAGTGCTTCTTATGCAGCTTTTGTGGGTGCTCAGCCTGGTTCTACAGGGCACCTTCCTTCAACTTGAGCTTGATCATGTGGGTTTTATGACGTCTCCTCCCCCTGATTCTTCTTAGTACTCAACAATAGCATTCTTCCTTTTCAGTATGTGTGCACATGTGACACTCTCAATATGGTTCTCTCCTTCCACCATGGGGGTCCTGGGGCCACTCAGATCATCAGGCTTGGTGACAAGGGCCGTCACCACTGAGTCAACTTACAGGTCTCAAACAATGGCCTCTTTTCTTCCAGCAGATCAATAGCAATGAGCTGGGCAAACAGCAGACTGGCTCTGGTGTTTTAGTTCTATTCATCCAGGTTTGGATTCAAGCTCAGCCCATTCACAGCTTGGACCCCAGCTCACCTCACCTTACAGGAAGCTATTCATAGTGGCTCCGAGTTGAAGTGGCTGTGAGGAAAGTGTTTCCCTTCATCCAGGGCCAGTTCCTGTGGCAGGCCTTCAGATGCCAATATTGCCAGAAGCTGAGAACTGAGAACTTCAATAAATATTAAATATGCCTACCAAAATGGGATTGGATGAAAAGGCCCAAAAGCCAGGGTTACGAGGAGAGAACATGTGGCTAATGACAGAAAGCTGACCCACCACGTGCCTTAAAGCCCAAACTAGGGGCCAGAAGTTTACTATGCAGTGGGTTTTGAGCAGTTTTTAGACCATAGACACCAAGTATGGCAAGGGTAGGAGGGAGGCCCCTAAGGATAGAGGAGGGACAATATTGCCCATAGAGGGCAATTCCTTGTTCCGGATGGTGGGACTCCAGTCCCTTTCACACACCACTCACGTAACTAAAGCTATCAGGCTCTGAAAGCCGAGTCAGAGGACAAGAGAACTTTCTAGAAGAACAAGCTAGAACAAGAAAAAAGGTTCCAGTGCTTCAGCTGGGGACTCTCAAATAAAAAAGTCTAGTTAGCTGCCCTATCAAACCTAATGAAGATTAACCAGCCAACAAAAACCACTCACAACTCTCAGTGATGGCTCACACCTCTAATCCCAGTACTTGGGAGGCAGAGGCAAGTGTCTCTGTGAGTTTGAAGCCATCTTGGTCTACAGAATGAGTTCCAGAACAGCAGCTCTACACAGCAATAATTTCTCTCAAAACACACACACACACATACACACACACACACACACACGCACACGCACACGCACACACACACACACACAAATCTCTCACAGTCCTATAGCTTTTGTTGAGGTGTTGAACAACTCATTCAAAATATCAGTAATGGTGTTCATGTACTTGAATAAAAAGTTAGCATAAAGGACAGCTAAGAACTATTGCATTTTCATTTTTATGTCCTCTGCCTATTAATATTAGTAATAAATATACTCTTATGCTATAGTTTGAATGTACACACAAAATTAGCTGACTGAAGCTTGACCCCCTGTGTAAGGTGCTAAAACGTAAAGCCTTTTAGTGGGTGATGAGGCTTGGGGGTTCTATCCTTGGGAATAGGTTAATGTCACTGTCACTGTCATGAGAATTGGTTAGTTGTTGCCACTGTAGACTATAAAACCAAATTCAGCTCTCACTCAGCATGTAAAACCCTCTGCCATGCTACGAGCAAGACCAGGCTCACATCAGATCTGCCCCTTGACCTTGGACTTCCCAGGCTTCAGAGCTGAATAAATCTCTGTAGCAAGCGTTCCGGTCTTTGTTAGTAGGAGATAGCCCAGAAGTCAAGCCATGCAAAAAATATATTTCAAAGTTTTTTCACAGAAATTTATGCAGAGCTTCAGAAATTCTCATGATATAACCTTCCTCTTCCAAGAAAGAAAACTGAAGCCCTGGGAAGGGAGAGACCCAGCTGGTTCTAGAACCTTCTGGCTGGTGATGGATGAAGGCACAGAAAACCCAGCCAGATCCTCCACCTGTCTCCATGACCCCTAAACTTGCCCCAGCTCCCAAGCTGCATTTCCCACGGGGGTCCTCATTTTGAGGAATTACAGGAATCATTTCCCACAGTTTGCAACATTTTTTGAAGACTGAGGACAAACAGCTGAAGGGTTTTTAAGCTAACTTGAGAACCCGTAAGATTTCCTGCTACAGTTTCACCTACTCCTCCGTTAGCACCTTGCAAATCTTTATCACACAATATTCAGCTGTATTTGGTCTGTAATTCAAGTCACAGTAAAAAAAAAAAAAAGATTAGTGAAGCCCTGTCAAGGACTGAAAGCAAGCCGCTAATCGCCCACACACAACTAAGGAAGGCGGGCACGCAGCAGGCAGCCATTTAAAAATATTTTTTTAAATTTTACTGCACTGAGTTGCAAAAGTCATTTTCATGTGACTGTAGATGTTCTCCCTCCTCCCCCTCCTCCTCCTGTTGGTCCCTTGACCCCCTAGATATTTTTTTTATATTTTAGACATTTATTATAATTTCCCCTAGATATTTTTATTTCAACTTTCACAGCATTTGTATAAATATGATTTTACATACCTACATAAAAAGCTAGACTCTTGTAACTGAGGAAAACATGGTATTTGTCTTTCTGAGACACATTTAATTCATTTAATATGACTATCTCTGGTTGTATCCATTTCCCTCCTGTGACCATAACATACCTTCATTCTTCTTTATGACTGAAGAAGAATACTCGATGTAGAGAGCCCACATCTTCTCTGTCCACTCTCTGTTGGTCAACACTGAGCGCCACAATAAACTCTGATACACAGGACCTCTTCGACACATTGCCTTGTCGTTTTCAGTGGTAAGTACCCAGGAGTGCCAAGGCTGGGTAGTATGGTCGATCTATTTTTTATTTCTAAGAACTCTCCTACTGACTATCATAACGGCTGGACTAGTTTGGTATATCAGCATTCCCTCTGGTCAACATCTCCACCAGCATTTGTTGGTGTTTGTTTCTGTAATGGTGGCTGCTCTGACCAGCATGAAATGGAATCTCAATGCAGTGTTATGTTTTTACAGTTACCCATCTTTCTATCTGTGTGTGAATCAGCATGCGTGCCACAGCACACACATGGCGGTCAGACTTCTAGGAGTCTGTTCTCTGCTTAAACAATACAGGTCCTAGGGACTGAACCCAGGTCAGCAGGCCTGCAGGCTTTTACCCAATGAGCTATCTCATTGGGCTTTGGTGCAGTTTTAATCTTCATTTCTCTAGTGCCTGGTGATGCTGAGCTTGTGTGTGTGTGTGTGTGTGTGTGTGTGTGTGTGTGAGAGAGAGAGAGAGAGAGAGAGAGAGAGACAGAGAGACAGAGAGACAGAGAGACAGAGATAGAGACAGAGACAGACAGAGAGAACATTGGGTTGTTTAATTTTTATTATAAATTTTTTGAGCACTTTGTCTATTCCAGAATGTTGCCTGTGCTTTACAGAAGCTTTTTAGTTTCGTGAGAGACCAGTTGTGAGCTGTGGGCACTGAGTCCTGCCTTTGCCTGAAGAGTGCAGCCACTATGTTTGTCTTGGTCCTGCTCCTGACTCAAAAAAGAGATGGAAAACACTCGAATTGTGATAGCGCCACCTTCACAAGCCTGACGTTCCCACTCAGCATCTTGACACCAAGACTGTGTGGTCTACGGCAGGGAATTTGCAGAAGAATGAACAGGGCAGAACCGAAGGCCTCAGAGGCAGGATTCTCTCTTGATGGGGAACCTTTCTGTCCAGAGCACAAAAGGGCTGAGGTGTCTGGTTGACTGTACGTTTGGAGACTTGGTTGGCATCCCCTGAGTTTGGAAGGCTAACTGCTGGGCACCAAAGTCTCCTTTTAGCTTTTCCTTTACCAATGTGCTGCAGTTGTGGAACAATAGGTCAGACAGATGTCTCAAGCTGCTAGCAAACAGAAAGCAGATTTAATTCCAGTGTAAAGAACAGAGAGATTTGAAATCATGGACATATGGTTCTGAGTCTCCAGTGAGCAAATCCCCAGCCCAGAGCAGCAGAGCAAGAGAGCAGCTTCAGACAATATGTAGAAGTGTGCACACGGCACACAAAAACCTCTGCCATCAAACTGTCCTCATGAAGGAAGTACCATCAGCCTCACAACACACACAGAGAGACTGGTGACCAGAGAAGAACATTACTAACATCTCAGGGTAGATTTCTCCAGATCAGAGCAACCAATATGCTTCTAGGGGTCTTGCTACTCTGTAGGCTCTCAACTCTTCTACACAGCAACTCGGGAGAAGTCTGTTTATAAAACAGTGGATTTCCAAAAGTAATCACCAAATGAAGGAGCCATGCTGCTCAGCCCAGGTGAGGGTCCGGCAGCTCGGGTTGTCTGCAGCTCAGGGGGACCTGGAAGCTGTGGACGGCCACACTCCACCATCGAGACACTCCTGAAGCACTTGCTATAAACAAGTGTTTATAATAAACAGCCAGGGGGAGGCGCCAAAACGGGAGAGGCTCAACAAGCAAGCATGCTTGCCGCCACGCCCAGTGACCGGAGCCTCACCCCTGAGGCCCACCATTGTGGAATGAGAGAAACGGTTCCCACAAGTTGTCCTCTGACCCTGCATGTTCACCATAACACACAAAAGTACAAACACATGCAGCGTGCACACACCCCTACACACAGTAAATGTAATAATAAAAACATGTAAATAAAATATGTTGAATTCTGCCGACCACACACACACACACACACACACACACACACACACTTATGCATTAAAAAGGGTTCAAGAGAAGGCACATTAGCACACTATGTATTTATTTTCATGTGGCAGAAAGATGGCTGCTTTTAGTATGCCAACAAGACCCCAAGAAGAGCCCCGACTGGGCTTGCCGAGACTCATTATCACAATTACTGTCATAAACAAAGTTTATTTAAAAAAAAAAAAAAAAACCAACCCTCACATTTATTTTGTTTTAACTTACTAGCTAAATTATTAACCATCATAGTAAAAATAAAAGGTGAAAACAAGGGAAGAGAAAGTTCTCTTGTAGATCACCCCCTAATCCTGGTCTTGACCTCACTGTGGCCCCAAAGTCTCTCTCCATCCTCACCCTCCTCAGGGCCTTCCTCAGGCATGTCCAGGCTGGTTTGGCCTGGCCTCTTGAAGGAGAGCCCACCCCCTGAGGACGTTCAGCTGCTCATCAGCTTGACCTCTCTGACTTTGGCTCCTGGGAAAAGGAGGCCGAGCCCCCTCCCTAGGAATGGGAAGTAATACTGAGACACCCCCGCAGCTCTCGCTCCCAGGCCAGCCTTATCCCTGCTAAGAGGCCAGGGCTTCCTTCCTGCCAGGAAGCCCTGGCCTAGACACAAAGGGGGTTATCAGTTGCCATCAGGGGATTAGGACCACGGGTTGCCCGGGCGCCATTCTCTCAGTGTTGGGACCACAGGACGCCATTCTCTCCATTCTCACAGGGGCCAGGTTCCCAGGCCTTTCCTGTGTGGATCTTTACTTCTGTGAATCTTAGTTCAGTCTTATTCTAAAATGGAGGCCCTTCCACTTCCTACCCCTCTTTGATCTCGAGTCACCAACCTTTCACCCCAGACCTTCCTTTTTCTGGGTCCAAATCGTCTGAACTGATGAAGATGAGAACTTAGGCAAGAAGCTTCCCTTCTTTCCAGAGCTCTTTTTTAAAAATCGTGCACAAATCTGACTAACTGACTCGGTGTTCATTCTGAGAACACACGCTCCTACTGGCTGAGAAAACTAAGAAATTATAGCTGTATTGACGTTTGGGTTATTAACCTAATGATTGACTTCTTTACCAGCCCCTAATAGAGGGTTGTTCCATATTTTAAAAGCAGAGACTTTATTAAAAATCAATCAATCAAACAGACAAACCTCACGACGCTAGAGACTGCTTAAAAGAAACCTCAAAAGAAGTACATTATCTGCTTGTGGTGAGCACAGTAAATATCTGGGTGACTTTCTGGGAGTTTAAGACCAAAATGGCCTTCGTTGCAGAATCTTGTCTCAAAAATAAAGCTGGGACAGGAGGCCAGAGAGACAGCTCATCAGTTAAGAGCACTGGCTGCTCTTCTAGAAGACCTGGGTTCAATTCTCAGCACCCACATGGTGCTTTAAGGCATCTCTAACTCCAGGTCTAGGGATTGCCTCCCCCTTTTCCGGCCTCCTTGTGCAACAGGCACATAAGTGGAGCACAGACATATATGGAGGCAGAATACCCATACACATAAAATAAATATTTTTTTAAAAAAACTGAAGGGGAAAGTAGAGCATAATTTATTACACTGAGATACTAATTCATAATACTAATACATAATACAAATGAAATTGATTTTAAAAATGTATGTCTTACCCTATACCTGGGAGGCTGAAGCAAGAGCAAGGCATACTGGAGGTCAAGCCTGGTCAAACAATGGTGAGCAAACCTTGCACTGTAAAGAGCTGCCCTGTACTGAAAAGTCACACTGTGAGTCAAAGGCTCCCTGGGCTCCTAAAGATCGCTGGTTTTATGAACGACAAAGGTGACCCTTTGACCAGGTGTGTAGCTAGCTGACAGAGAGCACTCAAGGTGGAAATGATCGGTTTAAATCCAGTCTTTGTGACTACCCGATGCTCCAGAAGCTGCTGCTGACACACACACACCTGCTGACAACCCCCTGACAACCCCCCCCCCAGTTACTGTGTAATCTTCCCCCTCCCTCCCGTGCTAATCTCAAACCTCAGCACCCTGCCCAGACTTCAGCCTGTGTGCCCAGGAGGTTGAAAAGGTGTTTGTTCTCACATCCCTTCATGTAATTCAAAGGAGAAGCTAAACCACAAGGAATTCATCATCCAGATAAGCAAAGGCGGGGCTTTTTTCTGAAGCATGCTTCTGGGTGTATGATTTTATATCTATATAAAAATATAATGGTTTATGATACTTTCCAAACAATTATGGACCTCACGAACCGTTAGTCCTGCTTCTGCCTCCCAAGTGCTGGGATTAAAGGCGTGCGCCACCACTGCCCGGCATAACTCCTACTTCTCAATGTGTGGGAAAAAAAAGATAATGGGGGGGGGGCAGGGGGGTTAGGGATGGAGATGGTGGTGGTGAGGAAAAAGAGGTAGAGGAAACAAGAGGAATGAGAGGGAGACGAGGAAGAGAGGGGAAAGCAGGGAGGAGGGAGGAGGGGGAAGGGAGGAAGTGATTATCAGATCCTTCCGGCCCTCTTCTAGCCCTCTGATCTGTGACTCTGTGCTGGTGTCTCTCTGTCCTCTCCTCCAGAGAAAAGGGGCAGTTATGGCCCAGGGTGCAGCCTGCGTCAAAGACCAGGCCTGCTCTGACTCAGTGAGTGGGCAGCCAGGTCTGGACCTCCCTGCTTCACTCAGGTCCACAGGGAACCCTCGGAATAACAATTCAGATGAGCTCTTGTTGCCCCGCAAATCCTGATGGGAATGTCCGAGAGTAAATACCCTAACAGCTGATTTGAAGCGATTGAGTTCATTTTGACGGCATCCAGTCAGCCGGAGCTCATGATGGCCCATGAGGCAGTGGTCCTCCGTGGTCTGCAGTTGCCATGGTTTCCTGGGGGAACATGGTCTCCTGGCTGTGTGTCTAGAAAAGGGTTCATGAGAGAAAACAGAGGGTACTTTCTAGGAAGGGTAGTGACTGTACTCTCAGAGGCGTCTCCTGCTGCCCTGGATGAGGAGACCTCACACAAGTGTGCGACTCCAGAGCCTCCACTAGAAACAAGCAGTGGGGGACTCCTCTGGAGCTGTGGGAGTTCTGTACCTTGAAGGAGCCTTGAGATTTTCAAGGAGAATTCAAATTATCCTACAAGGGTACTGAGGTTGGCTCAAGCAGTCTTTTCCCCATGTCTTAGATGGCTGCTCAGGGTTTGGGGGATTTTTCTTTTCTTTTCTTTTCTTTTCTTTTTATTCTTTTGGTTTGGGTTGGGTTTTTCAAGTCAGTGTCGCTCTGTGTCCTGGCTGTCATGGAACTCGCTCTGTAGACCAGGCTGGCCTCGAACTCAGAGATCTGCCTGCCTCTGCCTCCCAAGTGCTGGGATTAAAGACGTACAGCACTATGCCTGGCTGGTTTGGGGCATTTTTAAAGATTTATTTTAGTTTTAGTTATGTTTCTGTGTGTGGGTTTCGTGGGTAGCACGAGGGAAGTGCCAGTGGAGGCCAGGACGGGGTTGACAACTGTAGCCGGAGGTATAGTTGTAAACCACCTAAGGTTTCAGGAACTGAACTAGTATCCTCTGGGAGAATTGTCTGCATCTTAACTGCTTCTACACCGTGTCCCAAACTTTTAAAAGATTTATTTTGTGCTCAGGGTTTTGTGAGGCTCCTGGCCTGGGAACCCTGGGGTGATCCTCTATGCTTTGAGGAGACATTCTTATCCAGTAAGCCCTCAGGGGTCTTAGGACCTGGTTGAGGGAAGAGTTCAGTGTGGGACTCCAGTTCTGCTTCTTCCAGGAAATTTGCCTTCTTTTGCTTGGACTGCCAGGAGCAATAAGTTTGACTGCTTAACAGTCTTGACTAATTCTAGTTAGGGCCCCAGGGAACCTGGGTGTGAGATCAGTGAGAGGGGCCCACCCATCATCCCTGAGAACATCATCGCACATACTGTCCTGACTCCCAGCATCCTTGGACAAGGCCCAACAAGAGCCGCCCCGCCTGGGGTGAGAATATGGGTACCATCCCTGAAGTCAAGTTGGGCTATGGCCCACGTGTATAATTCCAGCTTCCGGGGGACATTGGCAGGGGACTGCTGAAAGTTAAAACCAGCCTAGCCTAGTAGTGCATTCTGTGGCAGCTAGGGATGTACTGCAAGACTGCCTGAAAAAAAAATGTATTCCAAACTATTTATTATTTAATGGCAGGCAAAATTTGTGCAGTTGAGAGAGAGAGAGAGAAACCCTGTTTCTTCTACAGGCTCCTGTTGAAATGCCCACTTGCCCTGGACTGTTAAAAGCTGTTGGTTTTGACAATTAGGTCTCAAGCCCTTCAGTGGCTTATCCCTAGTTCTCAAATCAGTAACTTCCCAGAATAAAGGAGAGCAACGTTTCCTTTCTCTGGAATGAAGGATGTCTTAAAGGATAAGGCCTGGTTGCTAAGGCTTCTTCCATTTAAGTAAAAGGTTCTTTGAGCAGACATAATGTTCCCAAGTGGCTTTTCCTCATGGCAAAGGCAGACACTGGGATAGGAGATGGTTATGTCACACATTGAGATGAGGAGGTGGGACTGACCTGGAAGTTCTTCCTGGCTGGAATTTCTGTCCTACTAAGTTCCTCTAAGATGCCTGGGGGAGTCCTTAGCTAGAAAATGGGTGGTCTGGGAGAAGCGGTGTTAGGATAGTGAAAATATGTAGCACACTTTATGTCCAAAGTCTTCAGTGAGAGAAAACTCTCCTGGGAAAGACAGGGCTGAGTGGTGCACAGAGCCTGGGAAATATAAGACGGAGGGCATTGCTTCAGACAGTGCTCCTGCACTGACTCTGCAGACAGGACCCAGGAGTTCCAGATGCAATGAAGCAAGTCAAACTTTTCATTCTGCTCAGGAAAAAAAATCATCAAAATAATGTATAAGGCTTTACCTGGTCCACCCCAGCAAGTACAATAAAGAGCTCTGCGAAGATGCGCCCCGTTTATAATCAGACTGCTGAGTTACAACAGTTCTCGGTGACATCTGGGCTGGAGTTCTGTGTTGTGCGTATATTTTGCAAATGTTTACTCTTGCTCTATGGCTCGCCCTTTCCACTTGCAAATAGCATCACTAGTGGGAGAGCCTGCTGTTACCATTCAGTATTGGGGAACCCCACACATGCACATAGGTCTATGCTGACCTATAGCCTCCGTCTGTCAGTCCATCTGTTTGTCCTTTCTTTTGTTCATTCATTCATTCTTTCTTTCCTTCTTTCCTTCCTTCCTCTGCTCTCCTCCCCTTTCTTTCTCCCCCTCTCTCTCCTCCATTCCTCTCTCTTTCTCCCTCCCTCCTCTCCTCTCCCTTTTTCTCTCATCTGGGCTCTTGCTAAATCTCCCTGGATGGCAGTGATCTTGGGGACTTTGTCCCTGAAGTCTCTGAGCAGCCAGGTTCACAGATACACACTGTCCTATTTCACGTGCCTTTGTAGTTTCCATGGTATTTTTTTAAAATCATTTCTGAGTCGTGCATGTGTATATGAACTTTAGTATAGACATATCATTTTCTACAACAGCGAAAGGCAGAAAGGTTCTTTGGGGTTGAGCTGGATGTGGACTGGCATCTTACCCGTTCCCTTCTGTTTTGTGCACACGGCTGTGTTTACACTTACTTAGGCGTTTGATTTTTTTTATTTATGCTGTACAGTTTTCAGTGTATGTCTTGATTTGTTTCTAAATATTTTTGTCTAGTCTGCTGTAATTGTAAACAGAATTGCTTTCTTTATTCCTTTTGGGGGTTGCACATCACTAATACACAAAAATAAAATTGATATTTGAATATTGATCTAATATAGTAAAGCCTTGGTAAACTTATTTAGTTCTAATAATTTTTAATGGATTCTTTGCAGTTTTCTATGGTTGTTTTGTCTACAAATATGGAGTTGTAGTTGGAGGAAAATGTTGGATGAAATTGGCAGGAACAAACATCCTTGTTTTTTGCTGAAAAAAAAAAAAGGAAAGCAGTCACTCACTCAGAGTATAAGTTAGCTCTTTATCAGGTTAAGGAACTTCCTGTCTTAGATTATTACAGCCAGCTAGAGGCACAATACCATGGCTGTCCCTGATGAACCTAGACTATTTTTCCTGAATGGTTTTCAACAAAGCACAAATAGCTATAAGAAGCATACACAGGGCCAGAGATGTACCTGACTTACTGGTTTGTCTTAAATGGACTGAGTACATGCTGGCCAGAATGCAGTCACTTTCCGAACCTGTTAATGTGTTCCTCATTCTGACTTGACTTTACAATTTCAAAGATTTTAGTGGTGACCCCCAAGCATAGCAAGCCCCACCTCCTCCCTCTCTCCCTCTGTCTCTCTGTCTCTGTCTCTCTCTCCCCGTCTCCCCCTCCCCCTCCTCCCTTCCCTCCCCCTCCTCTCTCTGTGAGTGAGCACATACAGGTGCGGTGCTATCCATAGAGCTCCAGGCTTTGTGCACCATAGAGTGACGCTCCACCACAGAACTAAGCTCCCAACCCAAGGGAGTGTTCAACTGTGTAGGGTCTGATGGATAGCTAGTCAATTGGTGAATGCCTAATACTCGCTGCCTGTTCCTAGTTTCCAATATAAATAATAATAATAATGAAAAACTCCTTTCTGTACCACAGCACAAAGATAAAATACCCTCTCTTAGTAACTTTCCAAAATACAACTCTGAAACTCCCCTGAAGGACCCACTCCTGAGTAGCTGTGACGGAGTCTCCAGTTCCAGATTCCAAAGGCACTGTCTGTCAGAAACACCAGCCTTCAAACAGCCACAGTTTTTTGTTTTTTAAATCTGTTGATGTAAGAATTCTCTTTGATTTAAATGTTGTTTCTCTTGGAGAAGGCTTGTTTTTCCAACCAAGTTAGGTCACTGAACTGGTAATACCAGGAAAAGAAAAAATTACAGAAGACATTTTAAAAACAGAAACTATGGTTACACTTTTGTCTGTGCCTTCACTGAGTTTCTGGTGGCTTGTGTATAATTTTACCAGCAAATACTTTTCTCATTCAGAAATAGATCTCAGGA
This sequence comes from Arvicanthis niloticus, assembly GCF_011762505.2. Classification (NCBI taxonomy): domain Eukaryota; kingdom Metazoa; phylum Chordata; class Mammalia; order Rodentia; family Muridae; genus Arvicanthis; species Arvicanthis niloticus. The sequence goes on from NC_047664.1 coordinate 4,036,002, forward strand.
TTCTCTCTCTCTCTCTCTCTCTCTCTCTCTCTCTCTCTCTCTCTCTCTCTCTCTCCTGTTCCCTGACCCCCACTCCTTTTGGCACTTTGTAGAGAATTCATTCCTCTTGTAGGATGCTTCTATACTCATGTAACAAATTAACAGTTCGCATCTTCCAGAAGAAGTTTTGATTCATTAAAACATTAGGCCAAAATACCATATATTTTGATGGCTGAGTGTTTCAGCTTCTTAAGGCCAGTGACTCCCTCATCTGAAGGCTGCAGGTGACTCTGTGATCTGGTATTATTTAATCAGGGTTACAGTGTGTACCAGGCCTGATCCCCTTTATAGAAAATTGTTCCCTTGGCTTTGTAGAGACGCACTGTCATCGAAGTTGCTAAATTAATTAAAAATTAATTAGGTTATTTCCAGGACTTGCTCTTAAAAGGGACAAACTGACGTATGTTTGGAAACAAAGTCCTGAAAGCTGGGTGATGGGTTTCATTGTTTTTTTCCTGTCAACTGTATATCAAAAAATTCTATAGAAAATTAAACCATTTTATAGAAAATTAAACCAATGAACAGTGAAGGTAAAAGACAAGTGTTGGTGTCAGAGTTACCCGTGTGTAGGGTCCTGGGTGGCACCCCAGCACGGGGAGGGATTCGAAAGCAGGGGTAAGAAGAGGGGAGTAAACAACTTAGGGAGAACAGACATACCATGTCACTTGGAGGGGGCAGTTAGCAGCTCAGAAAGAGGCTTCAGTCATGCTGGGGCTCCTGGACCATGCCAAGTTCCCTTTTGTCCTTATGTTTATGGTTTAAAAATGGATTCTTGGGGCTAGAGAGATGGATTAGCAATTAAGAGCACTACCAGAAGATCCAAGTTTGAGTCCAGTACGCACATGGCAGCTCACAGTAACTCCAGTACCACAGGATCTACTGTCTCCTAGCTTCCTTGGCAGCAGGCGTGCATGTGGTGCACAGAAAAGCATTCAGGCAAACCACTCACACAATTAAAGATAAGTAAATAATTTAATGGATTTTTTTTTTCTTGAACTGGCTTGATGTGAACGCTCTCCCTTGGTGAAAACTCTCTTGCCCAGTAGGTGTGGCACTCCCTGCATTTGGGAGGCAGAGGCAGGGAACCCTGGGAAAATCTGGCTAACTAGATGAGCCACAGCTGGGGAACTCTATGTACAGTGAGAGACCCTGCCTCAGTAAATAAAGTGGAGAGAAAGCAAAGAAAACACCAGGCGTCAACTTCAGGCCTCAGAATTCATACATTATATGCACAGCTACTCAAATGTAAACATGCATAAACAGCCAAAAACAAATTAAATTCTTAAAGACTTTCTTGGCAATCAGTATCAGTCAGTATCTGGCCAAGTGGGCCTGTGCTGTCAATCTTGGAATCAAAAGATGCCTCTTCTTCAGAGAAGAATTCTGGAATCAGACTATAAGATGATCAAAGCCAGTTCAGCCCACCCTACAGGTACAAAAGTAACAGCACAGAATACAAGCAATTCTGTAAGATGTCTTGGCAGGGAACAGGCAGAGCTGACAGGCAATTTGCTGTGGTAATTTCCCAGGGATCATGTTATTCTAAGAAACAAGATGGCTGCCCAACTGTCAAGTAGACCTCTAAGCTTCTTGTACCAGTCAGTCTTCTTTTACCAGTCTTGCTTGAGGGGCCTTACATTTTGAGTACAGCAAATGCAAGGTAATGTCCCCTTTGGATAAGGATGAAAGGTTTGGAGAAGAAATAGCCCCCTGCATCTTCATGTACCACAAAAGGCAACAGCTTCCTATGCAGGGTACAGGAAGCCATCTAAGAGACGGTAGCAAGTGGATTCCCAAGGGGTGTGTCAGGAAATTAGCTATTGAAGGAAGTCAGCTCAGAGTAGAACAGCGTAGATCTTGGTGTGACCCTTCTGGCAGGAGCCACTCTCTTTAGCTAACAGAAACAGTGGTCCCCCGGGGGAATGGAATTCCCCCTGAACTTTTATACTGAGAGAAGTCTGGGTCTTGGTGTGAGCCAGAGGGGGTTGCCTCCCAGAAAGGGATTCACGAAGCTTTGGACAGTGTGTCTCTTGCAGGAGAGACTGGTAAGTCAGGTAGAGACAGGTCCACACCTTGACCAGGACTGCTTAGTCACGCATGCCTCTTGTCCTGTATTTAAACCTAATGATGGACTTGAAGCCACTCCACCTCTTTATTTGTCCCTTTTCTTGGTGTTGGAAAAAAAACCCTTTCCACTTCTTATCATTGTTTGTCTCTTTAGTTGTCCTGAGAGGACAGGTGGCTAAGCTGTCAGGATGCAGGCGTTGATCCTCAAGCCCAGGAATGTGAGTGCCCAGGTAGAAGAGCATCCGTATAACTGTAGCCTGGGCATGGGGAACATTATCAGAAGTAGAGTTCACAATCTCATTTATTTATTTGTTCTGTTTGTTTATATGTTTGGTTTGTTGGTTTGTTTGAGACAGATTCTTTCTATATAGCCCTGGCTTTCCTGGAACTCACAGAGATCTGCCTGCTTCTGTCTCCTGTGTACATACATCTAGTTAAAAGGAATCTGAATTTGGGGCCCTAAGAGATGGCTCACCCCTTGTTGCTCTTTCAGAGAACTCGAGACCAGTTTCCAGCACCTACACCAGATTGCTTGCTCACAGCCATCTGTAATCCCAGGTCCAGGGGATCTCATGGCCTCTTCTGCCTTCCATGGCATCTCTCATGCACATGGCATACACACACACAGACGTGTACACATAAATTTAAAACAGAAAAGAAATCTGAATTTGGAAAGAAAATGAACTTTTACTTCCAAGCTAAGAGGAAAAATGGTCACCCTTGTTCCTGTTGGGAAAGGAAGGTCATGCTATGTACTTCCTGGGTCAAGGAAGAGCCTGTATGCCTCCCTCCTCCCCGCAAAAGAAAAGAAGAGAAAGAAAGAAGGAAAGAAAAAAGTTAATGCAATTGTCTATGAGTTGAAAGAAAAAAAAAATAATAACCATCCCCTACCATACAGCAATGAATACCATAAACAATTTCATTTATTTTCTCAGTTTTAGTTTCCCCTATACATTTACGTAAGAGTCATTCAATTCAGTAACTATCACAGGTGGCAAATTCAGAAATACTTAGTGGTATATGATGTTTTCCCTGGAATGATTCATTGTCTCCATCACTAAAAGGAGAAAGGAAAAGTTCAGTGAGTCAGGCCATTTAACACAAAGCTTGAAGATGCATAAAAGCATTTCTCACGTTCCCTAGCAATGGAAAGCTCATGATGCCATCCTGTGCAATATGGCTTCTGTGTACAGAAAGGGAGAGAGAAAGAAAAGTCCCTTTGTTTACTGATCTTCTTGGCATCGGGTCTTCACTATGCAATAAGCTTAGCCATTGTTCTAAAAATCTGGATAAGAACAGCACCCGTTACTGTTACGGGCAGCAGTCACGTAAGGCAAGCGATTCCATATGAACTCAGGGTTAAAGGGCGTGGCTTCAGAAATGTTTCTGGGCACCATGAAATGTAGCATTAGAGAAAAGCTGACACTGCAGGGCTTGTTCCTTAAGACGACTTGGGCTGTGCGTGACAGCAAATTGAGCTCATTTGTGTTTAGTAATAAGTATAGACTGTCTTTCCCTGTAGTCCAAGTTCAGCTCATGCAGCTAGTCAGCAAGATCGGCATGCCCCAGGTTCTCTGCATCTGTTGGCTTTGCCAAACCCGAGTGCTTGGTGCCTCAGACCAGTTTTCTACATGAATGTAAGATGGTCACTATGGCTTCAAGGCATGGCTGTGGCCTGAGAAGACAAGCCTGTTGTCTACTCTGTATCTCTATAAGATACTGTGTATCTCTGTAAGTCTTCCCTACAGAACTCCCTCGGGTCTCTTTGTTCTTTCAACTTTTGTCAGTGCCTGAGACCCAATCCTTGTCTTTGTGCATGCTAAACCAGCCCCCTAACCACTGAGCTATCCCCAGGCATCTTCCCTCATGACTTACTGACATTTTGTCTCTTGTCTATATCCAAAACAATCCCAGATTGGGGAAAGATCAGTGAGAGCCCACAGCATGTCTGGATATGAAGCCTCCTTCGAAGTTCACAACTAAATAAGGAGATGGATGTGAACAAAACTAGGGAGGGGTAGAGAGGAAGGAGAGGGGTGTGAGCCATCAGCAAACATTGCTTCTAGTAAGAGCCGAGCTGTTCTCTGAGAGGCAGTGTCCCAGACAGCAGACACAGTCTACCGAATTTCAGAAGATAGTACTAAACCATGTAAGGCAAGCCTCACTCCTTTGAAGGCATACACACATGTGTGCACATGTGTGCACATGTGCGCTGTTCATTTTTATCGCCATTACCAGTTGATCCATGTGTTTCCTCAATGTTTTCAGGAAGAGACTGTGGATTGATATATTTTTGGAATCTTTACCTTTCTGATCAAGTATCTCTGTTGCGTTCCCTAACCAAAGACAGATAGTGATTAGACAGAGCCCACACTCGTGCTCTTTCTCTGTCTAGTCTGTAGGCGTGACTACAGTGTTTTCTGGAGTAAGTGTGGCAGGGGTTACTGTTTCTTTGCTCTGCTGTAAATAAGACATCATTCCTTCTTTATCCTTTCTTAAACACATGGGCTGCACCGTTTCTTTGCCTGGCCACATCCCCCAGTGCTCTCCAGGATGTCTTGTTTTTCTGTTTCTTTGCCCTCAACCCTTCTACACACACTAATTTAAATTGTGAACTTTGTCTTCTGCTTCTATGGCCTCCTTTCCGGACACTCAAACCTCACCCTTTCCTCTGTGTTATAAAGAATATCTTCCCTGTAGTCTCCAGACTTCCTTTCCAATGCGCCCAGCTTCTCCTTGCTCACTGAGACTGTACTATACTACTGGCTACTACTTTGTTAAGCTTACTTGTCTGACCCATGTCACATTGATGCTGATGTGGCTCCATTACCCTTGCATCTACCCTCCTGGTGACTAATTTGTACAAGACTATTGCAGTTTCCTCAAATGTTTTCTGGTCTTCTAAGGGAAGCTGCTGTTGGAGGAATGCTCTTTGTCTTGCCTTCCTTCCGACGAATTGCTTTGCATGTTCCCAAGGCAGGTTTTGCTTGCTTTGCTTGCTCATCTTTGAGAAAAGCCAGTGTCAGAATCACCCTCAGGCTACAAAGTGTAGAGATTTTATTTGCTCTGATGAAACACTTGGGTAATGGTTGGCTGGCCTAAGCTCCACAGCTGGACAGCAGGTTGGTGCGCTTTCCTGCCCAATTCTGAGAGTCTCAGCTTTCTTTTTAGCACAGGCCTGATGCACTGGATTGACGACCCAGTTTTAGGCTACCCTTCTGATGATACATTGCGATTGGGGTACCTTGTCTTTCTATTTCTAAGTATAACATTTGATTTCTGTCGATAAGGAATACACTTGGGGTCTGAAGTCTCCCAGAAGAGGTCTCTGAAGGAAGCTTAAAAGACAGAGATAAAGGAAGAGAAGTGGAAAGTCGTGAATCCTTCAACAAAAGGAGAAAAGCAGAGAGAACTAGAGGGCCAGGGAGGGTAGAAGGAAGAAGAAAGGGGTGGGAAGAAAAGAACCAGCCATCTTTAGTCTGTTTGAGTCTGTTTATTGAGGCTGTTTGAGGTGAGAACATAGTTTTCAGGGTGATGTGAGCTTTGCTGAGAAAACTGAGTTTCAGTCTTTGGCCAACAAAAGGAAGGAATAATTAACTGCATTTTATTACCATGGGGTTTTAGCTTTTGGTTAAAGGATATATTGTGTTGCCTAAAGGAAGGATTTTCAGATAAGAGGCAACTGATTAAATACATTATCCTGGAGTTTACCTTTCAGCCTTTGTTGGCTTTGGGCTAAGCATGACCCCGCAGCAGAATCTAGGAATGGACAATAACTAGTGTCTTGAAGCCTGTCTCAGGCTCCTAGCTGTTCTTTAAGATTATTTTTAATTCTAGGTACTACGGTGTTTGTTGAGACACTGGCCTCAACAGTTTCGAGTTGCCCTTCCCGGTGCTCCACCTTCCTGCCTACCCTGTCACAGCACTGGTGAGGAGTCTTTAAGAGGGGCTACACTCCACCTGACTGCTCCAGGCTTCTCAGGGTGTCCACCCAGGTCTCTAAACAGAGGAACATGGTCTCCTCTCACCTTGCTTTTGTCTCCAGAGTCATTGATTTCTGAGCAATGGCCAGGCCACCATGGCCGCTATCCCAGTCCCCTGCTTTCACCTTAGGTAACAGCTTCTTCTAGATTTTGTGACCTGATCCTCTTAGTTTTTGATGGCACATGGGGCTTTGAATTTTCTGTGGCTTCCTGGAACTTTAGAGGATACCGCAAGTTTCCACCCCAGAGTGTTTACCCTGATCCATTTAAAATCAGCGATGAAGATTAAAGGTACAACTCAGCACGAGTGAGGCCCGAGGCTGTCTCTGGCACTTACCTCAGCCCAGTATAGTGTTGACACCTCTGATCTCAGCACTGGGGAGACTGAGGCAGAAGCCCTCGAGTCTATGGCATGGCTGTACCACCATCTCCAAAAGAAGCCCGTGGTAAGTATTACAGGTGATAAAGTGCTTGCCTGGCATGCACAAAACCTGGGATCCTATCCCCAGCACCACATAAAACTGTACAAACATGCCATCTTGCACTCATGAGGTAGAGGCAGGAAGATCAGGAGTTCAAGGTCATCCTTGTTAACATAGTGAATTTGTGAACAGTGCTAGCTATTAGAGTAAAAAAAAAAAAAAAAAAAGCAAAATAGCAAACGCTTTCATAAACAAAAATTGTATAACTGACCCAAACTAGATACGAGCCATAATGTACTTGTTCTTTTAAAAAAGGGTTTCTTAGTATATGGATCAATGTGTGTGTGTGTGGGGGGGTGTTTTTTTAAAATTACATGTATGGGTATGACCACATGCAGGTGGGCACTTGTGGGTGCCCGCGGTAGTTGGCTCCCCCAGAAGCATTACTGGCAGTTGTAAGCTGCATGGTGTAAGCGCTGGGAACTGAATAAGAGCCCTTAGCAAGAGCACTCTTACACGGAGCCCCTCAGCAGGTTTAACAGAGAAGGCTTTGTGAGCTCATTTATGGCCTCTATTGTTAAGAGGAATTAGGAATTTTTTTCCTGATGAACAAAAGCAAATTCAAACATGAAAATCCAGGATGCTAAAACCACATGAATTCTTCTGAAGCAGTGGAAAGGACCCCTGTTGAAGAGAGGAAAGGGAAGCAGGAAGGGATGGCGTTTATTATGGTTTGCTCCAAAGAACAGAGCACGGAGCTCTTGGAAGGATCAAGAAAGAGGTGGATTTGGCTTAACCCAGGCTCGTTTGACGCTTCCCCAAGAAGTCAACAGCCTGGTTCTAGGAGGATATACACCTGTTCAGCCCGAAACCCCCTTTCTCTGGGAACTGTGGGAGCACTTTTAGTCCACGGTGACCACATTTTAATGATCTGGATTTGGGTGTTTGCCTTTGGAGTTTCTGGGGTTTTTTTTCTTTTTTTTTTTTTCTTTTTTTTTGTCAGATAAGGGGCTTGGTTTTCCTCCCAGAAGAAAATACTCCAGTAGAAAACTCACTTCTCTATGTATTTGTCTCCCCGTCACAAATGAAGACATGCACATCACATTCGATCCGGACCCCGAGCTCAGCTCACCCTCAGAAGGACAGGTGCTGAGCTGGGAAAGCGGAGTGAGCAAATGCAGCACCCCTCCTCACCCCAGCCCTTACTGCAGCATACGGGGTACTTCCTTTTATAAAACATATTTAATTATGCACGTAAACTGTGTGTGGTGTGTGTACTTGTTAGTGTGGGTGTGTGCGCATGTATGTATGCGTGTGCGTATATGGAAGACTGATTGGCATGGGTGCCTTTTCTCAATCGTTCGTTCTCCAACTTAATTTTTGAGTCAAGGTCTTCCATTGAACCTGAAACTAATTGATTGGCTAGCCTGGCTAGCCAGTGAGGCCAAGGATCTGCTTGTGTCTACCTTCTGGCACCCCTCATGCTGGGGTCACAGGCACACGTCACTATGTCCAGCTTTTCCGTGGGTTTCTAAGGTTCCAAACTGAGGTCCTTATGCTTGTGCTAGGGGCACTTCACAGACTGAACCATGTCTCTAGCCACTTCCCAGATAGAGGATCAGCCATTAATGGGGCCAGACAATTCACCAAGCGCAAGACAACACCCCTTCATGGAGCCATTGGAACCTCCAGAATTTTATTAATTAATTAGTTAATTAATGTTTTGAGACAGGCTTTCTCCTTGTAGCTCTGGCTGTTCTGAAACTCACTATGTAGATCAGGCTGACCTCAAACTCTCAGAGATCTGCATGCCTCTGCTTACAGAGGGCTGGGACTAAAGGTGTCTACCACCATATCTGGCCAGAGGCTCCAAAAATTTAAGCCTAAGAGCAGCAATTGGTTTAAAGAGTACTTGGGAGCCTGTCGTAATCTTCATTTAAAGAGTGTTTCCTGTAGATACACTTGTTTGCACAATAGCTTTTGACATGTTTATTGAAATTTTCATGCTGTATTTGTGGTAGCTCTGAGGAGTTGATAGAAGAGGGAAAAGACCCTCTCCCTCAACTCCCCCTTCAATCACTCCTTGGTGTCCTACGGGTGGGTGAAGACTTGGACCTTGGTCTGATCCAAAATGCTGTCTGACCTGTACGTGGGAACAGACACCTCTTTTAAAAGGTCACTGAAGATTTGAGTGTGGCTTCATTTAGACTGGTAGAACCAAATGAGGCGGGAGAAAGCAGACTGCGTGACTTAGTCTGTTTCCAGCAGCCTTTTGCAAACACCCAAAGCCTGTTTGGAGCCTGGCCTCCTTCCTTTGGAGTCTTGCCTCCTCTGAGCAGGCTCCAGCCCTGCAGTGGCCCTGTCCCCTGACCAACAGGTGCACAGTGTGTTCTCATACAGACAAGAGGAGAGCTGTGCGCAGTGGGGTGCTGCCGTCAGTCTGCTTCAAGGCTACAGCTCATTTTTACAGAGAATCTTCCTCCTGTTTATTCCATTGGACGTCTGCAGTCCCTGGTGTGAGGCGCTGGCTCCCGCTAAGCAGCTAAGCCAGGGGCTTTTCTGCTGCACTGTGTAAATGGCAGAGCTCACGTCAGGTTTCCATGGGTCTTGGACTGTGCTGCAGAGTCCTTTGGGGATGTTCTAAAGTTCATGGTCCTTTGGAGCCAGGAGAGGAAAGCCCAACAGCAAAACAAGTGGAAAGAAAGAAAGGCAGTGTTCTGGTCACGTGGTCTCAATCCTTTGAAATGCTTGCCCGAATCTATTCTGTTTCTGAGAGGTACTGAATGCTCTTGTTATATGCTAGGTCTAATGTCTTTCCCCTTCATCCAAACTCTCCTTCTCCTTCCGAACATTTAGCACCCTCGAATCCTATAACACCGAATCTTGGGGGGGGGGGGGGGGGGGTGTTAATCTAACTCCTCTAATCTGTAAAATTTTATTTTCCCCTTATCCCCTTTCCCTAACCTTCTGTCTTTCATCTGGCCATCTTTTACAGTTTTGGTTGAAGGCCAGTGTTCAGTATCAAAAAGAGTAAAAATCATATTTGCCCTATTATTAAAAAAAAGAAGAAGACCGTTTCTCAGCTGTGTGTGTATTGGTCCATAGTAGCTTTCCCTGTTAGCAGGTGGATTTTTCTCTACTGGAGAACGTAGCATCTTTCCACCCTGCACCTCTGCCATCACTGTTGAATAAAGGAATTCATTGTTTCCATATCTGCCATAAGATCCTTGCCTGCACGGCACTTGGCTCGTTTTCTAAGTGAGAGCTTGTTACATGGTCACTTCTGGAAGCTATGAGAAGTATAGTTCAGAGCTGGGCAGCTCCTCCCCCTCCCCTGTGTCAGCTCTGTTTTACAGAAGTGGATTGGAGACCATGGCTTGTCATCACTGCTACAGCACTTGAGTCCCCTCAGGAAACTGTGGCTCTGTGGAAATGCATATTTGTCTTAGTTAGGGTTTTACTGCTGTGAACAGACAGCATGACCAAGGCAACTCTTATAAGGATAACATGTAATTGGGGCTGGCTCACAGGTTCAGAACTTCAGTCCATTATCATCAAGGTGGGAGCATGGCAGCATCCAGGCAGGCATGGTGCAGGAGGAGCTGAGAGTTCTACATCTTGTTCTGAAGGCTGTGAGTAGAAGACTGACTTCCAGGCAGCCAGGATGAGGGTATTAAAGCCCACACCCACAGTGACACACCTACTCCCGTAAGGCCACACCTCCAAATAGTGCCACTCCCTGGGCCAAGAATATACAAACCATCACAACATTCTTGTACTTTCTTGTGTCTCTTTTGTTTTTGAATTGCTACAAATATATTTTGCCTTCTTTCCTTGGGCATATTTATGCCTTGTAAAGGGTGTATTTACACCTTGTAAATATTTCTTTTCTTCTCTTCTCCCCCCACCCCAGCTACCTCTTTTCTTACCTCCCTCCATGTCTTCCTTCCTTTTCTTTTAAGTTGCCCGGGCCAGTAGCACCTCCATCACCGAGCTGTTTATTTTCACTTAGCATTGACAAATGCTACGTCTATTGCTTCTGGCATTGACATCAACCTTGCAGTGACCCCCATCCTACATTCTGACCATCAACCTTGCAGTGACCCCCATCCTACATTCTGACCATCAGCCTTGTAGTGACCCCCATCTTACATTCTGACCATCAGCTTTGCAGTGACCCCATCCTACATTCTGACCATCAGCCTTGCAGTGACTCCCATCCTACATTCTGACCATCAGCCTTGCAGTGACTCCATCCTACATTCTGACCATCAGCCTTGCAGTGACCCCCATCCTACATTCTGACCATCAACCTTGCAGTGACCCCCATCCTACATTCTGACCATCAACCTTGCAGTGACCCCCATCCTACATTCTGACCATCAACCTTGCAGTGTCCCCCATCTTACATTCTGACCATCAACCTTGCAGTGACTCCCATCCTACATTCTGACCATCAGCCTTGCAGTGACCCCCATCTTACATTCTGACCATCAACCTTGCAGTGACCCCCATCCTACATTCTGACCATCAGCCTTGCAGTGACCCCCATCTTACATTCTGACCATCAACCTTGCAGTGACTCCCATCCTACATTCTGACCATCAGCCTTGCAGTGACCTCCATCTTACATTCTGACCATCAGCCTTGCAGTGACTCCCATCCTACATTCTGACCATCAGCCTTGCAGTGACCCCCATCTTACATTCTGACTGACTTCTAAATATCATCTTCCTTGACTCATTGAATAATTTGTCTTTATGATGTATCTGATCTGAAATCTTTTCTAGATATTTATAATAAAACTAAAATGTAAGTCAAAGTATCACACTACTGACTTCTTACATGAATTTCTTATAACTGATAAAATAGAAGGGAACTGAAAGCATCTGTGTTGATTTTTTGGTCATTGTGACCCAGTATCTGAAAAATCAACTTAAAAGGAAAACGTTTGTGCTGATTTGCATATGCTCGTCCCAAGGAGTGGCACTATTTGGAGGCGTGGCCCTGTTAGAGTAGGTGTGTCACTGTGAGCATGGCCTTAAGACCATCATCCTAGCTAGCTGCCTGGAAGTCAGTCTTCCACTAGCAGCCTTCAGATGAAGATGTAGAACTCTGAGCAACAAAGTCTTCCATATTCCTACTAGGATGGCCCATCAGACCCCTTCTCCTGAGTTCCAAATTTAAAGTCCCCAAATCCACATTCTTCCAAATAAAAGCATGGTCGGGCCTATCACAGCGATACCCCAGTCCCTGGCACCAGCTTCTGTCTTAGTGAGGGTTTTACTGCTGTGAACAGACACCATGACCAAGACAAGTCTTATAAAGGACAACATATATTTGGGGGTGGCTTATAGGTTCAGAGGTTCAGTCCATTATCATCAAGGTAGGAGCATGGCAGCATCCAGGCAGGCATGGTACAGGCAGAGCTGAGAGTTCTACATCTCATCTGAAGGCTGCTAGTGGAAGTCTGACTTCCAGGCAGCTAGGGTGTGGGTCTTAAGACCATGCTCACAATGACACACCTACTCCAACAAGGCCACACCTCCAAATAGTGCCACTTCCTGGGCCAAGCATAGACAAATCAGCACAAAGTTTATCTTGGCTCATGCTTCTGAGGTCTCAGCTTGTCATAGTGAAGAGTGAAGCATCTCATGAGTATCAGCTAGAAAACAGGAAGACAGAGCCAGAAACCAGGCTTAACCCCAAAGGCATTGTCCTAGGGGCCTACTGTCTCCAGCTAGGTCCTACCTACTATAGTTTATACCACCTCCCAGACAGTCCACAGCTGAGGATCAAGTGTGCAAGCAGTGAGCCTGGAGAGGACACTTCATACCGAAACCACACCAGCATTGTTTCTGAACACGCCAAACTACACAAATGCAGCCAGTTCCGAGTGAAGTGCCTGACAGTGGGCCACCTTCTCAGTCAGTGCCTGGCTGTGGGCCACCTTCCCGGTCTCTCATTTTGGTCCACGTTGGTTTTGTTTGCACCAATGAAGAGGTGACATAAAGTGGGCGTTGGGCTCACTATGGTTTACCTGAGAATGTTGGGGATGAAAGCCAAGAACTGGACTGAATAGTAGAGACTGTGTGGAGCACACACTTCAAAACAGACAACAAAGTTCCGGGGGATGGGTAGCCTATGGTTTCCAACCAGCCAGTAAGAAGACCGATGGGCAGTGGTTGCTGTACCAAGGACCCAGAATCTGAACTTCACTGAAAAATTGTCTAGCTGATCCAGATTCTCTTTTTTGCCTGTTTTTAAAAAAGATCTTCCATAAGTTTCCCCCCTCCCTCCCAGCCTGGTCAACTGGGTCAGCAGTGCACCAGGCTCTGGCATTACCTATAACTCTAACTCTGTGCTCAGTGCCCCAAGGCCTCCCCCTGCCCAGTCCCGATCCTGTCTCCATTCCCCCCCTTTCTCTTTAAATCTATTTAGAGCTCTTTTGACAGGCTAATCTTTCTAAAACACTTTTGCTGTGTCACAGCCAAGAATTCTGCTTAAGGACCTGTTGTCACTTTAGACATGTAGAATAGCTTTACATAGTAACAGTCTATAAATAAGACCACTGGTTAGGCAGAGCAGCAAGTTTTTAATCTGAGGGCAAATCCAGCACAGCACCACGTGTACACGGAGTAATGGACAGAAATAAGAAATCAGGGCCACTGGCCTCTGCCACCTGCCAGCCTCTGAGCCTCACTGGTTTGTTAGCATAGGCACGTAACATCATTTCTGCTTGACCTCTGTAAGCTTTGATGGTTTTCTTCACCTCTCAGAATGCTGCCTTTGAAGATGCCTGCTGTTGTGAAGATCCTCTAATAATTTGCTTCTACCGTCTCCTAGCATGGTCATCTAAACCCTCCTAGATGCCTCTACACTCCAGCATCTTGCTCTTGCTTGTCCTAAATGATGCCGGATGTTGCTGCATCTGAGCTCTGGTCCCCTGCTCATCTGTGTCCCAGAGGATGGTCAGTGGGCTACCCTGAGCTGCTGTGGAGGAATTGAGGCATTGCTGCATGCCAGACAAGCAACTGAGGAGCTTTGCACATGGAAATGGCATGCAGTTCTCCATTCACATATAGAGCTGTGAAGACTTAGCAATATGTCATACATGAATCTCTTACTTTGAAAAAGTATAAAGTATAGTTTAGTTCCATGACTGAATGGAGAGTTAGCTTTGTGCACAGGCTGGCTAGATTCAGTCAGTCAGCAAACTCTGTATGAGCAAACCATTTGAAGTTGCTGCTATGCGGTTGATATTACCTGTACATCCCCGGCAGTTCTCTGTGCAGACTTATGTGTGGCATTGGAGATATGCTCTCTATTCTTTTTACTGCACCTTCTTAAATCCTCAGGACCAAGGAAACTAACCTCTGAGCGTTCAGTTAACCCTGTCTCAGAAGAGCCACATTTTCTTTCAGCGGCTACTGCAATCTCTGTGATTACAAACGAAGCTGCACCAGGGAAGTTTTGCACCTGACCATGTGCCTTAAGAAGGTAGTTACAGGGCTGAGCGTGGTGATGCACACCTTTAATCCCAGCACTCGGGAGACAGAGGCAGATGGGTCTCTGTGAGTTCGAGGCCAGCATGGTTTGCAGAGTGAGTCCAGGACAGCCAGAGCTGTTACATAAAGAAATCCCTCAAAAAAAAAAAAAAAAAAAAAAAAAAAAAAAAAAAAAAACCACACACACACACAAAAAAAAACCACAAAAAAAACCCCCAAAACAACAACAACAACAACAACAACAAAAACCAGCAGCAACAAGCAACAACAACAAAGAGAAGGCAGTTGTGATGGTTTGAATAAGAATGGTCCCCAAAGGCTCTTGTATTTGAATACTTTGCCACCAGGGAGTGGCACTATTTGAAAGGATTATAAGGATTAAGATGTGTGGCCTTGTTGGAGGAAGTGTGTCCCTAGAGGTAGGCTTTGAGGTAGCAAAAGCCCATGTCAGTCCCAATGTCTCTCAGTGACTGTTCCAGTGCCTATCTCTCTGCCACCACGATTATGAAGTAAACCTCTGATACTGTAAGCAAGCTCCCAATTAAATGCTTTCTTTCATAAGTGTTGCCTTGGTCATGGTGCCTCTCCATAGCAACAGAACGGTGATTACAAACTAGTCTTGGCAGGGTCTGGGGCACATGGCAGCCAGTAAGTCCAAACTACAGAAGTAGTCTGAGGAGTTTAAATTGCATCCGTGTGTAGTGAAAAGTCTGAGTTTCTTTAAAAACTCAATCATGTTCTTGTTTTAATCCTAGGTGTGGGATATGGGGCTGCTTCCGTTTGTCCACAGCCATTAACTATGGTTGTCTCATGCTCTAGGAAAGTATGATCTTTGCCAGCTGTAGATAGTCTAATTCTGGGGACCCTGGAGACAGTATAAATGCCAGAGCCCCGAGAGGGATGGGAGGAGCTCTGAAGAGGATCGCTGCTGCTCCTGACTGTTGTTGCGGTTTGACGAGAGGGAGAAGTTGGAGATGTCCTGACAACAAAGATTGGACTTGGCCCAAGGAACCCAACAACCCTAATCAGCAGGAAGTAGCCTGTGGAGGTCTCGGTCCTCCTCCTACTCTAACCTTCTTTCTCTCCTATCTAGTTAATATTGGAGGGTTGCAAGGGATCTGGGTGGAATAAGGGTTGGAAGGGAGGTAGAAGTATAATAATCCAATAAAACAATACATGGAGGACACCAACATCCATGTCTGTCCCTCTGATTTCCTCTGTTGCTAACATCCATGTCTGGCCCTGTGATTATCTCTGTACCATCCAGAAGGCTTCTGGTATTATGATGGTCGTGGTATTTGAAACCATGTCTCAAGCCTTCCTACTTCAACTTTCTATCAGAGAAAAGTTCCTTGTTTCACTAGAATTCAGTCTTTATTGGAACTGTAACAACATGGCCCCTATGCAGAACTCTGAGAGGTTTTTATGAAACTGGTCATAATTTTAGAATAATAATATAATAATAATAAATCAAAAACCTAGAGGGAGCTGGAGAGATGGTCCAGGGTTAAGAATGCTGAAGACTTGAGTTCAGATCCCATTGCCCACATCAGGTGGTTCCAACCGCCTGTAAATCCAGTTCCAGGGGCTCTACACCTCCCTCTTCTGACCTCTGTAAGCACCTGCATTCATATGTGCACACACACACACACACACACATCTTAAAACAACAATAACAACAACAACAGTCACCCCCCAAAAAACAAAACCCTAGTGTTTTCACAATGACACAATGAGAAAACGTGTATAACAGTATATTATCTCTCTCTCCTGATATCATCTCTTGCTTGCCTCTTCTTTCTAGTACCTGTTATATATTAGCAAATAATAAATGGTAGCTGTTGTTGTAATCATGATATTCTAACATGTGAGTGAGAGTAGAAGCTGTTTCAATATTTGTGGGCACATCAAATAAGGGAACCTCTCCTTGATGGTCTTCGTGATTAGACTCTAGGCTACGTAGCTTCAAGGGGACTCACTCAATGTGGTCACATGTCACAGTTGAGCCCTATTTATGAAATGTCTAAAGACATAAAGGGCTCCAGAAGTAAGCCTGGTTAGATAAAGCCAAGCATCTGTCAACCACTCAACCACACCCCCATTTCCAGATAGGTTTACCTCTGTGAAGTCAGCCTGGAGGTCTCCACATGCTGTGTTGACCATGGGCCACAAGGCTGAGACATCTCCATGCTTCTGACCATCTCCAAGGAGTCAGAGCTACACTAGCAATGTCCTGGCTTCTTCACATACTCTGTGGAACAGTTACTTGGCTCCTGAGGGAGAGGGGTGTCTTCCATGTTCCCTGTTTTCTTCTGACTCTGTTTCTGCATTGAGAAATGGAATAGACTGAAGAGGTCGTGTATATCCAGGAGGACAGGTGATCTGCTTGGTGGAGGTTGACCTCCTGGAACCCCAGGGAGGAGAGTTTCACTGGGTCCCAGATCCCTCCCGATTACCATCCATACAAGGACAGTTTCAACTCATGAGAGCCAAGGCTCCTAGGCCATCGCTTCTCTGAGGTCACCAACATCCACACAGTAAGAAGTGGGTGGAACCTAAAACCAAACCCATCTGTTTTGTCTCTTCAGATCCATGCAGGCACGCCCTCAGTCTTGTGACATGGCTAGCAGCACTCTTGCAGAGGCTCCATACACAGCAGTGGGCTAGGGAGTGCCTTGTGCTATGCAAGGACAGTGAGCTAGGGGACTGGTCCAGCCCACTTGCAAAGCTCAAGGGATTGTGGCAATGAGTTGAGACCCTGCTTGGAGTCCTGCAATCTTGTCACACCCTGCCACACACCTTCAAGTGTGAGAGGAATGTGGAGCTTCCAGCACTGATCAGATTAAACTCAGATCTTGGGTGGAGGGTGCTTAAAGTGTTGGATTTTTGGGTGGGGCCTTTTTTTTTTTTTTTTTTTTTTTTTTGCCTATTTCAGAAGGATTTGTAGAATGAAGGCTGAACATGATAAATGTTAAAAGTAAACAAATAGATCATTACACATATAAAGAAAAGGCAAAATATTTAACTATAATGATGCAGAAAATGAGCTGTTAATGTTAGAAGATGAGACCATTATCTTCCTTGGAAACTCCCTTACTAATAGCAACTGACATTTACTGGGGGCAATTATGATGTAGCAGGCTCTCTTCTAAATACTTCGTTAAATGATTTATTCCCCACAACAGACGAAGGAAAGAATGATATTATTGTTCCTATTCTCTAAGCAAGGATGCTGAAGGCCAGAGAAGTTGAATAACTTGCCCAGGGTTGCAGAACTGGGAAATGGAAGGTTTGTACCTTCCATTCTGGCACTCGGGGTCAGGTTATATTTTAATGAAAAAATCTTTTAGGCCAAGTCTTAGGAACTCCTGCCCTATGCTTCTCCCAGTACTCAAGCAACAGAGTGAGATATGAATATTAAATATGCAAATAAGTGAATAAATGAAAGCCAATCTGCAACCACAAATCTTCCTTGATAAGAGCTTAATTTCTAAAGCAAGCAAGCAAACAAAAACCCTCGGATGTTTTGTCCACACTGTGTGTTCTTCCTCTGCAGTGCCCTAAATGACTGTCTCTGTGAGCCTTTGTTATTATGAACCTCAGCTCAGGCCTCTCCTCCACATTCTCTTCCCTTGTTTGCTTTCCCACCTTGGGTTCTCCTTGCCTAGCTCCACTATACACAATTTAATTTAACAACATTTTAATGTATCATGGGCTTTCATGTTGTTTTGCTTACTGCATGGGTCACATCAAGTTCTTGAAACATAGCTTTATTGGGAAAGGATGCTTGTCAATGCTGGAGTTGGTCAGAGGGAAGGGCTGGAATCATGGTATGTGTAACAACTTTCCAGTGAATGTGTTTAAGTTGTACTATCTCACGCAAGAGGGATGCAGGCTGCCGCCATTCTCAATTTAGAGATGGGGAAGCCGAGAGACAGGGGTGTGGCTTGTTCTGTGGGTGGAGCTCAGGGGTCTCTGGACTCCTAACTGAGATGCTGATTAGGGGCTATCTTCTCCCAGCTGTGTGGCAGCCTTAGGACTCTGGTCATTCATCATTCAGAAAGTGGGGTGGCTCCAAGGTGATGCTGAAATGTGTAAGGCCTAGGATTCTCTAGTGAGCTCAAGACATGGTCATGTGCCTGCAAGGGGAGCCATTGGACTCTTACAGATCCTCCAGATGCTCAGGTCCAGGTTACACTGAAAAAGATCCAATAGGTTCCCAGTCTTGTCTCACCCCTAATTCCTGGAATTGAGTAATTCAGGACAGCAGACAGTAAATCACCCACTCAATCACCCCTGAGGCAGGGTGTTTCCTATATTCTTGACCTTTCCACTATGGAACCAACATTCTGCTACTTCATTTCCATCTAGAGTGTAGCAACCCAGTTCTGTGTCACACTGTTACTATTCCCACAACCCAGTGCTGTGTTACACTGTTACCATTCCCCATAGCTCAATGCTGTGTCACACTGTTGCTATTCACCCCAGCCCAGTGCTTTGCCACACTGTTACTATTCCTACAACCCGGTGCTGGGTCACACTGTTACCATTCCCAGGGAAATGTGAAGAGGAACAATGACAGACCAAAGTAAAGACATCACTAAAGTTCAAGTTAGTGAACAAAACAGCTTTATTGGGTTATTTACAGGAATATGAGTGAAGGGTTACCTACAGAAGCAGAAAGGGCTCAAAGACAGCTGCAATGCCAAAGCTCATCCCAGCATGAGTGACAGCTCACAAAAGCTGGGAACCTGGAGCACACTGCACTGTCAGCAGGAAACTCAGCAGGTTAGACAGTGTCCTTTGAGGGGCAAGGAGAGGGGTTGTTGGTCTTGTCCTGCCTCTTCCAGTAGAGAGGTATGACTCAGCAGTCCTTACTGCTTACATAAGGTTGAAGTGTAAGGAGCCAAGTGAATCCACTCAATTTCAAGAACTTCCTAAAGCTTTTGAGTTGTTCACTTTCTGTGGTTCACTGAGCCCCTCGAGATGGAATGTTTCGCCTCCCCTTAAATCATCCCGCTTCCTTCTGAGACAGAATGTTTTAGTTCAGAGGAAATTGCTACCCAGCACCCAGCTATGTCCCATGACTCTACTACCCAATTTCTACCTAGAGTGTAGTGATACGTGCTCAGTGATTCTGTGACCTTGTTTCCATCTAGAGTGTAGTGAGCCTGCGTGCTGCATAAAGACTTCACGGGCTGTGAGGTCTGACCCACCCAATCCCTTTAGCTTCCCTTTTGATTCAGAGAAAAGGATTGATGATGTAGGGAAGCACGTGTGTGCATTGCCAAGAGCCAATGGACAGAAAAGTGTAGACTCTGCCACCCCAAGATCTCCAGTCAAAGCTCTTTCCTGGCACCATCCGTAGTGCTGAGTGCAGCTTACCCCTAGACCTTTAAGTTGAGTAGCTGAGTTTGTTCTACCCACACACGACACAGCACCTGCATGTTAGACAGCTCGCGGGGCCTCGTGAAGCTCTGGGGAAAAATTGCACTCAGTGACTCAGCCCACGTGGTGTGTGTCCTAAGAACAAGAGTGTTCCTTAGACATGGGGACACCTATGAACAGGACACATGCTGGCATGAACACAACCCTAAGACTGGGTGCCAGTGGGACCTGTGCAGTTCATCTCTACTACGGCCCTTAGACAGTCTGCATACAAGCTGGGTCTTTTGTGTGACCTGAAGTGTTGGTGCCTTTAATGAGCTTCTCATCTTCCATGAGCCTGTGACTCACACTAGCTGTTTACCACAGTGCTTTTATCATACTAATAAACCATTAGTCACCTGGACACCCATCTGTCAGGGAATAGGTAGGTAAACTGCAGTGTCCTCATTCAGTGAAATTTTTCTACCATTTAGCATACGGCTAATATCATAGAGAAGTAACTGAGGACATTTTGCTAAGTAGAAGAAGCAGTCTAGATGACTTTACCAAATTATAAATCCTCCTCCTGCCAAAACAACCAGTATATACACATGTGTGTATATACACATGTATGTATGTATAGACAAATGTATGTATACATGTATATATAGACATGTGTATATGTATTTTCTGAGTACCACTGTTTATAAAGCTACCTTTTTCTTTTATACTTTTCTATGTTTTCTTGAAGTTGTATATTAATTTCTAATTTTAACAGTGCTGTGTTGCTGAAAAAGTACGTTAGAAATTGTTTTGAAAATTCATGGGTCAGCTAAGACCCTGAATCTTCCACGAACATACGCAAATCAACCCTTGAAGTCAGACTGCTGATTTGGGCTGGGCGCACAGATCACAGCCCATGGATTACCAGGGACATGGCTGTAATCTTCCCTTTATATTCCTGAGCCGTCAGTCCCTAAGCAGTGGATAAAGTAACACGGTGTTCAGAGAGGCAACATAACACCCACACTCTGCTGTGCCCCAGCCTGCTAGTGCGTCCCTGTGCTTGGCTGTGTACACTGCCTGGATCTGGTCTACACTCAGTGAGAGACAAGTGGGCCCCACAGCTGCTGGCATATCTCCTGCTGGTGGCTCACATTAATGCCGCTAGAGGCAACGGGTCAGCCTACCGTTACCCTGACAGCAGCAACTAAACAGACCAATGATGGGCTAGAAGGGTAAGAGGGGTCTGAAGATAGATGTACATGGCCTGAAAGACGTAGAAATGGTGGCTGGCAAGTTCCCTGCTTTAACTCAGTGGCAGAAGGAAGGAGGCAAGTGGGTTCCTTGAGTTGTTCATGTACCCTGGGATCACTCAGGTCAGCTGAGAGCCTTGGAGAGCCACTAGGCAAATGCTGGCCACAGGAGAAACAAACAGCAAAACCACCCACCTTTCTGTGCTCCTCGTGAGGTGAAGTGACACCCTCGGCCCCCCTCAGTTGTTCCGGTTGCTGAGGGGCTCCCCAGGGTGATGTGTAGAGCTTAGCTTTTGTGGGTCTCTCGGGCACATGGGTGATGCATGCAGGAGTTAATCAAGATGGAGACAGCAACAAAAGACTGAACACTTAGTCATCCTTTCATCTGTCCACCCACTCTTGCTGAGAGTCCACCACATGGCCTGTGCTCACAGCACAGAGTAAGACAGATAAGGAGCCCAGTCTCGCAGAGCTCATGTTTCACGGTGATGGGAGAGAGATGATAAGTAGTGGATAATAAAGCCTAGTGACAAGTGATATAATAAAAATATAGCAACCCTGGGCTAGAGATAATGGCTTGCCAGTTAAAAGCACTAGCTGCTCTTCCAGTGGCTCTAGGTTTGATTTCCAGCACCCACACATGACTACGGCCATTTGTAATTGTACTTCCAGGGCATCTATTGCTCTCTTCTGGCCTTTGCAAGTCCCAGGCATGCACATAGCACACAGATACTCATGGATGCCAACACTCATATATGTAAAATTTAAGAGAAAGAAAGAAAGAAAGAAAGAAAGAAAGAAAGAAAGAAAGAAAGGAAGGAAGGAAGGAAGGAAGAAAGAAAGAAAGAAAGAAAGAAAGAAAGAAAGAAAGAAAGAAAGAAAGAAAACAACGTGTTGGGCTGAAAAGTTCCTGAGGATAGAAGTATTTGGTTTAAATGCGAGTCTCCAAATTCCCACCAGGAGCCCAGGAAAGGGGGAGGGGGTAAGATGATTCTCATCAAAATATGAGGGGCTCTTTTGCTAAAGGAATCAACATCCAAATACTCAAATGAACCCCTTAACTGTGTGTGTGTGTCTGTGTGCATGAGTATGTCTGTATGTGTCAGTGTATGTGTGTATGTATGTGTGTCTGTGTGCATGTGCATGTATGTGTGCGTCTGTGATATTCATGTGTGCATTGTGGCTCTCTCTATTGGATAACTTTGTTTTTTATGATATTTCAAATGTGCGTCTTAGTCTGTTCATGATATTATAATAAAGTACCTTAGACAGAGTCGTTTATAAGCATCAGAAATTTATGCCTGTAGCGGTGGAGTCTGGGAAGTCTAAGATCAAGACACTAGCAGATCTGAACTCTGTTTCCTCAACTGTAGGGATAGAAGGTCACTTACTAATGTCACTCACAAAGGTGGAACTCTCATGACGATATTTCCCAGAAGATCTCCCCAAATACAGCATCTTATATATGACTTTGGTGGGGATGTGGGACAGAAATATTCAAACCATAATAATATGCTTGGACCTATCTCATTGAATGGCACAGGGACACCTGCAGGGTTGGTTCATGTGTGAGGCTTTCAGGGAGGAGAGAGAGAGAGAGAGAGAGAGAGAGAGAGAGAGAGAGAGAGAGAGAGAGAAGCAGATCAGAGGAGCATCGTGGTCCTGTGTAGAATGAGAAGACAAAAGAGATCTGACTTGAAGTTCCCTGCTCTTCAGTCCCCTCCCTGGAGCACAGCTGATGAACTCAAATCAGAATGTTCTGGAAAGAAGCTGCACACAAGGCAGTAACCTGTAAGTAACCTGTATCCCCGAGAGCTCTGAGAGCCACAGGGCTGAAAGCAGAGCAGTCACACAGAGTAAGTGTGTGTGCCTGTGTGTGTGTGTGTGTGTGTGTGTGTGTGTGTGTGTGTTTCCAGCATAATAAACACAGGCACTATTCAGTGAAAAGAAACAGTGAGGAAGGGGGCACTGGCTGATTTAGTGATGAGTTTTAACACTGGGTGCCAGCCCAGTGTTGGCATCTGCAGGACTTTGGGCACAGGGAGGGTGGAAACCTGCCCCGTCTGCACTTGTCTGCCTTTTCAAAAGGAGCCTGAGATCTCAAATGGCAGCAAGGGTGGAGCAGTGCTGGCTTTACCTGGGAATTGGGGGAGAGCAAGACACAGAAGCCACACAAGAGCAAGAGGAGAAGGCACCCTTTGTGGGTATTCCTGGGACCTTCGCTAGAGCCTCAGTCTTAGAGTTAAGCCTAGAGGTGGAATATAGACTTGAGAACCCTATAGACATGAGTTCAAGGTAGGTTCTGGCCTTTGTGTATGTCATATATAGTAAGATATTTCCTCTCTGGTCTGCTACATCATCTGCATGGTAAACACAATAACAATACCCATATGGTTGAAAGGATTGAGATAGTAATGCACGAGGCACATCATCTGCCTAGTGTCTTGGGGTACAGGGCTCAATGATTCTGCAAGCTCTACTGTTAGCAGAAAACTGTACTTTGGGAGCCAAGAAGAAAACCCGGTCAATACAACTTAGTTAGGCAGGCTGGTTCAAAGTTCTGGAATCCGACCCTGATGTGTGTCCATATGTGCAAGCATGTACATGGGGATGTTGTGCCAACCTGACACAAGCTAGAGTTATTTGAAAGGAGGAAACCCCCACTGAGAAAATGCCACTATAAAGCTGGGCATGGTGGTGTACACTTTTAGTCCAGCACTTGGGGGATGGTGGGGAGGCAGCTGGAGCTCAGTGAGTTCAAATCCAGCCTGGTCTACAGAGTGAGTCCAGGACAGCCAGATCTACACAGAGAAACCATATCTTGAAAAAAACACAAAGGGAAAAAAGCATCTCTATACTATCTGGCTGTGGGGTATTTTCTTAATTAGTGATCAAGGTGGGAGGGCCTAAGCGTATTGTGAGTGGTGCCATCCTTGGGCTGGCAGTCTGGGTTTCTATAGGAAATCAGGCTGAGCAAGTTCGTAAGCAGCACTGCTCCATGGCCTGTGTATCAGCTCCTGCTTCCAGGTTCCTGCCCAGTTTGAGTTCCTGTCCTGACTTCCTTCAGTGATAGACAGATATGGAGGTGTGAGCCAAATAGACCCTACCCTGCCCAAGTTGCTTTGATCATGGTGTTTCATCACAGCAATAGTAACACTAACTAGGGCAGATACAAATAAGCATGTATTTGCAAGTGTGCATATAGGTGTGTATGCATGCATGCATATGTATGTATACGTGTGTGTGTGTGTGTGTGTGTGTGTGTGTGTGTGTGTGTGTGTGTGTATGTTTCTCCCTTGGGACTAAAGTATGAAATGTTAGAGCTTGGTCAAAGCATTGGAGCTCTTGTCTGGGATCTCAAACTGTCAGCTCCCAGTGAGTAGCGTGGGAGTCATCTGCCAGGGTCCACAGCCATGCATCGCCCTCATGACTGGCTGTCAGCACTCTAGGGCCAGGAGAAACTGTGGTGATGGCTGATGAGCTGGTGACAGGCCCAGGGAGCAACTGTACTGGGAGGACAGGTCTGTGAGGGTGGCCACCTCCTCCAGAGGACAAGGGTGGAGAGGTGAGGAACCCTTCTCTAACAGGGGAGTGAGGACAAGGTGTCAATCACCACCAGCAGGTGACATGCCACAGCTCCTGTCAGCACAGCTGGGCTGTCTTCTCACCTATGCACACTTACTCTGTGTGAGTCAGAGCAGGCATCCATGCTGGGCCTCCCAGGGGCCAGGGCAACTCTCACTGCTGCCTTCTCAATACACAGAGAGTTTTTCTAAGCTGATTCTCTTGTATCCAAAAAACGTGTTCCAGCTGGAGCCCCTAAAGTCTTAAAAAGACTGAATTCTTGCCTGAGAGAAGGTGCCCCAGCAGCCTTACTTTTCCATGATACCACTTTGGGCCAATGTGAGAGACAAAGACTATTACTGGGAGAAGTCACCCATTCACTCTATGCTTTTAGTATCTACCTAAAAGATGTGAAAGTCAAAAAACATGGTCAGAGCAGACAGTAGGAGACCTGAGACTAGTGGGTACAGACAGCCCTTTCTGATTGCAGGGGGTGGGGAGGTGGAAGGGGAAGAGGGTCATTCTGTGTGGTTCTGGATGGTGGAACTGTGAGCAGAGGGTTCCAGTAGAGGAGCTAGCACAGGCCGAGAAGAAACTCGGTGCATGTTTGGGTAACGGCAAAGATGGCGTAGCTAGAATATTTGGACTTTGAATTCCACAGCAACTGGGAACCACTCCAAGCTTGTGTTGCTTCAGAGGTGTAATGCTCACAGATGTCCTGTCTGGCTTCTAGAAGGATTCTTTCCCCACCTCTGCAACTGATTTTCCTAGAATGTTTGTTCCTACTTCTGTAATGGACTCCTTTCACTTAGGACACATTTCAGATTCATCTGTGTTTTGTGTGTGCACTAATGGTCTGGGGTTTGTTTCATTTGTTTTTTCAACCAGGCATGTGAATCCTACTGAACATAGTTGGACCTATGGATTGCTAATCTACTCACTTGCAGGGCATTTGGTTTATTTAGGTATAAGTAAACTTATTGTCAACCTCATGTGCAATTGACATGGATTTTTGTGTGAATGCAAGATAAAGGTATCAGCAAATAAGAGTGAAATTACTGGGCCAAATAAGTGTTTAGGAGCACATGTTTAACTTTGTTTTAAAAGGAAACCTGGGTCTGGAGGCATAGCTAGTGGCTGGATGCTTCCTCACAGGCTTTGCTCCTATCCACAGCAGGGCAGAAAGGCAGATCAGAATCCAAACCTACGAAACAGCTTCAAAGCAGCTATATTTCACACTCCCAACAGCAGTGTCTGGAAGCTTCTCTTGTCTGTGTCTTCACCAATGGTGAGTGTGTGTGTGTGTGTGCGTGTGTGTATGTGTGTGTGTGTGTGATTTTAACCATCTGAATGGGTGTTTTCTGGAATCTCCAGGAATGTTAACTTGCTTCCCTCAATGTCTAGCAACGTGGAATGGCTTTTCAAATGGCATTTGCCATTCTCAAATCTCTTGGTGAGACGTCTGCTCAAACCCACATGGTGACACCATCAGTTATGTGTCAGTAGGTTGACTAGCCGTAGCATCCAGATGTGAGGCCGATGGGTTCAGCACCTTCCAGGAGCTTGTTAGCAGTGTGGTCCCTGGGCCTCATCTGGGCCCAGCTGAATCAGAATGGTAAGTTTGCTCTCACTGAGGTTCTGATATTTTATATAGGTACATAATCACACACACACACACACACCATGAAAGTGGAAGAAAAACTGTCTAAGGAGATAAAGAAAACTAAAGGGAGAGAAAAGGCAGCAAAAATATGTTTACCACATAGACACATATGGAAACTTTCAAAAATAAATTAATTTAAAAACTAGGATCTGGGAGGTAGCTCAAGTGGATAGAGTTCTTGCCTAGCACGCTATAAAACCTGGCCTGGTGTCTGAAGACTGTGGTTATGACTGTTGGGGAGTGGAAGAAGCCAAAGTTCAAAGTCATGCTTTGCTACACAATGGAGCCTATAGCCAACCTGACACTCTCCCAAAACAATGAATATTGAAGTAACCATTCTTGAGCTCTCTCTGCTGAAAAAATATGGCAGGCTAGGGAAAAAAGATTTCTATAGCAACTGATTTTTTAAAAAAATGAAAAAAGTCTTTACATGGTTTGTTTGCTTGTTAAATGTTGAACAGCACCAAGGGTAGAGAACATTAGGAAAATAAAGCTGACAGACTGGCTGAGACAGCTGTGAGATGCTACAGTCCCAGGGAAGCTGAGCAGAGCAGCCAGAAGGCCCAGAAATGGGACTCAACACCTCGGCTAGGCTGGCCAGGAGGCCTGCTGCCTCAGGGCTTGGTTCCTATCTGTCCTCTTAGCTGATCCCACTGTTGCAAAAGGGCCTTCACACAGAGGGGACTTCAGGCGGAGCCACGCCTGACTTAGTAGACATGTCAGTTCATACGCCCAGTCACGAGCTCTAGGACAAGTGGGGAGTTTGTCAGTCTGTGAGGCTGAACACGGAGACAAATGTTTAGCTGGTTACACTGGCGTCTTACAGAGCACACCTAGATAAGGCCCAGCTCTCTCTCCCCCAGGAAAGTTCAGACAGGCTTATCATTAATATGTCAACTATCATAGCAGAAATATAGTTAACTACTGTACAGTCCAGAGAAGGTAGAGATTAAATGGGGTGGAGACTTGAAGGTGGCAGGCAAAGGGATTCAAAGAAGCTAACAGTCAGCCTGCATTGAAGGATTTTAGTAAAAGCTAACATTTATAAGACAGTATGAACTATAATCGATCATATTGTTGTTTTTGAGACATTCTTACATGGTTTGCAACTTGCCATGTAGCTAAGGATAACATTCAACTTCTCATCTTCCTGCCATCACCTGCCTAGTGGTGAGATTATGGGCATGTGCCTCCACACTCCTCTATGAGATACTGGAAATCAAACCCAGGACTTCAGACATGCGAGGTAGGCACTCAGTCAACTGAGAACACACTCCTAGATTATAGTGTATAATTCATGTAAGAGCCTCATAAAATGCAAACTGCCTTAGACTCTGTACAGAGCAGCTCACCATGGCACTGGGGATTTGGTAACTTTCTCCTTACCTCTCATATGAGTCCTCAGCTCAGGCTGCCTGGCACTGATATTTGTGTTCTTATCTGGACTTACACTGTGAGCCTGGGCATTCCAGGAAAAGCCAGGGAGAACAGAATATAGCTAAGTAGTCCAAGGCCCTCAGGGAGCTCGAAGGCTTTGTTCCTACTTTGCCCAGATGGATTAAGGATAGCCTTCTGGTTGCCTGTGAAAGACTCAGCTTTGGGGCACCTGGATTTCTATTACTGCCCAGCAGCCCCAGGTCAAACCTCCATGGTCACGTGGTCCTGCTGGTGCCTTTCTCTGCAGGCCGAGCTGGACAGTGTCAAAGGCTTGGCTCTCCTCCGACTGCACATAACTGTGGAGTTCTCCTCTATCTAAGGAGATAAAGGCAAAGGCTGGTCTCTGCTATTTCTCGGCCTTCTCTGACAGAAGAAAGGCCTGTACATTGTACAGATTTCCAAAAGGGAACTCGGTGGTGGTTTGAAGAAGTAAACATGGAGATAGAAAGCTAGACATGACCCATCCCAGCCTTTAAGAAGGCTTTGTGGCTCCTCCACGTGGTTAAGGATCTATCTCTTCAACATTCCTCTTATGGAGCCGTGACACTGGCTTGACCCACAACAGGCTGTCAGGATGTTGCTGTGCCACCCACCTTAGGAGGCTGGATCTGGGAAAGGCTATGTCTCACAAGGTGCCACATCAAATCCTCTGCCTGTTGCTTACTCATCACATGCCAGAAGAGAGTTGGTTAATGTGTTTGGACTTTAGTTTTTCCTTGGAAAAATACATAAAATATAGTTCCTCTGACCTATGCATGCGTTACACAAACCGTTCTGGAAAGAGTAACTTTCAAGAGGCAGTATATTCTGAGTCCTAACAGAAGAACAATCTTTGGAGTCGTTCTTCCTGACTGGGTTACAGTCCCTGTTCTACCAGTTTGTAGACATGACCTCTAGCAAAACCCTGGGCCTCTCTAGGTTTCAGTTTCCACTGCTGAAAACTAGGGGTGACACCATCTCTCTGACTGGGAGGGGATTCAAAGCAGCACTGGCCTTCATTTGGCCTGGTCTGTTCAGAATGATGGTACCATAGCAACTGGAGCTTCCTGAACCACTAGACCTGAGGTGGAGGAAGATAAGACATACCTGCTCTCAAATTGGTCCTACATGGTACCCTCACACCTAGGCAAGGCAGTTTCAGGCTTTTGAGCAATTGAGAAGTTGAACTGTTCGTTCTTCAAGACCACTGTGTTGGTGCTTTCTGACCAGAGTGTCTGAGAGGCCATGAGGAATCCCATCCCCTCAGGCAACACAACATCTATTAACAAGAATAAGATCTCACAAGAAGAAACCCCGGATCCTTGGTGACCATTCAGCTCTTAGCACACACAATACCAGAAACAGTCACCGCTGTACTCGATGGAACGGATCCATCTTAATCAGGAGTCTAGTTCTGTGATGATCACCATGACCAAAAGCAACTTGAGGAGGAGCTTCCAACTCTCAGGTCCCACTCTGTCACTGAGGGAAATCAGGGCAGGACTATGGAGGCAGGAATGGAAGCAGAGGGCATGGAGAAGTGCTGCTTGCTGGCTTGCTCCTCCTTGCTTGCTCAGTCTGTGTATCCTATGCATCTCAGAACCTGCCCAGAGACAACATAGCCACAAAGAGCCAGGTCCACCAGTGTCATCATCCTTCAAGAAACTGTTCCATAGGCTTATGAACAGTCCACCCTGATGGAGGCGTTGTCTCGGCTGAGGTCCTTCTTCCCTAACATCTAAGTTCGTATCAACATGACAAAACCCAGCCAGTACAATGTCTATAACTCAAGAGGCTGAATCAGAAGGATTAAAGCCACAAGTTCCATGCCAATCTGGGCTATAAAACAAGACCCTGTCTTAAACACACAAAAAAATAACAAAATAAAAATCAGAGGCGTATAATATATAGCAGGCTATGTGCCTCTCCTTCACCTTAAGTTCTAAAAAATAAAAATAATTTCAGAGGCCTTCTTCCTTGGATTCCCAATCAGACACATGTTTTGCTTTGCTGGGGATGTATATCTGTCATTCAAGGATAGTTTATTTATAATTCTCTCTTCTATCATCAAATCCAGACCAAGAGCTCCAAGTCGCAATTATCATCCCTTACCAGGGAGTGGATGCAGAGCTAAGAGCAGCAGCAGCCCTCAGGGGTGCTGTCTAGAATCAGCCTGGACTCCACACACGAGCCCTTCTTCCTTTTGTCACGGGGAAAGAATCACTGAAGAAATCACACTGCTGATGAAACTGAAGTGAGGGCAGAGAGTCAAACTCCCATAAACCAGTGCAGCTGGGGAGTGAGAGCCTCTTTCCTAAAAAGGACTGAGGTTGGAGGGGCTGTGCTGTCATCTGGAGCCTGTTTACAATGTTCAAGCTATCAGGACAGCCCAGGACAAAACAGCTCATTAGTCTTGTTTTCAAATGCATTTGAAAATAAAAGTCAACAAAAGTCAAGCTGAAAAATTTAAAGAGGTCTGGAAGAAAGTGTCCTGTTTAAACAAACAACATAAGGGAGGGAGAAGGGAGGGAAGGAGAGAGGAAGGAAGGGAGGGAGGAGGAAGGGAAGAAGGGAGGGAGGGAGGGAAGAAGGAAGGAAGGGGGAAGGGAGGGAGGGAGGGAGGAACAAGCCTAAGCTTGTCTGTCTAAATCCCCAAGCTCATATTTAGTACTTGCCATTTAAATGTGAGATTGAGACATTTGAAGAGAGTTGTAACCAGATTTGATCTGAACGTCCTTACCAACTTTCCCTGCGTTATAACCATGTCTTGCTTTTTCCCATGTGTGGTGTCCTAAGTATTTTCTTCATATCCTGATCTTCATGTCTACCTTTCAGTTTGCACCTTCATGTTATGACCATGTTTTTTTATTTTCCTCTCAGAGGCAGCATCTGGACAGTATACCCAGACTGGCCTCAAACTTGTAATCCTCCTGCCGTGGCCTGTCATGAGTTGTCCTGCAGGTGTGTGTCTATTGGTGGCCAAGGCTCCTAGATCCCTCCTTGCTGTTCTCTTGCTTAGTTTAGGTCATTTCCAATGTCTCCTTTTTAGAACCTTATCGTGAGCACTTTTTGTACTTACTGTGTTTCAGTGCTTGAGTGTCTTCGGTAGGAGATATTTCTTGAAGGAGAAATATTGGTTTAAATGGTATGAACACTTTTATTCCCTGGATGCTTGGCTATGCTAGTTTTCCAAGAAATTATATTTATCTGTTTCACCATTAGCAATTATTGATAATCTTTTCACATTGTGAGTTACTAATTTGTTTAATTTATTAATTTAATAGCAAAAGAATCTATTTTCCTAGAAGCTTTAAGGTTTGTAAGAAGACTAGTCTTATCCTGTCAGCATTTTCTAAATGCTCTGGGCTAGCAGTCTCTACCCACACAGTGTGAACATGAGATGGGTAAGTGTATAGGAAAACCTGGTTCCCTCTGACCTGGGCCACACTGTGGAGTGACTGGGAACCTTTGTCTCAGAAGGTGGGGGTGAAGCTCCCATCAGTTCCCCACTGGGCAAAGAGAACTGATGAGTAGCTGGGGCTTGTGTAGAAAGTACCAACGGGAGACAGCCTAAGAAATGCAGTGGATAACCCTTGAGTGTTTAAGGTAAGGGGAGGCAATCTGTGAGAAGCAAGAGAATGGAACGCTGGAGAGAAAAACGAGGAACAGAAGAATAAGGAAGAGGAGATGGGTCCGTGTGCAGAGAGGGGCAGCGTAGCAGAGAAAAGCAGTTATTGCTCAGAGAAAAGCAAACCAGAGTAGCCGCAGGAACGGTTTGGGATGTGAGAGTTTGCGTCAGCCGGGTCTGACTCAGATGAGCAGGGCTTGCTGGGAATGGGTCGGGCACCAGGAAGTGTGAGAGCCTCTGTGCACAAGGGAAAGAAGAAGAGTGTGGAGCACTGAGGGAGCCTGGTCCTACCCTTGGTCAGCAACACTACTCACGATGAGCCTCACAGACAACAAGCCGGTGGGAAGACCTGGAGTTGAAAGGTTTTAGCTGCTGATAACCAGATTAGCCTAAGTCTGTGATGATGGGCTGGCTTTAACATTCTATCAGCCGGCAAGCAGAGCCATTGAGGATGATGTACTTGTTCCTACAGATGCTAAGGATTAGATCATAAGCACCTGGGAATCTGACGGAGGGAGGCTGCGCACACCATCTGCCTTTGTGTGTCTGGTGATGACATCAGAGTCATTGCAGATGGACAGAGAAGAAGCACATGGGTCATGAGGGAGAGAACAGAGGCAAACTAGAACTTGTGGGGACCTTGGGTCCCCCATGTGAATTTCCTTTCCAGCCTGGAGAGTGGGAAATAAAAGATGTTGGTGCCCTTTGTCCAAGGTATACCACAGCCAGCCGAGGATCTGGAGGGAAGATTGAACTTTGGACAACCTGCAAGGCCAGTCTAATGAGACATATAAGCCACAGAGGTGCCTGTCAACTCATCTTTTAAGCATAAAAATGGAAGCCACCAGGCCGGGCGGTGGTGGCGCACGCCTTTAATCCCAGCACTTGGGAGGCAGAGGCAGGCGGATTTCTGAGTTCGAGGCCAGCCTGGTCTACCGAGTGAGTTCCAGGACAGCCAGGACTACACAGAGAAACCCTGTCTCGAAAAACCAAAAAAAAAAAAAAAAAAAAAAAAGAAAAAGAAAAAATGGAAGCCACCAAGCTGGGAAGATGGCGGAGACAAAGTTGTAGCAACTCCATCCTCCCAAGCTCCAATAAACACACACATAAGTGTAATTTTAAAAAGTGTTTAAATGGCCAACACCTCAACTCTTCTCCTAAATCTCTCACAGAAAGTCTTGGAAGGAAAGGAAACCCTGGGGTCCCAGGTGTCCTTGTGGCTGAGATGACACCTTGTGAAGCTGCCACACAGGAGCAGCATCTGTTTCCAAAGTATTTAAGGTGCTGGATGGAGACCCACCTGAGGATCCAGGACATGAAATCAGCTGTGGTCAAAGCTTGAGTTTTGTCAAGGGAAAACCGGCGGCCAAAATGTTACAATTTGGACCCAACCAAAGTCACGTCCTTTGTTACGGCCCAGATGGAGGCATTTGAAACCTGTTTTTTTTTCTGGTTGTACAAACAAGAGAGCTGAGACTTCCTATCTGCTGGCAGAACTTTCTAAGCTGAGGAAACTGTCACTGTGTTGGTAAGTCACTGAGAAGTTTAAGGTCAAAGGACCACCCCCTCCCCCCCACACACACCCTGTGTTTGGCAATGTAGCCTTAACTTTTTCTTCTTGTCTTACACACACCCTGGTAACATAGCCTTGCCAGGACATTGAGAGCCGTTTCTCTAGCCAGCACCACAAGTGGTGCCTGGTCCGAGCAGTCAGCTCTCCTGTGGGAACAGGGCAGTGTGACCCTGAAGACTTTTGCACCACCTGGGTCCTCATAAAGCAGCTCCTATATTTGCCATTCAATGGAATATGTCTGAAATAGCACAATGCCAGCTAGACCCCAGGCCCTATAGCTTCTGTCCTCGCTGAGAGTTGTGGCTAGTGTAGAAGTCAGGCCTGCTTGGTTCTGAGAAACACAACATCTGTCCTGGTGTGTGGCCTGCTGGCTTCATCTTTCACCTGGCCTTTGTTTTGATTCAGGGTTTCATGCAGCTGATGCTGGCCTCATGCAGCTGACTCTGGCCTGGTGCAGCTGATGCTGGCCTCATGCAGCTGACTCTGGCCTCATGCAGCTGATGCTGGCCTCATGCAGCTAGTACTGGCCTAGTGCAGCTGATGCTGGCCTCATGCAGCTGGTGCTGGCCTCATGCAGCTGGTGCTAGCCTCATGCAGCTGGTGCTGGCCTCATGCAGCTGGTGCTAGCCTAGTGAAGCTGGTGCTGGCCTTGCACTCTTTTAATCCTGAACTTCTGCCCTGCCTCCTTCTAACTCCCAGCTGCTGAAATTGCAGACATGGAGAACTGATACAGTTTTATGAAGTACTGGGGATCCAAGACATCGTTACATGCTAGGAAGACTCTACCAACCAAGCCACAGCTCCAGTTCGTACTTCACTTTAAACGGGAAGAGATCAGCACCACACTAGCAACTGGACTGCCGAGTGCCCAGCCCTGCTGCCAAGCTCAGAGGGCCATATGACTTGGAGAGGGTTATACTTTGGTCAGATACAGACATCCTTTGTTTGATTGGTTGTTTGCTTACTTATTTATCTCTACAGATATGCAATTAAGCTACACTGGAAAGTAGGACCATCTGATAGGACCTGGATTTGAAGAATTTGGAAAACACTCTTGAAACCCAGAAGTTGGTCTCTCCTCGAGCTCTCTGCATCATCATGTTCTCCACCATGCTCCCTTTCCTCTCCTTATCTGTGATTTCCTTTTCTTTCTGTCTCTCTACCCTTCATTCTCATCCCAGAAGCTCCTGGGCAAGTCCAGTGGGCCTGGAACGAGGCTAGGACCAAGAAGAGAGATGGTGCTGGGGAACAGACTGACCAGCACACCACGGTGCATTGCTGTGGCGGGGGTGGAGTGGGTCTGGCAGGAACTGAGGAGTCCTCTTGCTTGTCTTTCCCATCACCATCCTCTCAGGACTTTACTGACGACCAGACTGTCTCTGAAGACCCTGGAAGCCATAGTTGTCTTGAAATCATCTCTTACATCAGCTCTCGACCCCATCTCCCTGGTAAAGAAGTTTTTCTAAATGCCTAAACCTCCTAACTCCCCTGACTGTCCAGAAAGACCCAGAGCAGTCTCAAACACCCAGCCAGGCACCTGTCCACTTGTAATTAGAGCCAGCAAGGCCTGGGTGATGCTGGCCTGTGAATTTTTTCTAGATGCAAACCCATCATGATTTCCAGCCATGGTCTGGCTGCTGTGTATACGCTCTCATGTCTGGTTCACACCAGTGCTTGCAAAGGAGCCTAAAGTAATCTGGAATACAAGGTGCGTCCTTGCTCCAGAGTTAAATTTATCCTGCTATTTCCTCACCACTTAAATCACAGGGGTCCTTCCAGTAGCAAACCCTGATACCGTCTCATCTGTATCCTGAAGGAACTGGCTGGCAAGGAATTGGAACCTGCTCTTAAGGGAGGGGCTCTGACAGCGTGGTCACCAGTTCTACACAATGGTATTGAGCAGAAGCTCAGGTTGCTGTGAGACCAAAGGTGAACTTGGTATACACGTCAGCCCTTGGAATTGGTACCAAGAGGGAGCACACTCAGAGCCGCCTTCTGCAGCCTCTAGGAACAGCATGCCCCTGCTCCACCCAATGCTGTGGATGAGAAGACAAGTCAAGGATCTGGCTGGCTGGCTGGTGGCCAGAATGATACCTTGTATCACAAAGGTATCTTGGGAACCATCAACCAGAGCCACGCCTTTGACTCGGGAGCTCCCTGGAAGTGCCAGGCTCAAGTTCCACACACACCCCAGCCTCAGAAACTGTGTACATTAAGACCCCTGGCGATTGATGCTAGTGTTCCCGAAACTCAGGTGTAGAGCGATGCACTGCTAACTCACGCAAAATCCTGGTCTGAGGGAGACAGAGGGAGTGACTCACCTAAGGTGCACAGCTAAAATTAGAAATTTCTCTGAAAAACTTTATGTTTTAGTATTTTAACCACAATGTAAGTGTATCATCTACCAGAGTCAACAGTTTGCACATTCCTGTGCAACAGATTTTCATTTATTGAACAATGCTGGAGGTTAGATCCAGGATATCTACGTGCTGGGCACATACTCTATCACTGAGTGTATCTCCAGCTCTAGAAGTTTCTGAGCTGCTGTTAGTTTGCAGTGCACCGCTCTGCCTGTGGCATCAGTCGATAGAGATTTGTGACAGTGGGTGTTTCTTTCAAAGCTCTCTCTCTCACACACACACTCTCTCTGTCTCTCTCTGTGTGTCTGTATGTGTGTATGAGTATGTATGGCTGTGTGTATGAGTGTGTGTGTGTTTTTGGGTGTGTGCCTGTGTGTGTCTGTGTGTGTATGGATGTGTCTGTGTGTATGCATGTCTTTGTGTGTATAGGGGTATGTGTGTATGGAGGTGTGTGTTTGTGTGTGTTTATGGTGTGTATGGGTGTATGTGGTGTGTGTCTGTGTGTTTATGGGTGCATGCCTGTGTGTGTGTGTTTGTGTGTGTATGGATGTGTCTGTGTGTATGGGTGTGTGTGTTTGTCTGTGTGTGTTTATGGTGTGTATGGGTATATGTGGTGTGTGTGTGTGTGTGTGTGTGTGTGTGTGTGTGTGTGTGTATACAGGGCATCAGATCCCCAAGGCTGCAGTTACAGGCAGTTGTGTGCTCCCTGACATGGGTGCTTGGAACCTGACTCAAGTCCTCTACAAGAATTTGGAACAGCTGAGCCATCTCTCCAACTCCATAGCAGATGTACTCCACTCTTGGCATGGGCTTAGTGTTGTTCTCATTTTTATCCTCCTGGATCTATGATGTGGGGATCTTTATTTTTCTTAATTTTAATCAGGTAAGGGATAGAACACTGAAAACAACAAGTAAATTCAGGAGCCGAGTTCCTGGCATGGAGAGCTGGATCAGGATTTCCCAGTAGGAACTGAGAAGTGTGGAAATGTGAGAATCTGCCAAGGACGAGCCGTGTGATGCTGGACGAGACAACTCACCTCAGGTTGTCACGCTGAGGAATGAGGCTGAGCTGAGGGAGTGCGAACTGTTCACACTGCAACCACAGCGCTCATGCTCAAGACCCCAAATCTGAGTTACAAAAAAATCTCCTCCCCAAAAAATTCTTATGATGCTTACACAGCTTATGATTTTTGTCGGATCACTTTCATAGCTGTCTGTGACCTGGAGGCCACAGCTGGAAATGCCTCATCTTTAAAGCAATTTCCAGATGTGCGATTTTAGAAATCAAAATTCTTTCCTTGATTTCTATTGGTGATTTTTGGGGTGTCTGTGATTTAGGATTAGCAGCTGCTTCCTCAGGCCAGGGGGAAGGAGGCCGGACTGAAAAAAGAAATAAGTTTTTCTGTGAATGAAACACACCAGGTTGTGTCCAAACCTCCCACCCAGCTCACCGTGCAACCTCAGCCCGACCTTTGGGTGGTGTCCTAAGGTCCCTGTAAGCACGGCTTGCCTACAAGGCTCATGACAGTAATTCAAATTCGGTTCTTCCAGCTATAGCACGACTCGTCCTCAATTCAGCTACCAAGGTGACACCTTTAAAGCAGAGAAGGTGATTGATCCTGAAGGAGCTTCCTGGAGGCCCTGTACCACAGAATGAGTTAACTGCAAACTGATCAAAACCATATGGCACTCAGCGGACTTCCTGCAGAATGTGCTGGCTTAATAATCTAGGGAACTGCTGTTTTTCAAAACATTTGGGGCTTATTAGCAAATCCAGGACATCTAGATCCATTTTGAAACGTATTGTCAGACCAACGATGGTCTCGAGGGTCAAAGGGAAGCATCTTTGCTCCCCCATTAATGACTGGGACCCACACAGGGTCTGACCCCACCGAGGTCTAGAAGACACCTCACCAACTATGCTTCTGTGTGAGTGAGATCCCAGCAAACACTGGGTCAGGCACATTGCGGAGCAACACACCCTCTCTGCTTCTATTTTCAGAAAATTAATGAACGATTTCAGTTATGGCAAAACAGCCCTGTAGAGCAAGGGTCAGTTTGCTCTTTTAATCAAGAAGCTTTGCCAAATATTTACTAAAATAGGGCAGAGTCCTTGTAAAAGTATAAATAGTTTTGTTTCTTATTTAAAATAAAAAGGTCCCTAGCACCTTATATGGTCTGTTCCTTTGATAGCACTCAAGTGTTTCTATAGCAGGGTTTTCATTGTGGCCTCTGCTAAGAGAAAAAAGAAACAAAATCACAGCATAAGATCTGAGGAAAGTGATGCTTTGTGTTTGAAGAAAAAAAAAAAGGAAAAGAAAATTGCAGACTAGGCTGAGGAGTAAGGTCATCGCCGGAGGATGGAGCCGATGGCCACTCATATGGACACAGAAGCCATGGACAGGGCTCAGTTAGGTGGTCCTACAGTTGTCTCCTTCCTGATAGACCCCTGATTATTCTTTTGTCCTTCTCTCCTCGGTGTGACTCAGGGATCCTTGCTCAGCTTCTCTTAAGCAAATCATGGGTCTTAGGAACAGGCATGTGACCTGACAGTGCAGTTTGAAGTGGGGGTTCTGAGGGGTCTGGAAGAGACTTTCTTGCTCCTAAGGTGAATGAAGAAGGAACAGATGACTCTTCCTTGATTGTCATCTGGGGCCATAGCCACAGTGGAGTCTCCACTATCTTGCTTTCCAGAGAGAAAGAAGGTTGGGCAAGGTGATTGTGAGGCTCACCTGGCTCTGCCCTTCTTGCTCTGTGAAATGATAACTTTCCTTAACTCAGTTTGAGTAGGCTACCCCAGCTGCCAGCAACCTCCAAACTGGCCTACTACAGCTCCTGCATCCACATGAAGACTGGTCATCTGTTACGCCATCCCGGAAACCTCGCCCATCATTTTGCCAGAAACCTTCCAAAAGGATAAAATTTCCTTAAACACGACAACAAAGAGCTAACATGGTCAATAGGTCTAAACGGTGACAGAAGAACCCGGGTAGCTCCCAAAGGCCTTTCTGTGGTAAAGATCATGTTCTGTCAGTAGCATGCCTGTTTCCTGGGCTGTTGGGCGGGTCCACCCACACTCGCTCATGTAAACCACTTGTAACCAGTAACTGGGAATATCCAGACAGCTGATGAGGCCCAAGGTTGGTGGTGCAAAGCTAGGATAATGGGCCTTACCAGTTTAACCATGAGGCAGACCTCTGAGTAATGCCTCAGAAACAAGTTACAGAGACCATGTCTGCTGGCTGCTCTCAATCCCCAAGCCGGGATCTTATTGTAGAAGGAGCTCCTTTGTCCTGGGTGAAAAGAGAAAAGTAGAGTCTCCTAAGTATAACATGTTAATACTCGAGCTGTGCTTTTCCAGTGTTAACTTGATCTTAGGTTGCCCCTTGGCAGTGACAGTCAGGCAATGTGACAAGTAGCAGATATACCTTTTACCTCAGAATTGGTTGTTTCTCCCTCATTGAATGCCTTTATGTAAAATATTTTAGAGCCAAGCATTCTAGTAAAAGGAACCAGGAAGAAATCTATTATTTTCCTTTTTATAGATTTATCTTATTTTTAGTTATGTGTACATGTTTATGTGAGCATATGCATTTGAGTGCAGTTGCCTTCAGATGTCAGAAAAGAGCATCTTATTCCCTTAGAGCTGGTATCTCAAGCATTTGTGTGCCATCCAACACGGGTGTTGGGAACCAAACCTGTGTCCTCTTCATCTCCAGTTCTTAGCCTCATTAACAGTATCAGGTATGGGTTCTCATGGGGCAGACCTATAGTTGGAAACTCCTCTAACAATCATACCACTATTGCCCCAGTAGTTATTATAGCTCACAGCAGGATTGCCGAGGCTAGACAGGTGACAGGCTAGACAGGCCCAGCAGAAAATCTCCCATTATTCTGCTTAAAAAACATATCAATACAATGACTCCTCGTGACATATTGCTATATGTACAACCATATAGCTATAACCATAGACCAGTGCCTCGCTAGGGTTGCAGCAGAGTCGCTTCCTCTTGCAGTAGGCAGTGACTAACACAGACACCCACAACTAGATAACGTGCAGAGGGTGAGAGACTCTGGAGTGCTCAGCCCTGAATAGGGGCTTTTTTTCTCTTTCTCTCTCTCTCTCTCTCTCTCTCTCTCTCTCTCTCTCTCTCTCTCTCTCTTGTTTCTTTCTCTTTCTTTTTTAAAAATTTTTACTGGATGTTTTATTTATTTACATTTCAGGTATTATCCCCTTTCCCCATCCCCCTAGAAGCCCCCTATCCTCTCCCCCTCCTCCTTTTTGCTTTTATACCATTTTAATTGCATGCAAGTATTAAGGTCAGTTCTAGGTTGAGGTTCTAGCAATACAATAGATGCAAATAGTCAAGGAACAAGTAATACAATAAACACAAATAGTCAAAGAACAAGCAAGGCAATAAACAAAGTCCCATGGTCACTGTTTCTAAAGGCTTATCAGGATAACCTAAATATCTGGGCCTACTTCGATGTCCTAGTCCAAAGTCATTTTCATGCCTGAGGACTACTTCCTTATTCTAGCCTAAGATTTAGATTCCTGTCTGAAATTACTTCTTTGTTCTAGCCTAATGTCAGATTCCTGCCTGAAGCCCCGTTTCTTGTCCTTGGCCAATGTCAGATTCCTGCCAAGCAGCCCCAAAGGCTCTCCACCTCTTCCCCCTTCTTATTTCATAAACAAGACTGAGCCTGTCTTATGTCATTCTGACAAGAATGCCTCCCTTACCTGTTGTGAAATATGCATTATCAAAAGCAATGCACTTTCATCTTAGGTTGATAAGGCTCTGTGCAGAATCTTACCTGTCCTTGGCTTGCCAGCCTATTAGATTACTAACTCTGTCTGGGGGTCCATTTTGAATGGATCATCTTTATCACACTCCCTCCATTCAAGGCTCAGGGATCTATGAAGAAAGGGGAGGGGCAGGAAGTATATAAGAGATGAAGGTGAGAGTGATTTTAAGACAGCAGACTGGCATAGGAACTTGCAGCAACTGTGGCAGCATGCCCAAGACCTGCACAAGCTAGAGCCCAACAAAATCCCACCACACAGGAGGAGAGGTGGGCACAGTGTCTCACTGTACTGGCTGGTTTTGTGTGTCAACTTATCACAAGCTGGAGTTATCACAGAGAAAGGAGCTTCCCTTAAGGAAATGCCTCCATGAGATCTAGCTGTAAGGCATTTTCTCAATTAGTGATCAAGGGTGGGGGGGCCCATTGTGGGTGGTGCCATCCTTGGGCTGGTAGTGCTGGGTTCTATAAGAAAGCAAGCTGAGCAAGCCAGTAAGCAGCACCTTTAATGACCTCTGCATTAGCTCCTGCCTCCAGGTTCCTACCTTGTGTGAGTTCCTGTCCTGACTTCCTTTGGTGATGAACAGCAATGTGGAAGTGTAAGCTGATATACCCTTTTCTCCCCAACTTGCTTTTTGGTCATGATGTTTTGTGCAAGAATAAAAACCCTGACTAAGATACTCACCCTATCTAAAAAATTATTTTAAAAATCATAGCTGAAAAGAGAGGGAAAAGTTAGTTCCCAACTCAGTGACATGAAGTGTGTCAACCATACTGCAGGGCGGACCCTGTACTCAGGAGCAGTTGGACAACACAAATGGATTCCATGATTTAGTTTCTCCTTCTCCTCCTCCTCCTCCTCCTCTTCCTCCTCC
The DNA here is from genome assembly GCF_011762505.2 of Arvicanthis niloticus. Classification (NCBI taxonomy): domain Eukaryota; kingdom Metazoa; phylum Chordata; class Mammalia; order Rodentia; family Muridae; genus Arvicanthis; species Arvicanthis niloticus. The sequence continues at coordinate 4,076,526 of NC_047664.1, forward strand.
TCCTCCTTCTTCTTTTCTTCTCTTTCTCCTTCTTCTTCTCCTCCTTCTCCTTCTTTGTCTTCTTCTTCTTCTTCTTCTTCTTCTTCTTCTTCTTCTTCTTCTTCTTCTTCTTCTTCCTCCTCCTCCTCCTCCTCCTCTTCCTCTTCTTCCTCCTCCTCCTCCTCTTCTTCTTCTCCTCCTCCTCTTCCTCCTCCTCCCCCTTCTCCTCCTCCTCTTCCTCCTCCTCCCCCTTCTCCTCCTCCTCTTCCTCCTCCTCCCCCTTCTCCTCCTCTTCTCCTCCTCCTCTTCCTCCTCCTCCCCCTCCTCCTCCATCTTAAGAGATGGAAAGAATGTGAAGCTAGATGGGTAGACAGCAGCAGGGAGAGGTTGGAGGACAGAATATAGACACATAGACTAGATTCTTAGAATAAATTCTTAGAGAATAAATAAAATTTATAAATAAAATTTATAAATAAAATTTTAATAAAATAAAATTCTTAGAGAATAAATAAAAATTAAAGTATGTAATAACATCAGTGATAATAAGCCATGCCCCTGTTCTCTGCACGTCCGATGAGTAAATGTCGGGTTTTCAGCTCTTCTTTAGATGATTCTGGACGTACGAAATGATGTGCGCCATGACTAAGGTTCTGATTGGACAGTCAGTCCTGGTTCTAACGTTACCAGCAGCCTCTGGTCCGTTTCTGTAATATTTGCCCCATTTCTGTTGCTATCAAAGGTGAGCATGTACTTCAGTTGTTTCTACAGATACTTCCAAACCCTGCCCGACACCCGTCTTCTTTCCAGTCAGGAATCTCTCTGTGCTGCCATGGCAGGCAGGCCTTGGACTGAAACTTCTCTTGCCTCGATGCCCCTAGTAATTGGATTACCAACGGCACACACACCTTCTCTTTGTTTAATTTTAGGCATCCTGACAGCTCTGAGGCAATTTTTCCTGGCAATTTAGATTTGCATTTTCCCGATTATTAACGACAGTGAACAGGTTCTCACACACCCGTTGGTCACTTAGTACATCCTTGCTGGAGAAATGGCATTTCAAGGACATAACCTGTTTCTAAACTAGTCAGTAAGTTAATTTTTTTTTCTTTTCTTATTGAGTTGTTTGAATTGCTCATATATTTTGAAAATTAACTCCTTGTCAGTCCTATGGCTTTTTAAATGTTAACATTTGTATTTGTGCAGGCAAGTGCAGTGCCCTGGCTACCTTCTGGATACTTGTTTTTATGCGCATAGACACACAGTGCCCTCACTCTCACTCAGCGAAGCCTCTTCATGAGAACGGTAGTGGACGCAGAAGCACGTGGCTGGTCACGTGCTGAGGATGAGTGACAGCTGCATGCTCAGTCCCCAGCAGGATCTCCGTACTGCCCCTTCTAAAGCTCAGAAAATGATGTGGAAGACAGTGGAAAGAACGTAAGCCCTAGAGATGTGGGAAAGGGCTGAGAGGCAGCATTTTACAAACATAATTCAGCCTATTCAATCCTGGTCTCACAGCGCCTTGGCCACCTGCGAAGGGCCTGCACAAGACCCAACCGGCCAGCTGTCAATCACAGAGCAAAGAGAGAATCCCATGGCCCTACTCATCCCTGCCGAACTACAGACTCCTGACAGATTCAGCTGGGAGCAGACACTCTCTTCAGCTGTGTACCCACTGACAAACAGGCTTCGAGGAATAGTTTCAAACCTATGGCCACACAGACAGCCCGTTACACGCAGTGGCCACAAAGCGACATGAATGTGGGAAAGGATTTGTAGGGAGGAAGGGAAGGGTAACACGAGGAGGGGGGAAGATAAAGGTGACCGTAATCAATGCACTCACTCTATATATGCATAAAACCGTCATACAACAAATTTAATAAAAGATTTCTAATGACAAAACAAACAAACCCAAAAATCTGACAAACCATAAACCAAACGCCTGTGCTCCCGTAGTTAAAACAGAGAGTCTCAGGTTGCGGTGACATTCTGGCACACATGGCTACATTCACTGGTGGAGCACTACTCAGAAAGAATTACTGCCCTATAAATTCAAGGCAGCACTGAGAGTCCTTTCCCTTCTCCTCCGTCCTGGAAATGTACAGTGCCTTCCCTGTGTGTTGCTCTGCCCAGGATGACACACACACTTTACCTCTTAGCACGCACACTTTGACCCCAGTTTCACGACTTCTGGGATTCTGCCCTTCGATGTGAAATCCAACCCCAGGGCTCATGAGCTATGCTCTCCCTGGCTTCTACCTATTGCTACAGCAGAAGGAAAGTAAGTCAGAGCCGCAACACAAACACATACCAGCTTCTGCTGTGGCGATCACATTCTCTGGGGCAGCCTTCAGTTTGTAAAAACGCTCCCCTTATGTTATCTCATGAGAAATTCTTAATCCTGGTAGGGTTCTACAGACACAAAAAGCAGGAGAAATTTAAAAGCTTAAATTACTTTCTCAGGCTCATAGTCTGGTGTAAGGCTGGCACTTGTACACGGCCTCTTTACTCCAAATGTTCTGTTTTGGTTTTGCTCCATGATTCTCTCTGTGTCGCAGAATTGTAAGACCAATATCTGATGACTATGTGAGCATCGGTTACATCCAGTTTTGTCACTTATTAGCATGGTGAACTTAGGAACGTTGCTAAGCCTCAGGGTCTGACTTGGCTTTCCCACCTATAAAACAGAAATGATACCCCCATACGTCATTGGGTTCGGAGCTAAGTGTGTTGGCGCAGGAAGCGCGCTAACCATGATGCTTACCACAGAGCGTGGGACTCAGAACTCTGTGCTCCTCAGTGTAGAGCAGCTACCAAAAAGCAATTGGCTTAGTTAAGAGCTTGGAATGTGAAGCTCACACTCTTGTTGACTGTGTTTATTTAAAATGGACCATGAGCTCATTTTCTGTCTCTCCAAATCAAAGCAATCAGGGCACAATAAGAAAAGTCCTAAGAATTGTTCTATATGTCTCTGAGTTCTGTATAAGGTTCTCCATTGTCTGGGCTATAAGCAGGCATAAAGTATAAGCAGTCATATCTGGGGTATAAGCAGGCATGTGTGTGTGTGTTTGTGTGTATATGTCTGTATGTGTCTGTATGTGTGTATGTGTGTGTGTGTGTCTGGGCATCTTTGTCTATATGTGTGCATGTGCATTCGTGTGTGCATTTGTGTGTGTGTGTCTGTATATGTGTTGTGTGTGTTCGTTCCCTCATGTCTAGGGAGATGGATGAAGGGCTTCAGTGTCAAATTTATCATCATTTCCTTCACATTAACATTTACCCGACATCCAAGCCAAGCAGTTAGCAATGCAGATTAAAGTGCAAAGGACATTTGGAAGTTGCCGCAGCCCTCTTAGAAAGTGTGAGAGCCCACAGACAGAGCTGCTGTTGATTTCATGGACTTGATGCTTGCATGGCAACAGTGTGATTTGGTAGTCAGATTTCTTGGGTTTGTGGGATTTGTTTAAGATGCTGCATGGAAAACAGTAATAATCAGAAATAGTTTGGGGGAGACAAACACATCAGCTGTAATACTCCAGCTCCTGAAGGAATGCTGGGAAGACAGAAAGCCAGCTAGTGCTGAAGGGAGGCTGGGGGGGGGGGGGAACCACTTCAAGGACCCCTGGTCTTCAGTCTCAGTGCTTTGAAAGGAAACTATTTGCTAAAGGTGCCACACAGAAACAAAATAAACAGGCCTTAGTAAAGACTCCTTCACAAGGCAGCAGTGATCATGAAGGCCTGCCTCAAGACCCAGGTCCTTCTTGCCCAAGGGGTACATGACTGAACTCCCAGAGGTAAACCCTGTCTCAGAGCTCAGCTCTTTCCGGGTTGGGTAGTGCTGGTGTGTGTAAGGGCCGGGGCTCTGCTGGGGCATTCTCAGTTTGGTCTTTCCTGTCAATACCTACCTTCCCCACCTGTAAAAGCTCAGGCCTAGAATGGGTTCTAAGACCCTAGTGTGATGTCTTCCTTCCTCCTTGTGGCAGGGCTTGCTTTGGACACTATCCTTGCTGCCTCTTCTGGTAACATGGAGTCTCATGTAGCTCCTGTGTTGGAGGACAGACACACTGTAAAAAGTTCTCACCTCTCTCTTCTGGGGCAGTGACTGCCCAAGTCTTAAGACATCAGTAGGAGGGACCGAAGGAGGCCCACTTAGACTCATTCTCCCGACCTCATCCTATGGAAGACTACATGGTCACTTTAAACAATACTGCTGAAAGAAATCCTAACTTCCACCCAAACAAGTGCCCCATTGCATTCTAAGTTCTGGACCCGTGCTGGGGAGACAGTGCTTGTTGCACAAGCATAAGGATTTGTGTTCCTTCCCCTGTGCTTTCAGTAAATACCCAGATGTGGTAGCATGCTCTTAGAATCCTATCATCAAGGAAGAGACAAGCACATTACTGTACTTCACCCCCCACACACACAGAGACATGCATACACACACACTCACACATATACACATACATACATACACACACTCACACACGCACATATACCCACACACACACACATATACATACACACATACATACATACTCTCTCATATACACACACCCATACACACACACACTCACATATACACACACATACATACACACACATATACACAGTTACACTCACACACATACACACACAGACATATATACATACACACACTCACATTCACACACATACATACACACTCACACATACACATATACACACAGACATACATACATACACACACACTCACACACAGATACATAGACATACACATATACACACATACATACATGCACACACGCTCACATACATACACCCACTCACAAACATACATACATAGACATACACGTATACACACAGACATACATACACATACATACATACATATACACATACTCACACACAGACATACATACACATACACATATACACACAGACATACATACATACACTCACATACATACACACACTCACACATATACATACACACACACTCACACATTCACAACAGGTATCTATAGCATGGCTCCCTCCTTTTGGTTTAACACACTGATGTCTTCAGTAGTGCTTCTGAAGGTCAGCTCCACTGAGAGCTGCATGTCACCTGAGGTATATGTTAATATGCAGAAGCCCTGGTGATAGGTCCAGAAATGGGCATTTCATTGCCTGATCCTGATGCTCGCCAAAGCTGACCATGATCAATGAGACTTGCCAATGAGTATTTACCCATTCAGTTCCTGAAGACTTGTTGAGAACTAGTTATGTGTCAAGAATGCTCTCTGCTCTAGAAACACGGGATGGGGGGAGGGGTGGGTAGACACCAGAGAGGTACACCTTCCCCTGGGGAGGGAAATGACACAGCAAAGACACACTGTTGTGGTCTGAATACAAACTATGCTCCATGGGAGTTACTTGCTGAAGAAAGTCTAGTCCCTGATGCAGTGTGCACAGGCAGGACCTTCGAGAAGTGAATGGGGCAGGTGGACTCATTCAATGGATCGATCTGTTGATAGACCCATAATTGGTTTTGCTTTTGAGACAGGTTCTCTTATAGCCAGCTTGCCATGGAGCGAAGGGTATCCTTAAATTTCTGATTTTCCTTTGCCTCCATATCCTGACTTATGCAGGGCTGGGATCAAACCCCGGCTTCGCGCATGCTAGAAAAGCACTTTACCAACTGAGCCCCACCCACGTCTTAGATTCATACTCACATGCGCCACCCAGAGTGGTGAGAAAGATGAAGCTTGGTTAGAGAAAGCAGGACACTGGAGATACACTTTGAAGGGCAGATCTTGTCCTTGGCTCTTCCCGCGTCCTCCGTGTGCTTCCTGGCAGCCACGGGATGATCAGCTTGCTTTACATGCTACTCTCACCGTTGTACTCTTCCCAGTGATGGGGCAAGCAACCATGGACTCAGACAACCGCACCAGCCCTTAGTTGTCCCTCTCAGGTAATTCTTCGTAGTATCCGGAAGTAACAAGAGAAGCTGTTCTAGCATGAGGTAGTGGCGAGTACCATGAGCAAAATAAAAAGATATGAACGTGGAGACCACAAGACAGCCTTGCTTCCCGAAGGATAACTGAGCAATAACTGACAGGTAGTAACGGGCAAGCACCCACACAAACGGAACAGGCGATGCAAAGGCCCTAAGACGGGGAAGATGACTGATGGGCTTGAAATGTGGAAAGCCCAGAGGGAATGGGGGACAGAGACATGCAGCTATGGCATTGGAGAGCTTGTGGGCCCACGGAAAGCGCTTAGAGGCCTCTGCTCTTCCTCTATGGTCATGAACCGCCAAGCCAAGGAGTGTTTTACACAGAGGGGCGTCGCGCTCCACATCAGCTAAAACAGGTTCTGCTTGCTGTGTGCTCCGCTCGCTCGGTCCCTACCCTGTCCAGTTCTCATCCAGTTCTGTGGCTGCTAAGTGACCTTGGTTCAAGCTAGCAAGAGTCCCTTCAAGACACCTATCCTGCCATTTGTAACCTTTGTCTACGGACGAGGCATGAAGTACTGTCATACCAGGAAGCATTCTCAAGCCCCACAAGACCAACCAGGAGCCTACTCCGATGCCATTAGGGTCTCTTCATTTGAGAGAATAAGCTCAGTCCTGTGCTCACTCAACACCGACCCACTGGACGCTTCGGTGAAGCAGCTCTGAACTCTCTTCGGAACAATGTTTAAAAGGAAATGGCAAGCAAGGGGTGGAGGTTTCTAGCCTGGCAAGCATCTAATTGGAGGGCTATTGTGGCCTTTAACATAATTGGCTGGTGCTGGGAGCCAAACCATAAACTTGACTTCTGTTTTCCTCCTGATTGGTGGTTGTTAGGAACTAAAGTGTCAGAGGCAGGCTTGAAACGGGGGTGGGGTGGGGGAATGAGGGGGTGGGGGTGGGTAGTAGGGCGGTGGGGAAGGTGGGAGTGGGGTGGGGTGTGTGTGTGCAGATTTGTCGGGGAATAACCTGGAACCTGGTGTTAGGTACCAGCTTGTTAACCTCGAGTTCAATCTTCGGTCAGGTTCTCTAAGATGGAGTCTGAATCCAAAAGATCTGGTCTCTCCGTACCATCTCATTCCGCTCTGAGGCAGGCTGAGTGGCCATCCCCTGGTGTCTCCCTGTGAGAACTGCAATTTAGGAATCACACAGCTTGGAAGCTGGCGAGGTGGCTAATTTTAATCGGATTTCTGATTTTTAATCACTGTCTCCTCCCATTTTCCCTGAGCCAACCACGAAGCTTCCCTGTACCCGTGCAGGAGAAATCAAACACAAAAACACACAAGAGTTCAGAGAGAAAAGAAGGAGAGCCGGGCTTATGACAGCCAGGGAAGGTTAAAGCAAACACAAAATCACAAAACCCTGGGTTTTCAGATGAACCTGAGACAACATTTTACTAAACTGCGGTGTACTCTACTGTGAGTCACATAAACCCAGAAAAGCCACCCAACCACACGGAGTTGAATTCATACAGTTTCAGCCTGTTTGCTGGCCCTGCCTCAGCTGGATCTGACCACAGCTACATCCTGCTCTATGAACCACAGCTCAAAGTTGCTTCCAAACCTGCTTGGTTTTCTCTTCTTCAAGCTGCCCTTTTTACTTTCAGCGAGTTATCGCCTGACACAACACCTGAGATTGGGAAGCACAGTCTCTGGTTATTCTGTTATCCTGGAGGTTGCAGAGAGCCCCGAGTAGAGGTCACCCAACTTCAAAAATCACCAAAAGACAGTCCTATGTTCTCAGAACATGGCTGTGTGAATGTGTGCCTGTGTGTGTGTGTGGGGGGGGGAGACAAAGGACAACCTTGGTGTCAGTCCTCAGGACACTAACCACCTTGTTTACTGAATTAGGAAGTTCTGGGGTTCACCAGTCAGGATAGGATAGGCTGGTGGGTCATCGAGACTCTGGGGTGTGGGTCTTTGCCTCAAGAGTACACATCAGCTTTTTTTTTTTTTTTTTTTTTAAATGTTTCTGGGACTTGGGCCCTCATGTTTGCAGCTGGTTACCAACTGAAACCTCTCTTTAGTCCAAGGCAACTTTTATATAGCATTCTGTAGGTAGCCATAGTCAGCCAGAGGCTGTCTAATCCAAAGGCATGGAATATGAGCTGATTGTTTAAAATTTAAAAATAACAGGAGCCATTAATTGGTAAATTAACATAATGAGCAGAAAAATCACCAGGAAGTATTCACCTTTACTAACACGGGAGATTATTATCCAATCAGCCACCCCTAAATCTAATCCCTCAGATTCGGAATTAAATAAACTGCAGATATTTATGTTTAACTTACCCAGATGTCAGTAAGGATTTAGAATTGCTTGACAGCTGGTCCGAGAGAACTTTTTCTTTATTATTATTTTTTTAATCTATAAAGAAAAAAAAAAAAGGTGAGGGAGGAGCGGGTGGGAACCAGATGACTCGGAGGCAGCTGTGTTTCTTCTTCAAGAAGGACCGCTGAGGAGCCGATAGCTTGTTTAATCTCACAAATGTAAACAGAAGGAAGCCTGTCACAATTAAGTTAGAGTTTAAGCGCTAATTAAGTCTGATGTCCTGTAACGGAGATTTAGATTTAGTAAATATTGATCCCAAGTGGCTCTCCATTTTTTACACATCTCAAATTAATCTTAATGTATACCAAAGTACATGTAACCTTCTTACAGTAAAAGTCCCTCATATCTATATTCAAAGAGACATGAGATTGGAAACCACGAAGATTACATTTCCCAGGAATATATGTGAAAGACCACAGCCTTGGAACAGAGTTATCTGTATTTCTGCCAGATTGCTTGGGGCTGGTCAGAACACACAAGAGCAGCAGGAGATTGCAAAAAAAAAACAAAAACAAAACCAACCTCCTGCTCACTATTAAACACAGAGAGGCAGGGGAAGGGGAAGGGGGAGGGAAGGAGGGAGAGGGGGAGAGAGAGAGAGAGAGAGAGAGAGAGAGAGAGAGAGAGAGAGAGAGAAAACATAAAACAACCCAACATGTTACAGATACCAGGGGTTTAAGATCTACTAGAGTAACTGGAACTGTGTGTTACAAATAACTGAGAACAGCCAGGCAGTGGTGGTGCACGCCTTTAGTCCCAGCATTGGGAGGCAGAGGCAGGCGAATCTGATTTCAAGGCCAGCCTGGTCTACAGAGTGAGTTCCAAGACAGCCAGGACTACACAGAGAGACCTTGACTTGAATATGTGTGTGTGTGTGTGTGTGTGTGTGTGTACACGCGCGTGTGCGCATGTGAACGCTCATGTATGAAAAAAATTGTAATTAACCTACCAGTGCCTCTTGCTCCCATTTCATTCACCCTGTGATAGAAGCTGAAGTCAGGATTGCCTTGGAGAACACGGAGAAATAAACAGTTCCTGATAGTTCACAGGAAAGGGGCTTTTTAATGTCATTAAAGGAGTCAGTAGTTGTCTGGTTTACTTTGGGACTACTTTTGCCACATTAAAAGTAAAAAATTGTTGTCAAAGGTATTACCACATGGCTTTGTTTATTTACAGACATGATGGGCCCATACTATCTCCTTAAAGTTTTATTATTTTTTAAACAGTTGACACCAGAGAGGCAAAGAAGGAGTCACTGGAAATACATAGATGATCCCACCCCACCCCATCCCGCCCCGCCCTGGACAGACATCTTGTCACGTTATATCAAAGGGCTAGATTAAAAAAATAATTTTAGTAATGAAATATATAGCTTCTTAAATTTTATATCAGAATCAAAAGAGCTTTGCCCCTGTTCTGGTAGGGCTAGCCCTGGGCACATTAGTATCAGGCTAGCCCTGGGTCCATTTCATAGCCAATGGCTGAAGCTGCTTCTGTGAGTCCCTTGCATAGAGGACAGCTTAGAAGAGACTCAGGGTGTGCAGTGTGCTGGACAGCTGTCTATCAACAGTGCAAGCTGATGTCATCTGAGAGGAAGGAATCCCAGTTAAGATGTCTCCATAAGACATAGGCAAGCCTTTGGTACATGTATCTTGATTAGTGATTGAAAGGGGAGGGTCCAGCACATTGGATCTCTGAACTGGTGATCCTCGGTTCTCCAAGAAAGCAGGCCAAGCAAGCCAGTAAGCAGCACCCTCCATGGCCTCTGCCTCAGCTCCTGCCTCCAGGTCCTGCCCTGTGTGAGTTCCTGTCCTGCCTTGTGATCTGCTGTGATGTGGTAAACCTACGGAGCCCTTCCCTCCCTGAGTAGCCATGGTGTTTCATTACAGTAGGAGAAGGAACAGCAGGACTTCACACTGGGTAGAAAGAGTAAAGGAACACAGGTGACTCCCAAGTTTTGGATTTGGGCAATAGGGTGGGTGGTAGCGTCTCTTCCTGAAACGGAGATCTCTGGGAGAGACAGTTGTAAAAGATTACAAAAACTTCCAGTGGGCATCTGGGACTGCAGTTATGCATCCAAATGGGGCATCAGATAAGCATTTGAATGTGTGTTCTGGAAGTTCAAGGCCGAAAGAGAACAAGAGAGGAGGGGCAGGCCTGATGTGAGCACTATAGAGAAAAATCAAGAGTAGAGACACTTTTAATATACTTACAATATATACTTTTAATATACTTACAATATACTTTTATTTTTATTGTTCATACTTGCATATGTGTGTCAGTGTGAATGTGAGCATATGAATTGCAGGGGCCCTGGGGTAAGAAAAGGTTGTCGGATCCTTGGATCCCCTGGATCTAGAGTTACAGGTGGTTGTCTGTAGAGAGAATCTAAGCATCACCTGTCGATAAAGAAGCTTGTGGCCCTTGGGCTAAGGCAGGAAATGGGAGGCGGGACATCTGGCAGGGATAGGGAAAATTCTGGGAATAGTCAGAGACCCAGGAGATGTTTCCTGGAATGCTGAGGAGACAGAGATAAGATGAGGAGAGGAAACCAGCCACCTAGCTGAATTCAGGTTAGAATATAAGAGATAATTGAGTTATGAGCTAGTCAGAGAACAAGCCAACGCTTATGGCCTAGGCATTTATCCATAAATAGAAATTCTCAGAATCATTATTTCTGGGAATTAAGTGGTGGGAAGGAAAAGCCAGAAGTAACAGTTCTGAACGACTCTACACGGATGCTGGGAACCTAACTCAGGTCCTGTGCCCAAGCAGGACACACTGTTAGCTGCAGAGCCACCTCTCCAGCACCTACAGAGTCTTTATCACTTTGTTTGCACTTGTAGATCCCTAGAATAGAAAATGTGCCCACATTTAAACATGAGCATTCCAGGGCCATGATAGGAGTTTGAGTAATTGGCCTTAGAGTTATTTTTAAACTTTACAAATCAAGAGTTTATTGTAGCGATATTTTCATATCCAGTGTAGAGGCAGAAATCTAGGGCTTACATGCTCGTTACACCAGTTAACTAGCTGGGTGATCTTACACAAGTCCCTGGGAGGGAGGAGACAATTTAAGGTCAAACACCTGAGTCAATTCCTAGCTCACACATCTCATAAGAGGAAGCCCTAGTTAAGTGAATCAATAATGTTCTCGCTGATGTTCACATCTGGTGAGATGAGACAGACAAGCTAAGGCCAAGTGAGAAGACTGAGGTAAATAAGCCAAGAGCCTCCTTCGGACACTGGAACCTTCCAGGCAGCAGGAGTCGGACCACAGCCTGCAGGCAGCTGAGCTTCGGTCCTTCAGAACTGTTTCCTTGCTCATGAAGGACATGGACTCTTGAGGACAGAAAGTTGGTAGCATCATGGTTCCTTCCTGCTCTTGCAGGGATCAGCCTTCCCTTCTGCCTGCCTCTTACCCACCTGTGTCTCCCCTCCCAACAGGAGTCTTCCTCGACTTCCCCAGGGTAGTACTTGGTTTCTCACATGCCAATGTTTCTCTGAATGAAGCAGCTTCAGTTCAGTCACAAAGGCTGTAGCAACCCAAAGGCACACTGTTGGGTGTGCCTCTGACTGCTGGGTTCAGATGCTGCTGGGTCACCCTGATATACAACCAGTCACTTGGCTCTACCCTGAGCTCAAAGGCTCTGAGAGGATCAGGATTGAAATCCCTGTTTTCGTGGCCAGCTCCGGTCTAGGGCATCATGTGTAATTCATAGGTGTAGACTCCCTCCCCAAAGATGGCATGGGCTGCTGTCCTTGCTGGACTTGGCTGCTTGGGCCACCAGCCTAATTCCCTGTGGATCTTAAAACATCTCTCTCTGGCCACCACAGCACAGCAGCTGGAAAAGCCAAAGGGTGAAACCTAAGCAGGGGACACCATGTACTTCCTGCCTATGCTCATCCCTCTTGGTCTTAATCCAGAGGCCAAGACCAGAGCTCAGTGCATTGCTAAGCATGGAACTCAGCCAGTTTTGGGATGCAGGGCAATGACGATCCATAGTGCCAGGCAAGGCGATGCCCTAGGAATTTATAGCTCAGGAGGAGGGCAGCAGCAAAACTCTGCAAAGGTGAAATGAGGCAGCAAATATCCCCTCTAAGAGCTTCTAACAGTCTTTTAAATGAACTAATTAAAATGATTGACTATTGGGCAGATTGACTGTCCTCTTATTGGTCTTGCCAGGTTTATTTTTACTTCTGATTCTTGTCTTGCTATGTTTCCACCCTGTGCTTGAAAAGTCAAGAGTGTAGTATCCTTCTGTGCCAAGGAACTTAGGCTAAGCCTTGCTTTCTATCATCAGACAAGGCCAACAAAGATCTGCTCCTGGGTGGAGCTTGAGGAGGGGCAGAGGTGGGTTTATTTCAAAGATAGGCTTGAACGTTGGCCCCCTTCCCGTGCAGTGGCATCTCCCCAGGCTCAGTGTCAGATTTTATATTTACAGTTTGAGTTCTTTTTCTTTAAAGGGCATAGAGAGAGCATGGCTTGAGGCTTCACTAAAGGTAGCTCCGTCCATTAGAGGATGAGCAAGTTATTTTGCTAAACCACCCTGGGTGGCTGGGGACTGAGCTAGGAATCCACACAGGGCATGGTCTCCATGCCAACAGCATCCAGAGTCATGGTCAAGAACCGTATGACCCCAGCTCAGAACTCCAGAGAGAAGTTTGCAACACTTTAAAAGTAAGGGAGTCTCTAAAGTGAAGTGCTTTACAATGTTGCTGTTGGAGCAACAAATTCTCAGAAAACAAGGCTGTGGGCCTAGAGATAGAATTCAGCTGGTAGAACACCTGTTCAGCACGCACAGAGCATGCACAAGTTCAGTCTGCCAGCACCACGCTTAACTAAGCAGGATGGTACATGCCTGTAATCCCAGAACTCGAGGTAGAGCCAGGATGAGCAGGAGTTCAAAGCCATCCTCAGTTATATAGCCAACTTGAGGGCAGTCTAGGATACATAAAAGACCCAGTCCCAGGAAAAAAGTCCAAACCAGGCTATGGGGTGGTGCTGAACATCCCCCTGCCACTCACAGGAACCTCTGCCATGTCCTCAGGAGACCTCCTCACCTGGGAGGCTTGTGTTTCAGGTTCCCTGTTCTTTGCCTGCCTTTAGTTGTCCCTGCTGTGCCTGTTTTTCTGCGGTTTCTGTATAATCCTAGTCATTTCCCCAGGACGCTTGCCAAGTTCCCAGCTCAATGTTACCTGAGTGGGGAGCAGGGAATGTAAATCGTGTATAGATTCTGAACAACACTGTAAATTCATTACAGACCATGTGTTCCAGGGAGTAACTGAGCCATAAAATCGAAATTAAAGCAACGTGTTTACAGAAATGTGCCAATTATAAAACCTCTACTTTCTAAATGTAGCTTTTGTGATATGAGACTTTGGGTCCTCAGAGGGTGGCTTGGGGCTGGCAGAGGCAGGGGGTTCTCTGGTAGCCTTCTGTGAGTAACTAAGCAAAACAGCTGGGTTCCATTCTCCGAAGCACCCTGGAGTGACTCTTCTTGTGGGCAATTGGCCCTCCCTAACTTTGTAATGACTTGGAGATGACCCTTTCTATGTGCCCTTCCCAGGATCAGGCAAGTGCCTCCCTCTGAATGACAAGCACAGGACTGTCAACATCCTTCTCAGGATGCAGGTTATAAATGAGATTGGTGGAGCTCGCCTACAGCCATGGTGTCCACCTCCCCTCACCCCATCAAACAGGAAAGGCTACTTTTCATGGATACACTCACAGGAAATGCCCCTTTTCTTCATGGACACGCTCACAGGAAGTGCCCTTGGGTTCACTGTTACCAGAACTAGGAAAGGCAACCTTTCTACTTCCTTCCTCTTCTTCCCTCCTTCCTGCCTCTGCAGTTCCCCCAATGCTCTTTTTCCTACTCTGTACTCTAATTCATTCTGATTTGACTTGGCTCTGCTAGTGTTGTAAAAAACAGGTCAGAGGGCACTCTCATTCCCACGGCTGTCCATAACAGAAGAAGAGGGCAGCTTTGTATAAGAGACAGAGAGAGACAGAGACAGAGACAGAGACACAGAGGGGAGAGAGAGAAACAGAAAGGAGAGGGGAGAGGAGGAGAGGAGGAGAGAAAGGAGGGGGAGAAGAGGGGGGAGAGGGGGAGAGGGGGAGAGGGGGAGAGGGGGAGAGGGGGAGAGGGGGAGAGGGGGAGAGGGGGAGGGGAGAGGGGGAGAGGGGGAGAGGGGGAGAGGGGGAGAGGGGGAGAGGGGGAGAGGGGGAGAGGGGGAGAGGGGGAGAGGGGGAGAGGGGGAGAGGGGGAGAGGGGGAGAGGGGGAGCCTGACTATCCTAGCTTTGAAATCTGGCCTGGCCAACCTTAGGCAAGTCAGTCAGTCTTCTTGAGCTTCTGGATCCTTTCTCCACTGGATAATGGAGAAACCTTGTGATGCTAGTATAGGACTTCAGGTCTAGATGGTAGGTACCACTAAGTGATAAGTTTATATTTATCATTTACATGATTTGGAAAATTGTTTATTTACAAGAGTTCTGGCTGTTTAGGAAGAAGCAGCCCGGAGACGAAGTGTGTAGGTTGGCTGGGCTTCCGATGGATGCAAGCGGGCGAATAAATTAAACAGCATTTCCGGGGCTAGCAAAAGTCAGCGGGAGGCTCGGCTCACAGATCTTTTGGACTAATCTTGGCTTGTGACTCGCTGAAGACCAACTTATCAAGTTCATTCAGTGTGAGCCAAATTGATAAATAGGAGTGAAGTTAGTCATGACTGAGCATGCAGGAGCAGGGGTTCGGGGTGTTTTCTTGGTAGACTGTACATAACAAGACAAAAATCCCACCTAGCTGGGAGAGTTTCTCTAGCAGTCTTTCCCAAAGTGAAATACCTACATGGAACCACATGGTCTTCAGAAATACTGAAGTAGAGGGCTGGAAAGATGTTCAGTAGTTAAAAGATCTTGCAGAGGACCTGAGCTCAGTTTAGACACATTAGACAGCTCCCAATAGCCTGTTACTCCAGTTCCAGGAATCCAACGCCCTCTTCTGGCTTCTGCAGGCACCTACACTCATGTACACACACACACACACACACACACACACACACTTGAAAAGAAATTATGTAGAAAAGCTACAGGCATCTTTTTAGTGCCTTTGTGTAATTTCAAATTTCACTGTCCCCCAAGGGTCTCCATGTAATGATATGAGGGCTGATGGAACCCTTTAAGAGAGGTGAGGCCTAGTGGGCAGTCCATCACAGATGTATGGAAACACAAAGGGGTTAATGTAATAGCTGGAGGCTCACTTTATCCAGGTCCCTGGCTGTTTATCTACAAATGTGATGCTTGTCCCAGAAGAGCTCCTGCTATCTCTATAGGCCATGACAAGATGTGGCTGAAAGGATCCTCACCAGACTGAGACCAGTTACTACAGGTGCCATGCCCTTGATCCTCCAAAGCAAAATTAAATAAACCTCTCATCTTCACAAAGTTAACTGCCTTGAGTATTTCATCATAGCAACAAAAGTCCACTAAGAGTCCGGACATTTTAATAGCATTAATCCCTGTCATTTCCTGTACTGCTTCCAAGCCTCAGTTGCCCCCAAAGCATTCATCTCTGTCTTCCACTTTACTCTCTGCTAAGGGGAGACCACACCAGGAAGCAACCTGGCAAACAAATTCCCATGAAGAGATTAACTATTTACAACAAGGATAGCTTGTTACAAATAACACTTTACACGGGATGTGTTGTTTGAAATCTATACCTAAACAATGATTCCACCTAAGCTTTTCTCTCTATACCACTGTATAGGAAACTGAGAAGACTGAAGCACAGATAGGTATTTAATTCATGGGTTGCACATCTAATACCCAGTGAAGCTAGGATTCTTATTCAGATTAATGGGGAGGGGGAGAGCTCGCCTATGTATTATTGTATTATTGTGAAATCAAGGCTTCATGAAGTAGAAGACTGGCAGTTACTAAAGCTAAGGGCCACCGACGTTGGATAGCCTAAAGACCAACGTGGAGTCTACGGTTGGTATTCAAGTCCCCTGACACATGGGATGACTGCATCCCTAAAGATAAATATCCCATCCTCCATGCTTACATCAGAAGGTGGAAGAACTCAATGTAGTGATTACCATGTATGATCATGATGGTCATGAGGCAGTAACAGGGATAAAAACTGTCTCAGAAGGGATGCTGCCATGAGACAGAGATGAGATGCTTGGTCCTCAGAGAAATGAGAGAGGATGATGATCACACCCATGAAGCGGGCTCCACCCCAGACACCTCCAGCCTAGGGCAGGCAGAGCTGACATGCTTCCAGAGGCTTCCCTTGCTGTCACACACACCATTTGTTTTGCAGCTCCACGTGAGAGCCTACGGGTGAATCAGTTGGGGGTGTGGTATGATGTAGCTTGGTGGTTTAGAGGGCAGTGCACGGTGGGGGAGGGGGCCTGGATGTGCTTTCAGGACTGTGTCTTGGTGAGTTGATACATCATCTTCTGGACGGGATTTCAATGATAACGTACCTGTGTTTCCCTAGGATCTGTGAGGATTAAGTGGCTAATGTATGGAATCATTATGGAGACGTCACTACAATACATCTCGAAAGTAGAAGCCTTAAAACTTTATTTTGGTTATCTTTATATAGTAGAGTCTCTTATAACTAGGGATAATTATGAAACACCCCTGCCCACCTGCAGGACACATGGAAATGCCTACAGGCATTTTGGTTATTACCAGTGGAGGGTGGCTGCCCCTGGCATCTCATGGTAAAGGCCAGGTCTACAATACACACGACAGACGCAGCACTCAAAAAGGCTTATCTACCCTGAAATCACAATAGTGCTGAGGTTCTTAAAAACAGGCTATGTCTCGTCGGCAACCTCAAATCCCATCTGCCTGACGATGAAACCCAATCACCACACACCACTCCCTTTCCAACTCCAGGCTTCTCAAGTTGGAAACTGTCATGTCCCAAATCTGCTCTACACCTTCACATCCTCGAAGTCCACCACGGAAGCTGGAATTCCCTCTTTCCCTCTTCTGAAGTCTTCATGGTCTGGTCACACCCTTTCCTGAGCTGAAGTTACCTGTGGCTGTGTCTTTCTCCCCGACCTTCCTGGGATCGGTTAGGATTAGGAGGTACAGACTTCCTGTCTTATTCCTCTTAGCAAAGGACAGATAAAAATCGGAGTAAACAGTCCTGCGGATTCCCACAGAAATGCCGCCCCACTGTGAGCCAAGCACTAGTCAAGCACCAGGCTGGGGACTCGTGCCCAAGCACATTCCTCCACCAGACGTCTCTTTGGTACTCCATGTCTTCGACAAAGCCATTTGTTTCCTTTTATTCTTTGAGAAAACATCCCAGACATGTAGGATAAAGGTCACCCCATCAAGTAGAACAGTAACCAGCTGAATTTATGTCTCTGCCCCAAAGCTCCACGAAGCCAAAGTGCAAATGGGGCGGATGGCAAGCATAAGAGGAGATTGTGGAGTGAAGGCTAGCAATGCAGAGAACACTGAGACCCTGCCCTCCGTGCAGCCAAAGGGCATTGTCCACTCTCTATGAGACCGTTGTTAAGGTTCAGAGGGGGTCCTGTGAGTGTCAAAGGAAAGTTCACACTTCCATGGAAGACCCAGGGGCCACGGAGAGAAACCAGGCAGGCGAGTCTGTGGGTCTTCTGTCTGACTCCTCTTTGACAAAGCTCGGATGTGGCCCTGCTTCAGCCTGGTGGGTATCCGCATGTGTTCCTGGGTGGAGAGCACATTGTGCAGCTGGCCCCTGAGTAATGATTCCAGCCTTCGACCATGTGTGTCTCTGGACAGGGCTGCCTTCTGCTCTTGATTCCCAGTCTGCCAATAGAAACTGTGCATTCATCTCAAGTCGGGAGAGTTAAGGGCGTTGCCACCGCATTTTTCTCCCTTCCCACTTGTCTCAGCCTCAAGGGAAAGGCTTTGACTGCGTTTTTCTATGATGTAAATTCATGACTAAGGTCAATAGCAGTCTAGGGCTGGTACATAGTAGGTGTTATTTTCAAACTTTGTATCATGGAAAGTTACTAGAACTTGGAAAGGGACAGAATACACCGGGAAGGTTTCAAACTCCAGAAAAAGGTGGCTCTGCCTACAGTTGAGGACTCATGGCCAGTACTACTTCATATGCCCCCACGTGCCTCCTCTCCCATCTGCAGGATTTTGAAGCAAATCAGCCATACAAGTTCCTCGTAAAAAGTTTTATATGAGATTCTAAAAGAGTTCTCCCCTTGAAACGTAGGTACAATGTTATTATCACATGGAAAGACTAATTATAAACCCTTGGTATCATAAAATTTTAGTTCAAACTTTAAATCAATTAAATGTTGTGATTTAAAAACAAAAATAATCTTCTTACTCGTTTTTATTTTCTGTGCCTCTGTGTCTCCTTTCCATCACCCCCCCACACACACACACACACACACACATGCCTGTGGTATTATTTAATGTTCTTTATCTTCTACTTTTCTATAAATTGCCAGTTCGATCTTTTTTTTAAAAATTTAAAAATTGTATATGAGTGTTTTGCATACATGTATGTCTGTGTAACCTGTGCCGTGGACCACGTGCATGCCAGAGAAGGTTATGAGATAGCCTGGGACTGGAGGCACAGGCTTTTGCAGACTGCCATGTGGGTCCTCTGAACAGCACTCAGTGATCCTAACATCTTTCCAGCCCCTAGTTGGCTCGTAATATACGTCTCTGCTTTTATTGTTTCTGGAAGTCCTGCTGCATGTGCTGACACGTTCCTCTGTCAGCATGCAACACCTGGCTTCTCTTTCTTGCAACACCAGCAACTATTGAGGGCCACATGTTCTGTATATACTGATTCATTGAAAGGTAAAAAATCATGATAGTGTTCGAACTGGATTTTATTGATTTGATACTTCTTGATTTTGAGCTGTAATCCTTAGGAGAAGAGAAATGTCTCGTCTACACTTGGTCACCCTCTGCAATGGTTCTTCTAGGAGAGGTAGAATAAATGCTGGCGGGTTTGTTTGTTTGTTTTGTTTTGTTTTTTACTAATTAGTTACATAATTTTTTAAAGAACACAGATTCCTATAAAATGACAAATAGTTTTCGTTTTAGAATTGTCTCAAACTCAAGATGTAAACTTTTTGTTTACTCTATCACAGTGTATGTCAGTATTGACAGATTGGTTCTCCTTGGCCAGTTAGAATCTGTATAGTTCTTCAACACAATTCTAGCTGAATTGGCCCTGTTCTTGGAATCTAGTGTGACAAAAGGCAAGTTTCAGGGACTTCTTGTACATTCCCTGCTCTAAATGGGGAATTGTATTTCTCTGGAGTTCTTTTGTTAGAGGAAGCAATGTTCTAGAAGTCACCGTGGTCCCTGGGCTTTTCCTTAGGCTGAGCTGGAAGCATATTTAGTTCTCACCGTGAAGCATGAGTTCACCCGAAGAACAGTTTCAATCCTGCATCTCCTCCCTCTTGTAACTGAGAAGATTGTGTTCAAAGACACCAGGGCTGACACATCTTCACGTAATCATGCAATTGTTCTAAACACCCGTATACACCCTGCTTGCAGAACAGAGTGCCAGCATTTGCACGATTTGGCTTTTGTAAGTTTCTCCTCTTGTACCTGGGATTGAACCCAGGGCCTTGCACATACTAAGTGTTCTACAAATGGCCACTTCTTATTTGGAAATAGGGTCTCACTGAGTGTTCCAGGCAGCACTTGAACGTTCTATCCCCTCCTGACTCAGCCTCCCATGTAGCTGGAGTTACAGGACTGGACCAGGAGACCTCGAGCCTTGTTCCCACCGTCCTTGTTGACACATGCACCCAGTGGGCCTGCAGGCAAGTTGCAGTACCCTGGAATAGCTCCTCTCAGTGTGCTGTGTTATGTTAATCAGATGTAGGCTCAACTGCTTGGGTTTATTTTTCACTATGCTTTTTAAAAAATGTAAGTAGGTGGGAGGAGTTGGATTGGGGGCTCATGGGTTAAGAGCACTGGCTGCTCTGTCAGAATTTGGTTCCCAGAACTCAGTATCTGGCAGCTCACAACTGCTGTAACTCCAGCTCCAGGGGCTTCAGTGCCCTCTTCTGGCCTCTGTCGGTACCCACAGGCATGGGCACAGACACACAAATAGAAAATAAAATGTTTTTAAAGATTCACTGTGTATGTATGTGAGTGAGTGTGTGTGTGTGTGTGTGTGTGTGTGTGTGTGTGTGTGTGTGTAAGAGAGAGACACAGACAAAGAATGGGTATGAAGAGCAGGTGTTGAGGACAGAACTCAGGGTCTGTGGAAAAGCAGCACTTTGATTCTAACAGCTCTGTCATCTCTGAAACCCCCTTAATAAAATATTTTTAAAAGTAAGTTTTTGGTGATTACATGAAACATTACTGATTCTAAAGTCAAATCGTCAAATGTAGTCATAAAGGAGTTTAACTCCATTCTTTTCTCATGAACCCGTTTTCTTCTTTTATAGCTAATCATTTTTAAATTTGAAGTTGATATTTCTGGGTTTCAGTCATAAAATACTACGTAGCACACAGCACTCCCTTCCCATGTGTATGCATGCACACAGTGTCTTCCAGTTGGTTCTTTTAGATTATATCCTAATTATTGCTCCATATTGATGCACAGATGTTTCCTAGTCCTTCCTAGGATGTGCATGTACAATAGTTAGAACTGGGAGCAGTTCCTCAATTAACAACGAAAACCACTTAAACTCTTTGTATGAGGTTAGATCATTAGATTGTGAAAATGCTGGTATTTTTTCTACAAAAAGGCATGCTTGTATGTTAAAATTTGTACTTGAATTCCCTACCTTCTCTCCCTCTCCAGCTCCCTCTGTCTCTCAGGAAAAAAAAAAAACAAAAAAAACAAAAAAACACTTGTAGCTATTCTCACAATTATAGATTTGGGTTTGTTTCTTGAAAATGGCCTTGTTGGGTACAGAATACTTTCTTCCTCTTAATTACTGCCTCAAAGAAAGCTTACAATACTCTTTACCACATAACCACGCTTCAGTGATTAAAACCATGAAATTAGCACTGGCACGATGCTATTTCTAATCCTGGACTCCATTCTGTTTCCCCAACCACCCCTCTGGAGGAAAAGGACACCACGGATCCGCAGCGTCACATCCCTCAGTGTCTGTCATTTTAAAACTTGCTTTGACTTTCATGACCTTGACATATTTGGTCATTAAAATCAAGTCAATAACTTTGTTGTACCGTATGTTCCTCGACTTGTGTTTATAGGAAGTTTTCATTACGATGAGTAGTATTAACTCTGGTTACGTCAGTGTTCGTCCCAGGACCTTGGTGGAGAGGGTGGGGCAGGATGAAGAGAAAGAAATATCTAGAAGAGAGGCCGGTTTTCTTTGTAAATGTGCTTATCTCATTGCACACAAAGGAAGGGGACCTTTTTCACAGAGAGCTGGTCTGGGAAAGGAAGCCAATTCCCCCGGAAGCCCTGTAAGATAAGAAATCTGGGGCTCTGTAAACTCATCCGCTTCTGGCTTCCGTGTCTTTTACAATTCCTCCTTACCGTCCTCCTTAATCCCAGTCAGATCATTCCGGGTTAGGGGGAGTGGTAAAGATCCCTTAGGCTAAATCTTAGAAATGGGACTGGTCAAGCCAGCGGTCAAACGGTCAAACGGGCTGCTTGCTCAGGTATGGTGAGTCCATAGCAAGCACTTGAATGGCAGCAGCTGCTGCGACAGGGTTAAGAGCACGCCTTTCTCCAGCCATGGCCTGGTGCCCCACTCATCTTCCTCATCCCTCTGCTACAGGACTGCCCTCCTCCCATGCCTCCGGAACAGGAGCTGAGTTTTTATTAGAGCAAGAAAGAGGAATGGTGTGTCCCTATTTAAGCATCGTGCCCCTAGGGCAGGAAACAGCTAGGTGAGGACTCAGGTTGATGTGGGAGGAGTCAGGAGCAGCTGAGGCATCTGGAAGGAGACCCCAGAGTACTCGCTTCTACTTGATGTGACTTTCAACTTGTCCCTGAACCCTTTCAGCTCGGACGAAATTTAGGGGGAGAAGAAAGAGAAAGGCAAACAGGAAGTTAAAGAATTTGTGATTGATTTCCCTTCCAAGGCCAGGATACAAGAGGCACCAGAGGAGCCTAGGGTAGCCGTGTTCTCATGAGTCCCTGCGGCCTTAAAGTAGGCAGGCTGGCCCCAGGAACTCCACATCTGAGCCCACCTGGCCCAGGAGTTCCTTGAGGAAGACAGCACTGTACTTGGACTGCATCGCTAAGGGGTAACAAACACCACGCCCTTTGTTCAGCCGGGTGTTGGTACTGCTTGGCAAAGGTAACACAGATTTAGTTTTCCTGAAGGAGCGATGCTCCTGGCATCTGTGTATATTTAGAGCCTAACCTCCCCAAACTGACTGAGGCCTTTGCTACTGCGCAGGCGCTTCAGTCCACTCATCAAGGAAAACTCAAAAGTTCTTCACACAACAGCTTTTGAACTCAAAGGTTCAGGAGTCAATATTTGCATATAGGAACTCTGCTTGCTTTTCCCACACGTCACCCCTGGGGCTTTAAAACTCCTTTCTGCCGGTGTCTAGCTTAAGGAGTCATTGAAGGTCCCTATGTGCACCTCCCCTTGTTTGGACAGAGCATTTTTTAACCCTCTTGTGGCTGGTATCCAGGTAAACTCGGCGCTCTCAGAGATTTCATTGATCATTTTATGAATAGGACAGATAGAAAACACAGCATTGCCAGAGCGACTTGTGGATTTTGTCAAAAGACTTGAATCTGATAGCCCTCCTTGCCTTGTAAGGAGCCTTTGAAAGATGATCCTTTTGAGACTCCGTGGTTCCAAAGGAAGTTCTCAGCTTTAAGGGGAAATACTCACTCTGTCCCCTGGTCCCACAAGTGGACATGTATCACAAACACACACATACACACCCTTTCACTGGACCCTTCCGCTTCCTGACCTAGCAATCAGATAATTTGGTGAAGGAAATGTTAAAGTAGTATCAAGCTGAATTTTGGAAAGTGGTTTCCTTCTGTGCCTGTCTGTGTTCTTCAGGAACTAGGATTACCTTCGGGCCTCTCACAGTCTTACTGGCTTGTTATTAGGGAGCAGCCCAGTCTTTGACCTTCTAAGGATTACTATTGGGGAGCAGAGGCCCCATAGCCCGATAGCTGACACACACTGTAACTTCAGACAGCTTTTACTACCCACTCATCTATTACACTTACTGAGCCCAGGACCTGGCAACATGAAGGCAAATACTAAATCTATCAAATCTATCCGATATTATAATCTTATTTACTTAAAGGAAATCTTGCTAAGAAAGAGAAAAGGTGGGGGGAAACAAGTCAAGTGGTGAGACCCCAGAAGGCATGTAGAGACAAAGATATTAGTGGATCAGGTTTGTAATCCTGAGGAAGGGAGACAGAGACAGATAGATGGATTCCAGGGAAACACTGGCCAGTCAGGCTAGCCTTAATCCTTGAATTTCAGGAGAAACAGACAGACAGACAGACAGGAGACTAGAGGCAGTGATATCTGGGACAATGGAGCCAACAAGAGAGACAGGCTGAAGTCTCATAGGCAGCCATCTTTACTCGAAGCATCAGACAGTTTACACTCTGAGGGTTAAGAAAGTCACATGAGTAAAGTTCTCATGAGTTTAAGCTGCATACAACCACAAGGACAAGCTGCTTGTGGCAAACATGTTTTTCTATAGATTCATATTTTAAAATTTAAACATTTAATTAAATAACTCCAACATGCAAAAATGAGTAATCTGAAGTAAACTCACTCCTATCCGCTAACTAGACTTGGGTGGAGCACTAAACACATTCCAAGAACAATTCCATGTTTGGAGAAACTGAGGTCACGAGACTCTTGTTGTCTCGGGGTATTCTCACAAGCACCCAGAACTCTCCTCACAGGACTGTTCTTGGACTGTGTTCTGACAAATATCAACATCCAATCTGGAAAAAACTTCCTACCAAATACAACAAAGTAAGAGACGCTAAACTGGGCCTTAGAATGTATGAGAGCAATCACGGAGCGAGGTAGAAATCACTGAGAGAAGTCAAAACTATTTACAAATTGGCCCAGAGCCAGAAGCAAGTAGGTGGGCTTCATAGAGGGGGTGACTGTTATACAAGACTAAAATATGAACAGGATTTAGGCTCAGGGACAAAGCAATTTCCATGCAAACATGAGTGCTAGAGTTTGGATCTCTAGAACTCATATAAAGCCAGATGTGAAAGAAAATACCAGTAATCCCAATACACTAATGCAAAGGGTAAGGGGAGACCCACAGGAGAAGCCCTGTCAGCTTGCTGCCCAGCTAGCCTGACACATGAGCAAGAACAAGAAACTGCCCAAAACAAAGTGGACAGCGAGTGCTGACACCCAAGGCTGTCCACTCACCCTGACACGTGTGCCCTGGAATGTGCACACTGTTGTGTGTGCACACACACACACACACACACACACACACACACACACATCTTGCACATAATAAAAGTGAATAGGATTTGCAGCTGCGAAGATGAGGCATTCCATCCTGACGGGCTGTGTTTACAAGAGGACTGCAAATCTTACGGGGGCTTGAGCTCTCTGTCTCAATATTTATTATAAGACAAGTAACAATGTTACTTCTGTTTTACAGACGAGGGACACAGGTTTAGACCTTGCTGGAGGCCATCACACTGCTCATAAAGTAGCTGTGGTGTTGTCTCAATGTGGCCCTATCAGCCATCCTCAGAGCTGCAATGGACAACATGGCAGCTACCAGCCACAGGCTCCTGGAAGTGTGGCCCACACAAACTGCTACAAGAGAAGAAGCACACAGCTGATTTGAAAGACTGCAAACAGAAACAGAAAGGGTAAAACAGGCTGGTAAGGTAGGAAAAGTGAACTCTGTACCCAGGATCTCTGGACTCACTCCCCCGTCAGCCTAGACTATTGGGAAGATCCAGTCTCACAAAAGGGGGACAGCACCTCAAGATTGACAAGAGGCCTCCGCGCCCAGGTGTGCACATATGCAATGACACACACGTGAACATACACGCATACACAAATATGTGAAATATCTCACTAGCAATGCTTATATCAATTGCGTGTTAAAATGGTTCTAGATTAGATACATTGAGTAAAACGTGTATAATCAAAGCAGATTTCAAGTGTTTCAGCTTTTTGCCTTTTTGTAACTGGGTTACAAAAAAACAAAAAACAAAACAAAACAAAACAAACAAACAAAAAAAACAAAAAACAAAAAACCTTACAAAGCACACCTGTGGTGTATTTCTTTGAGGCAACACTGTTCAAGCCTCCAGGCTCTGAAGCAACAATGAGGGTGGAGGTCCTGGGGACAAAGAAATAAATGTCTGCCATTCTATTTGCATTCTGCCTGTGGAGTCTATGCTGTGCTCCCTCCTGTGCTGTACCTTGCTTTCACTCAGTCCTGAGGGTAGCTATCCTGGTCAAGCAGCTTGGAGTCAGAACCTGCTTTTCCACTTCAGAGCAGCGAATGACCATGGGTGTGACTTTGGCAGTGATGCTGACAGATCTGTTTCTGAATAGTACCTACATCAAGGAATTTAAATGTGCACTTTTCCAAAGGGCCAAAGAGTGGGATGCTAGGAATTTCTGGCACCAGGGCAAGGCCTGGAGGAAGTAACTTTCACCCTCAGCCAGGCTCCATGAGGTTTCCTTCCACACAAGGCTTTGAGAGCACCAGGTGTTGGCCTGTACTGGCAAGCTTCTGACCACTGCCCAAGCCCTGATCTGTGAGGAAGCCTCCAAACCAGGCCCTGCCTGCTTTGCAGTCTCTGTCTTCTGCTCCATGCCTTCTCTCCAGCTGCATATGGTCTGGCTTCCATCATCCCCTCCCACCTCTGAACATCAGAGCCTTCAGGCTCCCCATGGCTGATTTGCTCTTATTGTCTTGCACAGACCAGCTCAGCCAAGATACCATCTTTTCAGCCTAACTTCCTCAAGTAAAAATACATCCTCTTTGTCTTGTTTCAGAGCTGAAATCCCTGCTTGGTAATGGGCTCTGTGGAAGACAGTTGTACTGAGCATCTGTGCTGCACGCGCGTGCGCACACACACAAACGAGGGCTCACCCTGCCACAGTAGAACACCCCTGTTCAAACCCCCAGGATGATGGTGCTGCCTCTTTGTTAAGATGCAAGATCAGAAGAGGAAATTGGTGGTAGTTTCTCTATTGTGTTTTGTTGGTTTGTATTTGTTTCTTTAACTTCTGATAAAGCTGTTAGAAAAGAATGCCACACAGGAGAAAAACCGAGCTAACTCCCTGGCCTGACTCTGGCACAGTTCAGGCGAAGAGAACACTGGCTTTGCTCATAGCTCTTTAAAATAATTATTCTATATACTTAGGTGTTTGTCTGGCACTGTGTGCCAGGAGAGTCCAGAAGCAGATGTTGAATCCCCTGGGACTGGAGTTACAGACAGCTGTGGGCCATAGTGTGGTTTCTGGATCTCAAACCCAGATCCTCTGGAAGAGCAGTCAGCACTTGTAGCTGCTGACCCATCGCTCCAGCCTTGCTCACAGGCTCAGAACCTGTATGACTGAATCTCCTGGCAGTAGTGTCTCATGCTCTGACATTTGATACAATGGTTGGTGCATGGGGGGGGGGGAGAGATTTCTGCCACAGCCTGAGGTTCCTCCCTCAATTACCTGCTTCCCCCAATTGTCTGTTTCACAAAATGCATCGGCTTATCATCGTCATCATCATCATCAATCTTGTCATTGTTTTATGAGACAGGCTGTCACACTGTAACCCAGGTTAGTCTGAATATCAACATGAAACCTTGGTAATCTTGACATTTGCCTTGTCTCAGGCTGCTAAATACTTGAATTACAAAGCAAGAACAACCACACCTTACTCTGTTCATTTGTGTCAATCCCCTGCTTCAGCCTTTGGGGTGCTAGGATTAAAGGCCTTGAGCAGAGTCACTGTACCTAGCAGAAGAGGGAGGCTGGTTTTGTATTCTTTACTTTGCAATGGTAGGGGTTAAACCCAAACCCTCATGAATACCGGGCAAGCATTCTACCTCCTAGCCATAGCCCAATTTAAAACACTTTTCCACTGTATCTCAGAGCTTTGTGTATTAGACTTCCCTCATTTTGATATAGCTTACTGCTTGCCTTTCAAGCTGGCCACTACCGGTTCTGCTGTGGTAGCATCTAAGACCTCAGACTCTATCTACCTTTCCTGAGGCTGATTCAGACCACAGTGACGAGGAGTGGGCTGGTATCTTGGGCATGACAGGAGAACATGTAGGGCTTGTCTGCCAGAGGTCAAGTTTCATCACTTGCTGGTGGTGATGTCCCAGCCACTTACTTCATCCCTCAGAAGTTGTCATGGTTGTTTTCCTGCCACTGACCCTGCCCCACCCAGGTAGCATTGCCTCAGTATAGGAGGCAAATGGCTGACTTCCCAGACACACCGTTACTTCCTCCAAGGAGCTTGCCCCATTGCCTGAGATATAATTTCACACAAAAACTCGATTATTTTCTTACAATTTGAAGGCAAAGAGGTTGACAGGATAATCTGTTTTCTTCCTGATTATGTATTTGTGGTTAGAACGTGGGTTTTGTTCACAGAGGGGGGGAATCTACTCTCTGCTATAGAAACAGAGAATCTGCTCAGTAGTGAGCAGGTGTGGATATGCACAGTGGAGTGGGCACCTGGTGGCTGGCTCTTTTCCCATTTTATTTTTATTTTATATAATGGGTGTTTTACACCCATATATGTCTGTGCACTACATGTGTGCAATGCACTACATGTGTGCAGTGTTCAAGGTTGCCAGATCGGGGCACCAGCTCTCAGAGGACTGAAGTCACTGTGAGTCCCTGTGGGTGCTGGGAACCAAACTCACAGCCAGTGCTCAGGACTGCTCATCCACCTCTCCAGCCTGTGACGGTCGCTTCTGTTACGATGTCTTCCTTCTTCTCTTCCTTTCCTGTCACCTGCTGTCTTATCTCCTCCTTGTGAGAAATGTGTGCCGCAGGCACAGGAAGCCACTGACAGGAGGTGTAATGAGGATCCTTCCTGTTTCAAAAGTTCCTAAGGAAACATGGCAGATCTATGCACTGATGTTCTCGAGGGACCAAATTCCTATACAGACTTGGAGGGAGCACAAGTGCTTCTTTGGTGTTGAGGTGGGTAATAAAGATCTTAGGAGGTCCCTGCCATCATGAGTGGACCAGTTTCCAGGCAAGGACTGGAGGTGACAGGTGGCCCACTTGCACCTTTTTACCTGTCATACGAGAACACAGCGTTCCAATGTTCTTCTGAAAGACACTCAAAAGGAGCTCCTTCTAAACAATGAAGAACCATTGCTCTGATCTTCTACTTCCAGCTTCCAGAGCTATAGAATACATTTCTGCTGTTTGTAAATTACCCACTCTTGAGTATTTGAGGGAGAGGGTGGTATTACAGCACACGGCCTCTGACAGATCTTCAAAGTGGCAGAGAACACCAGCTGAAAACTCAACGGAGCACCTTCCACAGGCACATGGCAGTAATCGGTGTGTCTCTCGGCCTGTCCTGTTCCTGGGGAGTAGAACTTAAGCTAGCCTTTCTTTTTGAATTATGTGAACATCTGGGTTTGGGATAAATTGTTAAGCAATAGAGGGTCCAGGGCAGAGATGGTTGATTTCTCTGATTCTGCAGTGATGGGTCAGCCATGGGAAGTTAAGCCACTTTCTGTGTGAAGAAACCAAGTGTGGCTGTGCTGCTTCCCGGTTTTGTGACTGGGTCCTACTGTACACATCTAGGATGCTCGTCTCTACAAACAACTGGGATGCAAGTGCTCTCAACCCTGGCTCACGGCCGACAGCTGCTGAAGGAGCAGATACTAATGATCAAGCCAGAGCTTGGGGTTCTGATAGTCACAGGCAGCAGAATGGATTTGAAATCTATTTTGTAGCCGGACAGTGGTGGCGCACGCCTTTAATCCCAGCACTTGGGAGTCAGAGGCAGGCGAATTTCTGAGTTCGAGGCCAGCCTGGTCTACAGAGTGAGTTCCAGGACAGCCAGGGCTACACAGAGAAACCCTGTCTCGAAAAACAAAACAAACCAAACCAAACAAACAAACAAACAAACAAAAAGAAAGAAAGAAATCTATTTTGTGTTTGTACTGAGAAGTGAAAATGCTCATTCTTGGGAAGGGGGCAGCTAAAGCAAAGGAGAGGCGGGGGGCTGGAGAGACGGCTCCACACTTAGGGACACTGGATGCTCTTCCTAAGGACTCATTGAATGCCCACAGAAGTGGGTGATGGAGCGTGGGCAAGCCGTGGAGCACCACTCCAGGGGTGGGAAACAAAATCTGAGGTGTGAGACAGCTGGCGCTGGTCTGGGGGTCCCCAGGCCTGCAAGGAGGCCTGGGTTGTCTGGTTCTCAGGCGCCACTGGGAGCCCTGGAAGAGCTGAGAATGGAATGGAGGCCCCCAGGCTGGATCTAGCCTGGGGCTGGGAGGGGATGGATGTAGGAAAGGAGGAGTTCTGGCTGGTCCTGCGGGGGTTTGGGGGGGGGGAGGTAGTTCTTGATTTGATGGCTGCTGTTGGCTTGTGCTTGATGGCGACCATGGTTGGGAGTGCAGAAAGACAACTGTGTAAGTAAAGGCCTTCTCCAGTGCTTCTCACGTCAGATCTCAGGTGAAAAGAGGCGGTCTATGGTTTTAAGGCATTTATTTTCATGGCAGAAAGTGGATGAGTAAAATCATACCCCCGCTTCTTAAGATTGGCCTGAGGTTAAATCCCTTTTGCAGGGAGGAGTGTATGGGAAAAAGGCTTATTGGCTAAGTCTCTAAGCCTTTAGGTACCATTAAAATGGAGATCTGTCTTGAGCCTACGTGACCTGTTCATGTCTTCTATCTATGGAGGGGCCTGGGGCATTGCCCTTGTGGGACTGATAGCTACAGATCTATGGAGGGCTTCGGCCTCATGCCTGAGAACCGGTGAAATGCCTATCATCTCTTCAGAGTCACTAGGGTTTCGAACCTTAGCTCAATCCGGAACAACGCTACCTTTCATGGTCCCACAGGACCTCTAAGTTTAATATTGAAGAAAACACACAATGATAAGTCAGGCAAAATGAACACTTTAAATGGTCTCTTTCCCACCAGAGGGAAAAAATGATATGTCACACAATAACAACAACAATAACAGCAATAACAATAATAACAGACAGCATGCCAGGCAAAATATCGCAATGCAGCAACCAAGCTTCCATGAAGCAGGTTTCAATCTGAGTGTGGTATGATCGCTGCATTCAGTAAAGCAGAGGTTACAGAAATGTTTCAGGGTATTTGATCACACTGTGAACCCTGAGACTCTGTCACTTACTAAAAACAACTGTTTTTAGTTGTAGGTGTCTCAGCCTTGGCACACACCTTTAATCCAAGGGCTTTCTGTTTGAATATTGTAAGCAGGATTAAATAAAGTAAATCATAGGTCAAGGGGCAGAACAAGCAAGCCGTTGACAGGAAGTGAACATAGGATTGTTAAGGAAACCATTAAGCCCTGCTTCCTGGATGTAAGCTGTTAGTCTTCAGTGATGACACCACACTCTAAAATAGAAATAAGAGGTTAGAAAAAGTTCTACCCTAGCCTGGTCCTTGCGGCTGGAACAGACACCTAGCTGGTCTGCTCCCATGAAGACACCATATCCAAGACAACCAAGACATCCTAGAGGAGCCACTGCACTCAGAGCAGTGGACACCATATCCTGAAACATCCTAGAGGAGACACTGCACCCAGAGCAGCGGACACCTAGTTGGTCTACTCCAGTGAAGACACCTTATCCTGAGACATCCTAGAGGAGACACTGCACCCAGAGCAGCAGACACCTAGCTGGTCTGCTACCATGGAGACACCATATCCTGAGACATCCTAGAGGAGCCACTGTACTCAGAACAGCTGGAGCTCAGGATCACAGGATCACAGAGGCATCTGGACCCTGAGGAGTTCTAACACAAGCAAGATAACTGGAAAGACAGGCTCCAGTCAGAGACAGTGAGTGCAGGTAGCACTAGAGTTAACCAGATGGTGAAAGGCAAGCGCAAGAACGTAAACAACAGAAATCAAAGTTACTTGGCATCATCAGAACCCAGTTCTCCCACCATAGCAAGCCCTGAACACCCCATCACACTGGAAAAGCAGGATTCAGAATTAAAATCACTTCTCATGGTGATAATAGAGGACTTTAAGAAGGACATAAATAACTCCCTTAAAGTACAGGAGAACACAGGCAAACAGGTAGAAGCCCTTAAAGAGGAAACACAAAAATCCCTTAAGGAATTGCAAGAAAACACAACCAAACAGGTGAAGGAATTAAACAAAACCATCCAGGATCTAAAAATGGAAGTAGAAACGATAAAGAAATCTCAAAGGGAGACTACCCTGGAGATAGAAAACCTAGGAAAGAGATCAGGAGTCATAGATGCAAGCATCACCAACAGAATACAAGAGATAGAAGAGAGAATCTCATGTGCAGAAGATACTATGGAAAACATTGACACAACTGTCAAAGAAAATGCAAAATGCAAAAAAAAAAAAAAAAAAACTCCTAACCCAAAACATCTAGGAAATCCAGGACACAATGAGAAGGCCAACCCTAAGGATAATAGGTATAGATGAGAGAGAAGATTCCCAACTTAAAGGGCCAGTAAATATCTTCAACAAAATTATAGAGGAAAACTTCTCTAACCTAAAGAAAGAAATGTCCATGAATATACAAGAAGCCTACAGAATTCCAAGTAGACAAGACCAGAAAAGAAATACCTCCTTTCACATAATAATCAAAACATCGAATGTACAAAACAAAGAAAAAATAATAAAAGCAGTAAGGGAAAAAGGTAAAGTAACATATAAAGGCAGACCTATAAGAATTACACCAGACTTCTCACCAGAGACTATAAAAACCAGAAGATCCTGGAGTGATATCATACAGACACTAAGAGAACACAAATGCCAGCCCAGACTACTGTACCCAGCAAAACTCTCAATCACTATTGATGGAGAAACCAAGATATTTCATGACAAAACCAAATTTGCACAATATCCTCCCACAAATCCAGCACTTCAAAGGATAACTGATGGAAAATGCCAACACAAGGAGGGAAACTACAACCTAGAAAAAGCAAGGAAGCAATCTTCCAACAACCCCAAAAGAAGATAATTACACAAACATAATTCCACCTCTAATAACAAAAATAACAGGAAGCAACAATCATTTTCCCTTAATATCTCTTAATATCAATAGACTCAATTCTCCGATAAAGAGACGTAGACTATCAGACTGGATACATAAACAGGACCCAGAATTTTGCAGCATACAGGAAACGCACCTCTGTGAAAAAGACAGACACTACCTCAGAGTAAAAGGATGGAAAACAATCTTCCAAGCAAATGGTCCCAAGAAACAAGCTGGAGTAGCAATTTAATGAAAATGAGGACACATCATACCAAAACTTATGGGACTCCATGAAAGCAGTACTAAGAAGAAAACTCATAGTTGTAAGTGCCTACAAAAAGGAACTGGAGAGAGCATACACTAACAACTTGACAGCACACCTAAAAGCTTTAGAAAAAAAAGAAGCAAGAGGAGTAGATGGCAGGAAATAATCAAACTCAGGGCTGAAATCAACCAAGTAGAAACAGAAAGAACTATACAAAATATCAACAAAACCAGGAGCTGGTTCTTTGAGAAAATCAACAAGATAGATAAACCCTTAGCCAGACTAACCAGAGGGCACAGAGACATTATCCAAATTAATAAAATCAGAACTGAAAAGGGAAACATAACAACAGAAACTGAGGATATTAAAAAAATTCATCAGATCCTACTACAAAGGCCTATACTCAACAGAACTGGAAAGTCTGGATGAAATGAACAATTTTCTAGACAGATACCAGGTACCAAATTAAATCAGGAGCAGATAAACCATCTAAACAGTCCCATAACCCCTAAAGAAATAGAAGCAGTCATTAAAAGTCTCCTCACCAAAAAAAAGTCCAGGACCAGATGGTTTTAGAGCAGACCTTCAAGGAAGACCTAATACCAATTCTCTTCAAACTAGTCCACAGAATAGAAACAGAAGGAACACTACCCAATTCGTTCTATGAAGCTACAATTATGCTCATACCTAAACCTCAGAAAGACCCAACAAAGAAAGAGAACTTCAGACCACTCTCTCTTATGAATATTGATGCAAAAATACTCAATAAAATTCTCGAAAACCAAATCCAAGAACACATCAAAACAATCATCCATTATGATTGGTCTGTGTGAGGCCTCAATGCCGCATTCCCAACTCCAAAGTGATGCCGTTCACCTGAGGACCATGCTTTCAGCAGATCCACCAGTGAGTACGAAAGGATTAGCTGTGCATGGAAATAACTTGATTGATGTGCTTTCTTTTGTTGATGGAAGATGCTGGGGTGCTAGAGATTGAGTTCAGGCCCTGCAGCAGGCTAAGTACCATGTTCACCAAGGAGGTACATTCCTAGTTCACGAGCTTCTATTTACTGGCTGTATTTTTTCTAATATTTATACATACACATTTGTTTGTGTCCGCTCCCAATTCCCTTTCCCATATCCCTTACCACCTTCCTCCCAACTTTATGTTCTCTCTCTCTCTCTCTCTCTCTCTCTCTCTCTTTCTCTCTCTCTCTCTTTCTCCTCTCTCTCCTCTCTCTTTTTCTCTCTCTCTCTCCACATACACACACACACATACACACACAGTACATTTGGTGCTGCCTGTGTGTGCACTGGTAGAACCCACATCTCAAGGTTCACATCCTGAAGGAAACTGACTCCCTACCCCT
This sequence comes from Arvicanthis niloticus, assembly GCF_011762505.2. Taxonomy (NCBI): domain Eukaryota; kingdom Metazoa; phylum Chordata; class Mammalia; order Rodentia; family Muridae; genus Arvicanthis; species Arvicanthis niloticus. The sequence continues at coordinate 4,110,614 of NC_047664.1, forward strand.
GCAGGTGTCTAGTGTGACTAGAGGCTGGGAGGGATGAGATTTCATAGCACCCCTCCCCCTATGCCCAGATACTTTGTTTTTCAAAGCAGGCTTTCCTTATGTGTACACACTGGCCCAGAACTCAGAACAACCCTCCTGACTCAGCGTCCCGAGAGCTGAGCTTTCTACAAATGTATCACCTGACTAAAAATAAATAAATAAATAAATAAATTCAATTAATTAAAATAAGAATCACAGACTGGAGGGCACATCGTTGATTTGGTGCGCCTCGGTGGCTTGGAAAAACTACACTGAACTTGCTCGTCTTCATCATATCTCACCTTTTCCACCAAACTGCTCTTGGATTGGATGTGTGCACCCAATCAACTTCTTAACATCAGGAAACACAGACAAACAGCTGGGTACTAAGACACTGGCGCGAGGCATGGTAAGAGGCTCAGTAACACTGTTTTGCAGGGGTAGAGCTGCCAGAGAGCTGAAAGTAGTGGGGGGAGGGAGGGAATAAGCAGTAACAGAGGCCTCCTGAAAAAGACATCCGGTTTTTAAAATGGGAAAGAAATGCGTCTATTTGACAAAAACTCACAAGGCATCATTCCCTAGCAGCTTCACAGAAACCAGATCTAGCCTGCCCTCCAGCCCAAGGCAGTATCCCAACATAACCAGCTGCGGATAAGGGGAATTCCCCGGGAGTGTGACTTTTGGTCTTTATTGCTCAACCTACGAGCTGCAGGCAGTGTTCCAATTTACTCCCTCCACCCTGCCATCCCCAGAGCTGCCCCATACAGACAAAGGGGAAAAGTGAAAATAAGGAGCCAAGCACCCAGGGTCTGTGCCTGAACAGAGTTTCTGCCTGCTTCAGAGCAGGGTCAAATGGAAGGCACAAATGGGGTTCTGAGAGAGAGGAAGGGCAGGGGGAGGGCTGAAAGACACAAAACCCAGAACAACCCTATCTTTGCTTCATTGACAAAGGAGAATGAGGGACTAGAGCCAGGCTAGCTTGAGCTGACTGTAGAAAAGCCACTTTTGTAATTCACAGCCCCTGGGGTGTGCGATGGAAACCCTGGCAAAGCAGCTAGGCAGGCATGCACTCTCCAGGAAGCACGAGTATGAGCTGGGAGATGATTGGAGGCTCTGTGGTTGTGGATGGCTTGCCCAGAGCCTCGGGTCTTCCAGGATGTGGTAGGAATAAGAAGAGACCCCTCCAGCCCTGTGGCTCCAGTGTTCTGGGGATACCTGTCAAGCATACTTGCACCTAGCTCTCTGGCAGTGGGAGGCAGTGTGGACATCAACAACTTCCTGAATTGATTCTGACCTGGCTAGCCATTACATGGTACCCTAGACGACTTCCAGAAGATGTCAAGGGCCTCCAGGACATTCCTGTCCACCCAGGACAAGCACAAAGCCCAGGGTCTGTGCCTGAAACAGAGTTTCTGCCCGCTTCAGAGCAGGGTCAAGTGAAAGGCACATCTGGGGGGGTTAATGGGAGGTGTGCCCGCTGCTCAGCACAGCCAATCTTGGCTCTCATTGCTCACCCAATCCCTTTAATTGATATAGAATATTAAAGATCTGCTTCCACAGATGCTATAAGAACCTCAAAGACAAGGTGGCATCTTCCTGCTGGCTGATGGTAGATTTCTTACCAGTGTTGCTAGGTGCATTTCTTCTATCCTAGTAACCAGAGAAAGGCCTTACTAACTACGTACCACCAACCTGCTATGCTCATATACTGAATTCGGTAGCAGAGGTGCAACGGTCTCTTCCTGGGGTCCAGGAAGAACGGGGTGGGTGCTGGCTTATGAGCAGGACATGAACAAGCAGAGGGAAATGGGAAGGCACGCTAGCAGGTAATAAGCCAAAGACAGAGATGAACACGGTGAGCTGGGTGGCTGAGGCCTGTTTGGAGGTCAACAGGTCCTCTGCAGAGGTAACTGGGGTGGAGGAGAGCCTGGTGGCAAGACACCACAGCGCTTAGGAGGCATTGCCTTTCAGGGTCTTGAGGCTCATCTGGAAAGGCACTAACAAAAGCAGCTACTCCTCTGCAGTTCTTAAAATCAGATGCAGGGAAAATCTGGGCTCTATCTGAAATAGTTTCTCGAGGCAACTCCAGGCCAAGGAATGCCACAAAAATCACACCATGCAAAAGACCTCACGCAAGAGATTTATTGGGGGGGGGGGGGGGGGAGGGCGCAGGAGGGGGGATCTGACACTCAAAATGGCTGCCTCTGAGAGAGGATGGAGAAATAGGTCATGATGGCGGGCTTTAGAGGGAGTGTGGAGCATGCACATAACGAAAATACACGGCAACAGAGACACGTTTGTGCTTTGGCAATGGTGAGGCTGATGGCGCAGAGTCATTGAAGGCAAGGTGGGAAGCTCTGAGGAACCTGGTTCCAGAATGTGGTCAAACGACTTTGGATGGTTCTCAGTATGCCTAACCTGACCCTTGCAAGAAATATGGGAGTTACTCATCTTTTTTGGAAAACAAAAAACAACAACATGAGAGTTTCAGGTCTTTTAGGAAGAACACAGCTGATGCCGAGGAGTTCCTAAGTTAAGCAGAAAGGAACTTCCTCCACTGGAAGATGAGAGTCTCCTTAAATCAAAGCATCCAGGATCTACTGAAAGGCAAGAATGTTCATTCATAGCACCTCTCTGTTCCTCTCTATACAGAGATCCTACAGATGCAACGTGCAAGAGAGTTATTAAATATGGGCAAATTGGAAGAGAGGAAGTAAAACTGTCTTATCTGCAGAAAAGCCTAAAGACTCTACAGAAATCTACCAGAACCAGCAAGCAAGCTTAGCAAGGTAACAGGATACTCCATTAACAAGCAATGGCAGCCGGGCTTGGTGGCTCAAGCCTTCAGTCTCAGCACTAGGGAGGCAGAAGCAGGAGAATTTCTGTGAGCCCAAGGCCAGCCTGGGCTATATAGCAAGTCCCAGGACATCCAGAGCTCTATAATAGAGAGACCCTGTCTCAACAAAACAAAACCATAATGATAATTAAAATAAGCAGAAAAATGAAACCAAGAAAGAAATTTCATTCTCAATAGCCTAAAAGGAATAAAGTAGACTGGTATTTATTTAGCCTGAATGTACATATGTCACAGGCATGTAGTGCCTGTGGGGGTCAGAAGAGAGCATCGAATGTCCTAAAACTGGAGTTACACATGGTTGTGAGTCAGTAAATGGGACCCAGGTCCTCTGCAAGAGAAACAAGCATTTTTTAACTGTTAAAACATCTCTTTACCCAGGACCACTTTTTATCAAAAAGAAATGTAAAACCTACACACTGAAAACTTCAAAACATTGCTGAGAAATTGAAAAAGGTCTGAACAAACAGAAAGAGTTCATAGATTACAGGATGCAAAAGCGTTAAGGTAGCAATTGTTGCCAGACCCATCGAAGCAAACATGTAATTCCAGGCTGAGTCGAGAAGACTGTAAGATCAAGTCCAGGCAAAGACCCTGTCTCAAAAATCAAACATACAACATAGAAGGCTGAAGATATAGCTCAGGGGTCAAATGTGTGCCTGGCTCTAGGTTCAATCATCAGTGACCGGGAAAGACAGAGTCCAAATAATGTGTCTGTAACACAAGTCATTAGTTTGCTTGCTTGCTTGCTTGTTTGTTTTGACAAGCTAGTTCTTTATGTGGAAATACAAAGAAACTAACAGGAACAATTATGATCAGAAGTTTGGAAGATTTTTAATAAAGTTGCAGCAATCAGAGCAGTGTGGTGCTGACCTAATAATAAAATGTAGATCAATGAAACAGAGCCGACTTCAGACACTGACATTAAAGACATTGACTTGACTGCGGTGCTATGGCACCAATGTCCTTTTCTGTGAAGGATGCTAGGATAACTGGATGCCACCATGAAAGTACATAAAAACCCTTCTTTCATCTCACAGGAACCCAATGCAAAAATTCAAAATTAATCTAGAAGAAAAGTCAGAAGCACATCTTTGTGGATATAGATTAGGCAAGGATTTCTTAAACATGAGACCCAACTCAATGCTCTCTTAATGAAAAACATTGATAGATTCGACGCCATCAAAATTAAGAGCCTTGCTTTTTAGAAAGAAAACACTGAGAAAAAAAGAAAAAATAAGCCATATACAGAAAAAGTATTTGTATCTAATACTTATAGCCAGAATACATAAAGCACCCTAACATGAAAAGTGAAATATTACATTTTCAGAAAAATGGGTGTAATGAGATCATTGTATTAAATAAGAAAACAAGATCCAGAAAAACAAATACTGGATGTTTTACTCAATAGGAGAAACTAGATTTTAAATTATATATATATGTGTATGTGTGTATATGTATATGTATTATATATATAATAAAATATATATTTTAATATATAATATAAATATATACAATATATTTTATCATATATATGTATGTTTATATATGTGTGTATATGTATATATGTGCATATGTGTGTATATGTATACGTGTGCACACTGATGCATGTGTTAAGAAAAAGTCTAACAATTCAATCAGATAAGTTGATCTTATCTGATCAGGGCAGTGGTGGCAGTGCACGCCTTTAATCCCAGCACTTGGGAGGCAGAGGCAGGTGGATTTCTGAGTTCGAGGCCAGTCTGGTCTACAGAGTGAGTTCCAGGACAGCCAGGGCTACACAGAGAAACCCTGTCTCGAAAACAAACAAACAAACAAAAATGACCAGGATCTGAATGGATACCTCAGCAAAGCAGACCTATGATCTGAAAAGACAATCAGCATCGTTATTTACGAAGGAATTCAGATTAATACCTCTACTCTCCACCTCTAGAATACCTATAACCAAAGATTGACCTTTTCAAGTGTAGGCAAGAATTTGAAGAAACCAGAACCATAAAATGCTATATTTAATCTAGATAATAGTTCGGCAATTTCTTAAGATGTTAAATATATTTACCATATTACCCAGAAATTCCACTTCTAAGTATGTAGAGTGTGAAGACACATAATTACAGAGAGACTTGTGTACAAAAGTTCATAGCCATTGGAAAGGAGGGAAGGGAAACTGTGGTCTGGATGTAATATATGTGAAAAGAATAAAAAATAAATAAAATAAAACAAAAACATAAAACATTCTAGCCACACTGTATAATAGTTCACGTTGTAAATGATTTAAATATCTTCCAACCTCTATAGACACAAACAAAATGCAGAGCAACCATCCAACGAACTACCAAGAGACCATATCTTTGGGTTCAGATTCCATCTTAGAGAACCTGACCTAAAGCTGAACTTGAGCTAACTAACAAACTGGCTCCTAGCACCAGTTTCTAGGTTACCCCCTAACAAGACCTGTGTCTAGCACCAGTTTTCAGGTTGTTCCCCAACAAATCTGCACCCCCAGGTTACAAGCCCCTCCAGTTCTGCTGCGTTAGAGACAACGGTGTGGCCCAAGCTCTAGCTTGAATAGAGACCCTAATGTGAGTGCATTGGAATCGGCTCCTTGGTGGACTTTTGGGGGTTCATGAGTGTTTCCTGGCATGACACTATACAGCCATCGAGATGGAATGATGCATGCAACATGAGGGAACTTCATGTCATATGTTTGATCTTATTGATTCACCATCTCTGAACATGCAGAAGTAAAGAGAAACACCCAGGCCAGGAGAGCACGGGCAGCAGCAGAGACTGACATAAGGGTTAGGGAAGTGTGGGGTGGTAAGTATTCTAAACTTGGATATTACTATTATACTGGCTGTATCATGGTATAAATTTACTTAGAGATCAACTATATAGCCTTATTATGGGTGAACTTGACACGTAAATTACACTTCAATAAAGGTATTAAAACAGAGTGTAAACATACTAGAGGCTTTTGGGAGACCATGGTTTGTGCACATGTGCCTGCTCATGGGAGAGAAAACACCCATGGGTGGTAGGTTTGAACCTGAGTGTCTTGGGAAACATGACAGCTTTTCTGGGTCTGAGTTTGGCTCTACCATATGCTAACACATGAATTCCAGATGAGTTATGTAGCTTCTCCAGCCTGTTTTGTGCTTTGTGTAACCCTAGAGTACTGGAGAGCTTTGATGGCAGTGTATGTAACATGCTAACCCCAGACCTGACACCACAGAAGGCACTTGCTCAGGGAAAATTCTGAACTGATAAGTTCTACAAAAGCTCAAGGCATTGTCCTAAACACAGACTCGTGGGCTCTCTGGGAGTATTGTAGCAGAATTCCAAGACATTCACTCACCTGACTTAGTGGCCTTATTCATGAGGGATGTTGTCACTGCTGTCCACAGACTAAAACCATGGTTTCCAGTACTGGTGCTGCCAGGATGGCTTCATGTGAGTATACCATGGTTACCCTCTCCGTGTTCCCAAGGTAGACCCCTCCTCCACAGTGGGGCAGTTAAAAGAAGTCAGAAATGTCCTGTGTAAGGTGACAACGGCATGCACCACAAGGTGGGGGTTGGGGACCAGCACAGAAGGGATGTAATCTTGCTGAGCACTGTGTCTCTGGGCTGGAATATACGAAGAGTACCTTAGCAGGAGGCCGTGGAAAATTTCACAGTCCAAAACTGGCATTTGGAGCTGAGCTGGAAAGTTATGAACACAGGATGTTGCTGAAAATGGTGCCGGACTGGGCAAGGCCGCTACCTGAGGCCTTGGCAGGCTTTACCCGCTGCCAGTCACAGGAGGATATTGGGTCATCAGGAAATAGGGATTTGAAATAATCCCACAGGAAGGTGTGAACAACACAAGTAACTGGGGGCAGGGGCACCTAGAAGGCATTCAAAGATGGCATTGTGGTAGATTCTCCCACCAGCCCCCCACTCCACTAACACATCCTGGGGTGGGGGGTGCTTTGGGGAGGGCAACTCACTCCTGGCTCAGGATACTGGCAGCCAGCCTCCCACGTAACTGCTTCGTGGACACTTGCTATTTATTTTGGATTCCTGGTATACACTTTTACTTTTTTCTTGTAAACTCACTTGAATTGTTCTGGGAGGAATTTCCTCTTCCTTGTTATGTGCGCAGTCTCAATCAGTACAGGCATGCTGCCCTCCTCTGGCCAGTTAAATTCTCTCTTGGAGCTCCAAATAAGGATAAGTCATGGGTCACACTGGAGAAAAACTTGCTGAAGCCCCGACTCCAAGGCCTTCATCCAACCTACTTTCTAACACTGGAACCCCAGCTCTCCCCCAGCTACTTAGCTGTTCTCCTCTGTGACCTCCTAGACCCTAGTCTATTAAGCTGTTTAGCTGAAGAGGGCCGAGGTCTATTCTGTTACAAAGAACAGACATGGAATGGAGATAATACATTTGCTTGGTGCCACTTTCATGAACATGCAAGGGGAAGAACCCTGCCTCTAGTCACCCACCTTTGGCCATGTGAATGAGTACAGGTGAGCCGTTAAAGCCTTCCGAGTGTCAAAAATAGAAATGTGGTTACTTCTCAGCGTTGTCAAGATATATATGTATTTATGCCTTGTGTGTGTGGGGGCCCAGTAGTAGCCTGGAAATCTGTGAAGAACCATAGGAGAGACATGAACAAGATGGTCCTATTTTTCACGGATCACATGTTCTCAGCATTGAAGAGAGACATTGGAAACATGTTTATAAACTTGGTAGCGTTAACAGAGAAGATCCAGGCGCTGAGGGAGTTAACAAGAGCTCTGAGAAATCTGGGAGGGGGAATCTAGTGTCCTCTTCCTCCCCCTTTGGGATGTGCCATTCTGTGTGTTGCAAACATGCTTTCTTCTTCGTCAACCCCTCACACTCACATATTCGAACCCATGAATTAGGACAGGCCATGAAGTCCTGACTTCATTCAATACCTGCCTGTTGAATGTGAGACCTAGATACAAACCCACTCCTCACAGACGGGCCAGTTGGTGGGGACGGTGGTCCTTATCTGACGGTTCACAGGCCTGGGAAAGGCACAGGGAGGCACTAACATCTTTAGAACCAACTGCTTCTCAAGTTAACAAAGTCAAAGCAAATTCCTTCCAGGAGCTGACATTGATAAAGCTGTAGTTAGAGTCAGACCAGGCTGCTGCTTGAGCCAGAACACCTGCAGTGCCCCACCCCCACCCCCACCCCCACACACACACTGACTAGCCCTCTGCTGAGAGCATTGGTTGTGAGCGCCAGGACTTCTCATCTAGGGAAGTGAGTTTACATCAAAAGGGGTGCTGAAGACTATACATCTTCCTCCCCAACTCCACCCCTGCCTCCAGCTGAGGAATCAGGGAGCCTGGCTTGTGGTGTGTGCTGTGAATCACTCCCCTCTGTCAGAGAGCTATAAGAAGAGGGCAACTTGGCCATGGCCACATAGGCTCGAGCAGGCCTCAGATTCCCCACCATGGTCATAGTTCTTCTAATAAATGTACTCCTGACCATCTGACTCAATGTCCCCGTAAGCCCTGCATCCAATACCTTTCATAAAGAAGCAAAGGTGCCACCTCGATCTACTAGGTCAACAGTTCTCAACCTGTGAGTCTCAACCCCTTTGGGCTTTGAACGACCTTTTCTCAGGGGTCATATAGCAGATATTTTGCATATCGGATGTTTACATTATGATTCATAACAATAGCAAAATTAGTAGCCATAGAAATAATTTTGTGGCTGGGGTCACCACATGAGGAGCTGTGTAAAGGGTCTGCTCTGGGTGCTTCTCTGCATCAGATCTCAGAAGTGATGAACCAAGAATCAGCACTACAGAAGAAACAGTCCCGGATGATTTGGAAGACCCGTTACTTGACGTAATCCTGTCTCACTGGAGTCCATTCTCCTTTCCATGTCCTAGATGTATAATCTTGAAACACCTTTAGACTTCTCCTAGCAGGTGGAGAGACCAGACTATTTCTCTATCATGTTATCAAATCCCAGGGAATGTACCTAAAACCACAAGAACCAGAGGACAGTAAGGCTATGTATTGATTACTAGGGACAGACAAAAGGACAGCAAGTGACAGGTACTCTACAAGTGGCAGGTACTTTAGGATTCCGACAGAGTTTGGAATGCCAGCTAATATAGCATATACAGTCAGACAATTAATCACACAAAAGGCCACAATAAACAAACCTGCCTATGGAGTGGCTCCCACCAACACCCATGAGAAGAAGTTCCTCTTTCCTCTGCACAGATCTCCAAAGCTGGAGGTGCCTTGTCCCCAGACACTTGTATGTATCAATAGCTAAAGAATCTTCTAGTCACAAAGCCTTGAAACGTGGAAGTTAGTTTCTGTTTCCATCTTCCCTGAAGTCCACACCTGGTACTTTACAAAGTCCTGTTGGTTTGATCCTTAAATTCTCCTCTACCTCATCCAGAAACAGCAGAGTTGCCTTCTTGCTGAACAGAAAAACTTGTATCATTTTCCTGGTTAGAGTTCCTGGGATGTTGCAGAATACCATCTGTGGAGCCGAAACCCAAACTCCTTAGCTAACATCTGACACCTTTTGAGTTTGACTCAACTCCCATTTTCTCCCTCAAGTCTTGGTGCCTTTCCACAAGAATGTATTAACCATTCTGTTCATTGTATTTTAATACCTATATGACCCTCTTAGGAACCAGTAAGAATCCTAATAAATAAGCCATAAGTCCTGATGCACACCTTTCAAAGTGACCAGTGCAGAGCCCACGCCTCCCAGCACTGGGACAGGGCTCTCACAGTCGAGGCACTTCCTCTAGTTATGCCAGGGTTTAGGGCATTCCTAGGCTTTTGAGCTTGCCCCGCAGTTCAACCTTGCCAGTCTCTCATCCATTCCTTCTTCCCTGCCCATCCTTTCGTGTGCCCACCTCTTCTGTAACATATCAAAGATTTAAGGTCCCGAAAAGAAAACAGTAGTGGAAAGGTTGCAGAAAACAGCTCCAAGCAAAACAAGTTTTACACTAACAAATAGTCACCGAATGCCAGCTAATATAGCAAAGAATATATTAGATACTAGGTGGGCAAAGAGAGAAACTTGAGATCTAAAAATCAACACTGCCTGTCAGTTGCTCAAGGATGGCAAGCACGTAAACCATGCTGCTGCTTACAGGTAAGATGAAGCGTGTTTCTAAAGGAGAACAAAGTACCAAGGCTGTCCAACATGCAAAAGTTAAGCTGGGCATGCCTGTAACACAGCCGGAGAAAGGCTGGGTTATCAGTTACTAGCCCATGAACTAATCCACAGAAGAAAGGCTGAGTGTAAACCAGCTGTGGTAGCACAGACCTTTAATTCCAGCATCTAGACAGAGACAGAAACACACAGATCTTTGTGAGTTTGAGGTCAGCCTAGTCTACATAGTGAATTCTAGCCCAATCATAGCCACATAGTAAAACCCTGTTTCCCTTGCCCTCAAATCAATAACTACATTGCAGTTTGCCAGGTATGGTAGTGCATGTCAGTACTTCAAGTGCTTGGAAGGCAGAGGCAGGTGAATCTCTGTGTTCAAGACCAATCTGGTCTACAGAGAGTGTTCTATGTCAGCCAATACTCCATAGTGAGACATTGTCTCAAAAATAATAAACAGATAAATAAATAAATGAATGTACCGAGTACCTGGTAATAGCACCAGTAGCTAGATTGATATGAGAGAGAGAGAGAGAGAGAGAGAGAGAGAGAGAGAGAGATGTGGTAAGTGCCTTTTAAGCTCAGCGCTGGGGAGCAGAGACAAGCAGATCCCTTGCAAGTCATTCTAGGATATTCAGCCTGCTCCAAGCCAATGACAGACCCTACCTGAAAGCACAAAATAAGAACAGGGAAAATAAAATTCTCTAAAGTTTATACCCAGAGAAAACTAAAAAGCTAAAAGCCATATTTTTCTCCTTATTCCAACTTCATCATATGCTTGGAGATATATATATATATATATATATATATATATATATATATATATTATATATTATATAGTATATGTATATATACATATATAGTATATATACACTTACACATGGGAAGGGACAAAGTGTCCTCATTTCCACTACTGCATTCATCCCAGCTGCCAGTTCTAACATCTGCCATCTCTTAAATGTGCAACAGAGCATCGGGCCTGAGGGCTCGTGCAGTACTGCTAAGCCCCTACTTGGACCAAAAGTACAAATAGTCTCCAGGGAGAGAAGTCACCACAGTATCCTTGTATTGTCACATATTCTTATGAAAACAACAGATGTCGATTAGGCAGAAATTCTGAAAGTCCATGTGCACAGGGAGAAAGTTCTCCAGATTTCTCAATGGTGGGGTTAAGGCTAGAGTTCTTGGCTGATAACATTGCTATACAAGGAGAGTTTGCTACACCATTTCATAACTCAAGAGTGCGGGCCTGCGGCCACACTCTTACAACATAGTTGAATTCATCTCACATTGTGGTGAGGAGAGAGTGGGAGGAATTTAAACATTCTTAGCTCTGTTTGGATTATCAAAACAATCCCTCTTTATTGAGTGCACCAAGGTGTATCTCATGATCTGTCCAGGGCAAAAGACAGGTTAGGATCTGACGTGGAGGCAGAGAGCACAGTGGTGTCCCCTACTACACAGCAGCTGGGGTGGAGGTAAGGGCCAAGGTGTACAGAAAGGGGAGGCTGAAGAAGGAAGCTAGGAAGGAAGCTGACGGCAGAGAGGAAAGGCCCCGGGGTGCTTTGAACATCCTTGTTGGAGCGTAGTATGGAAATACGGTGCTGTCAGCTACACCACTGACCACTAACTGAAGGTTGGGGAAGGATGGATTGGAGGGAGAAAATGAGCCCAGCAAGCTTCAGGAGCAGCCTTGCTCCTTCCAGCTGTGAAGGTAGGCGCAGGGAAGTATCCAGCATTTCTACTCATGCCCAAAGACTTAGAAAGATATGCCAGGCAGCTCAGTACCCATAAGATATAGCTTCATTTCTAGAAGTCGGCTGGATTTACCTTAATGATCGGCCTCGGCTGCTCGGTTAGAGAGCTTAGAACCCTCTATGTAGAGGCTGAGAGTAATGTACGTGTGCGTGCGTGCACACACACACACACACACACACTCATAAAATGCCTTTAATTCTGAGGTTATGTCAGCACTGAGAGTCAAAGTGGACAGGGGTCACTTGACCAGATCCTTATAGTCAGTAAGTGTAGGACATCAGAGGTACATCTTGCAATCGTCTATAAATGGGCTGTACTAGATTGAGGAGCTTAAGATGTATCTTTTGAAGGGTTTCTTTTGGTCAAGTCGGTCGTGTTCAGCCTTGCTTGCTTCTCATAGCCGTCTAGCCCACCATGGATGTCCTTGGTGCATATTTTTATTTTATCCACAGACAGCCTCCTATAGCCTCCATAGAGTCCTGCTTTGCAAGTGATGTTTAACTTTCTACAAAATGTGATTAATCCTTTGGTTAGTCACTGAAAAATCTAAGCCACCATAAAACCTATTAGACAACCCCTAATATAGCTTCTTACCTGAATGAGCACATACTCTGTATGTGCTAATTAGGTAGCTAATTAGGTTGCGGCAGGGTGTCTCCTCTACATCACTGATCTCAAAGAGCAAAACACAAAGATAACACCTCATTGCAGGCATGCTATGTGCTGAGTATCAGAGACACAAAAGCACGTGCATTACATAGACACAGCCTTGTTATCTATCGGGGCCACAATCTTAGATGATAGACAGGAGGGTCTGGTAATACAGTCCTGTATGAAGTCCACCCAGTATTGTGGAAGCAAAGCCATCCCTTAACCTGGGGTTCTGTTTCCTTGTGCCAAAGGAGAGATGATAAGTAAGTAAACCAGAATGTTTGAGGAGGCCGCGTTTGAGCGGGGCACTGAATGACCAGCAGTGTGTTCACAAGCAGGATAAGAACGGGACTGGCAGGAAAAGGTATAAGGTCAAAAATCTTCCCGTCACCATCGATGGTGCCTGAAGGATGAAGTCAGGTGCCACGCCTGCACAGGCGGCCAGCCAGGCGCAGGAGGCTGAGGTTTGGTGAAGGGTTTCAAATAGAGAGCTGCAAAAGCCCAGAGAAGGAACAGGGGTGAGAGGCCATGGGTCGAGAATGCTTCAACCACCAGCAGCTGATTGCCTGAAAACTTAGTTTTCTGAGAGAGTCGGTGTTTTGTACTTATGCCTTCAAAGTCTTACTGATAGATCCACCCAAGTGTCCCAGGCAGCTGCCTCTCGGAACATGCCAAAGGAATTCCTGCCATCTGGTGGACAGAGGCAACGCCACAGTGCACGGCTCCAGGGTCATAGCATCCAGATTTCGTGACTCACTGAGTTAAGGAGTCTGATACAGCTGGTCCTGGTGGCCCGCACCTACAACCTCTGCACCCAGGGGAGGCAGAGGATCATGAGCTCGAGACCAGTTTCGGTTGCATGAGCTCCAGAGGTCCTGGATTTGGTTCTCAACACCCACACCGTAGCTCATCAAACCATACTTAGCTCTGGTTCCAGGTGGTCTGACACCTTCTGAGGGAAATTGGCACCCATGTGGCGTACATACATACAGGCAAAATATTCATATGTGTAAAAATTTAAAATCTAAAAAAAAAAAATTAAAAATCCAACTATAAATAAAATACCCTGATGTGCTTTTATTCTTTTGTTTTCATCATTACTGATTTATTTTATTTTAAATTATGTGTCTGGGTATGTGCATGTGAGTTCGGGTGCCCATGGAAGTGCCTAGCATGGATGTTGGGAAATGAACTTGGGTCCTCTGCAAGAGCACTAACTGTCCTTAACTGCTCAGCTCCCCTCACCTCCCACCAGCTCCTCAGATGCACTTAACAAAAAGTTAAGGAAAAATATGCAAAAATGGTCTCAAGAAATACAGCCATGTCTGAAAGAAGACATGGAGGAAGCTGAGTGGAGAGTACAGGGAACCCACCATGTAGTTGTTTTTGTTGTTGTTGTTGTTGTTGTCATCGTCGTTTTTCGAGACAGGGTTTCTCTGTGTAGCCCTGGCTGTCCTGGAACTCACTCTGTAGACCAGGCTGGCCTCAAACTCAGAAATCCGCCTGCCTCTGCCTCCCAAGTGCTGGGAATAAAGGCGTGCGCCACCACCGCCCGGCCACGTAGTTGTTCTGATGCTGTATTTAGGAGTCACTTTTACCCCTGCAGACTGCAGGCACATAAACTGCAGGCAGCACAGGAACTCTGATTTGCAGCTGACACTCCTTTCAGTCTTGGCTCACTTCTTCACGTCATGTTCCTGCAATCAAAAAGTTTCCTTTTCAATCAGTAAAGGGTAAGCAAGGAGGTACTAAAACATTTGCTGGTTGTGCAGTTTCTACTTTTAAGTGTGAATATCCAAGGCCCCACTCAATGCAAGAACACTCAGAGATACACGTCCTTCAGTCCCCCGCACAGACGGGCTCAGAAGCTCATGTTCTGAGGAACATACTTTTGAAATTAAGAAGTTGGAATGCATTTCTAACAACTTATATTACTCCCAGTTGATGGATACAATTTTATAAATGCAATCTGGACACAAAGATGTTGGATTTCTCAGAACAAACAAGTCTTGGGAACTGATGTGATACTTTTAGAATTGGAGCTATCTTTAAAAACAAAAACAAACAAAAAACCCCAAAACCTCCAGAAGAAGCAGGTTCCTGCATGTATATATCAGCGTGGACATTTTGCTTTTTCATGGTATTTTATACACACTGGCATCTTTTAATTGTTATGACATCTGGCACATGTGGAAGAGTTAGAAATGAGACTGTACTAGAGAATTAGGAGACTTTTGCTCACTGGTCTCTCGCACGAGGCCGTGAAGGGTTACTGTGAATACACTGTCCACCAGCTGTTTCTCCTCCACTGAGGTCAATGTTCTGGGAACAGAGTACCAGCAGCTTGGAGAGGAGAAAAGTTAGTACTGAGATGGATGGGACCTCGGGGGATCTGGGAAGCCTTAGGACAGATAGCACAGACGGGAAAACAGCATAATCCCTTAGATGTCTAAGAATTAAAGAGACTATCTTTAGACTGGGATTGTTCTGGTAGGTCTTGGAAATCCCTCCATGGGGTCAAGTTCCCAGGCAACTCTAAAGTTACGGCTGACTACTTGTGTCTCTTTAAGTGGTAAGAAATGTAAAGAAAATGTGGTCTCTTCCTTCAAGAGACTTCTACTTCACTACAGGTCTCCGAGGAAATCACTATCACACAGACATTTCCAGGGAATGGAAGCTACAAAGTCTTGTTCTGAATTGAAGCACTGTACTGGAATCCTGCCTTGATTTAAGTCACATTTTTATAATTGGGGGTGGGACCTGGGAGGGGGGAACACTATTGGGAAAATATGCAGGAGTGATTTCATTTTTCTGTCCTTCTAGTTTCTTGTTTAAATCATATGCTAGTCTTCAGAAAAGTTAGAGGGAATGCACACAAAGTTAGACATGTCATTATAAAACAAGCACTCTGAGCATGGTGTCACAGCCTGGAACCCCCACCCTTGGAAAGAGGAAGTGGAAGATCAAGAGTATCCTTGGTTACACAGATAACTAAAGGCCAACCTAGGCTACATGAGACTGTATTTCAAAAACAATCTAAACAGAAAATAAAACAGACATTCTTGTTAAGAGAGGATTCTGAATGACTGAGCAGGTTACATTTATGTAGCAAACAATTTTCAAAAAGTCCATGAATTTGAAGGAGAGCAAGGAGGTGACTTTGGAAGGTCTTGAAGAGAGGAAAGGGAAGGGAGAGATTATGGAGTTCTATTATAATAACAATAAACAAAACATAACTTTAAAAAAAAGAGGTTTCCAGTCTGGTGTTATTGCCAAGAAAGCAAATTAATTAACAAGTGCACATTCTTTCATGTTTTTTGTCAAGCTTCTAACTCCACCTGCAGCCGGCACCTGTGTTCTCAGTGTACCTCCACCTGCAACAGGCACCTGTGTTCTCCGTGTACCTCCACCTGCAGCAGGCACCTGTGTTCTCAGTGTACCTCCACCTGCAACAGGCACCTGTGTTCTCCGAGTACCTCCACCTGCAGCAGGCACCTGTCTTCTCAGTGTACCTCCACCTGCAACAGGCACCTGTGTTCTCAGTGTACCTCCACCTGCAACAGGCACCTGTGTTCTCAGTGTACCGCCACCTGCAGCAGGCACCTGTGTTCTCAGTGTACCTCCACCTGCAGCAGGCACCTGTCTTCTCCGTGTTTGGGACAAATGAAGGGATGTTTTCTCAACAAATGCAGGAAGTATAGAATGTTACATTGTTCTTAATTTTAACATAAACTTGTACTTCCTTTCTATGAATAAGCATCTGATACGAATATTTACTTATGGGATATTTTTTTTTTAAATTAAAGATGACAGAAAGGTCCTGAGACTCAGGTGTTAAGGCACTTGTGTCCATGCTTAATATTCAGTTCCCAGAACCCAACTGCTGAAGATTGTGCTCTGTCACCACACAGGAACCATATAAATAAATACATGTAAATAAATAAATACATATAAAAATAATTATTTTTTAAAGGTGTCAGAGAGACTGCTCAGTAATTAAGATGTGCACTGACCACCTTTAATCCCAGTACTTGGGAGGCAGAGGCAGGTGGATCTCTGAATCCAACCTGAGGCCAACCTGGTCCACAGAGTGAGTTCCAGGACAACCAGGGCTACACAGAGAAACTCTGTCTTGAAAACCAAAATAAAAGAACCTCAGAGAGAATCACCATCCCTGACCTCAAGCTGTACTACAGAGCCATAGTGATAAAAAACTGCATGGTATTGGTACAGAGACAGGCAGGAAGATCAAAGGAATAGAATTGAAGATCCAGAAATGAACCCGCACACCTATGGTCACTTGATCTTTGACAAAGAAGCTAAAACCATCCAGTGGAAAAAAGACAGCATTTTCAACAAATGGTGCCAGTTGAACCAAACTGGCAGTCTGCATGTAGAATGCAAATTGATCCATTCTTATCTCCCTGTACAAAGCTCAAGTCCAAGTGGATCAAGGACCTCCACATAAAACTAGATACACTGAATCTAATAGAAGAGAAAGTGGGGAAGAGCCTCGAACACATGGGCACAGAGGAAATTTCCTGAACAGAACACCAATGGCTTATGCTCTAAGATCAATAATAGACAAATGGGCCCTCATAAAATTGGAAAGCTTCTGTAAAGCAAAGGACACTGTCAACAGGTCAAACTAGCAACCGACAGATTGGCAAAAGATCTTTATCAATCCTATATCGGATAGAGGGCTAATATCCAATATATACAAAGAATTCAAGAAGTTGGACTCCAGAGAACCAAATAATCCTATTAAAAATGGGGTACAGAGCTAAACAGAATTCTCAACTGAGGAAATTCGAATGGCCGAGAAGCACCTAAAGAAATGTTCAACATCCTTAGTCATCAGGGGAATGCAAATCAAAACCACCCTGAGATTCTACCTCACACCAGTCAGAATGGCTAAGATCAAAACTCAGGTGATAGCAGATGCTGGCAAGGATGTGGAGAAAAAGGAACACTCCTCCACTGTTAGTGGGATTGCAAACTGGTACAACCACTCTGGAAATCAGTCTGGTGGTTCCTCAGAAAATTGGACATAGCTGAGGACCAAGCTATACCACTTCTGGGCATATACGCAGAAGATGCTCCAACATACAACAAGGACATATGCTCCACTATGTTCTAGCAGCCTTATTTATAATAGCCAGAAGCTGGAAAGAACCCAGATGTCCCTCAACAGAGGAATGGATACAGAAAATGTGGTACATTTACACAATGAAGTACTACTCAGCTATTAAAAAATATAACTTCATAAAATTCACAGGCAAATGGATGGAGCTAGAATATATCATCCTGGGTAAGGTGACTCTGTCACAAAAGAACACACATGGTTTGCAGTCACTGAAAAATATATATTAGGCAAAGGGCATGGAATACCCATGATACAACTCTCGGATCTCATGAAGCTCAAGAGGAAGGAAGACCAAAGAGTGGATGCTTCAGCCCTACTTAGGAGGGGAAACAAAATAATCAGGGAAGTAAAGGGAGGGAGGGGCTTGGGAGGAGGAGAAGAGGGGGCGGGGAAAGAGAACGGAAGAGTCAGGTATGGGAGGAGATGGAGGAGATGTACAGAGGGTCAGGAAATTGAATAAAGTTGTGTAGCAATGGGGTATGAGGAACTGGGGTTAGCCACCAGAAAGTCCCAGATGCCAGAAAAGCAAGAGGCTCCCAGGACCCCACAGGGATGACATTAGCTGAAATACCCAAAAAGGGGAGGGAGAACCGGTCGAGACCGTATCCAGAGGTTAGGCATGACCCCCAGTTAAGGGATGGGACCACCTACTCTTCACAAAATTTTAACCCAGAACTGCTCCTGTCTAAAGGAAATACAGGGACAAAGAGTGAAACAGGGACTGAAGGAAAGACCATCCAGAGACTGCCCCACCTGAGGATCCATCCCACATGCAGACACCAAACCCAGACACTATTTATTGCTGGTGCCAAGTGCTTACTGACAGGAGCCTGTCTCCTGAGAGGCTCTGCCAGAGCCTGACCAATACAGATGTGGATGCTTACAGCCAACCATTGGACTGAGCATAGGGACCACAATGGAGGAGTCAGGGGAAGGACTGAAGGAGCTAAAGGGGCCTTATCTGGCATCAATGGGAGGGGAAGCCCTTGGTCCTATGAAGGCTTGATAACCCAGTTTAGAGGAATGCTAGGGCGGTGAGGCAGGAGTGGGTAGGTGGGGGAGCAGGGTAAAGGGGGGATGGAATAGGGGGTTTGCGAGGGGAAACTGGTTAGAAAACCCACAGGACAGTCCTTGTGGCTTCCCCTTTGTTCTCCTCACCCACAGCTCGCTTGCACTCTTCCAGTGTCAGGGCATTCCACCTTCTCGGCCCCCTGCTAGTGCCTGGCATTGTCTGACCTAGCAACAGAGATGAGGTTGTTAATTTTCTATCTTCTTTCATGTGTTGGGATTAAACTTTGTAGTGCAAAACCCATTACTTTTCTTAACAAATATTTTTTTTATTAATTTTTATATGTGAGAGTTCTGCCTGCCTGTATGAATGTGCACATGTGTTTCTGGTGCCCACCAACATTAGAGGATGTATTGGATTCCCTGGGACTGGAGTTAGGGGATCTAACGTGTATGCGATCCTGGGTCCTCTACAAGAACAACCAGTGTTCTTATCCACTGAGCCATCTCTGTGGCCATTATTTTTCTTAAAGCACTGCTTCAGTGGACTCCAAGGTGGAATCTGCTCAGTGGCTAAGATTAGTGGTGTCACCCTCAAAAGATTATTCTGGGGGCTGGAGAGATGGTGCAGCAGTTAAGAGCACTGACTGCTCTTCCAGAGATTCTGAGTCCAATTCCCAGCAACCACATGGTGGCTCACAACCATCTGTAATGGGGTCTGATACCCTCTTCTGGTGTGTCTGAAGACAGAAACAGTGTGTTCACATAAAATAAATAAATAAATAAATAAATAAATAAATAAATAAATAAATAAATAAATCTTTAACAAATAAATGAATAAAATACATCAATGTATTTTAAAAGGTTATTCTGCTCACAGGGCATGCTTAAAAAGAAGTGTAAAACCATCCTCTTTGTAGCCATTGATTTTGCCTCACGAAGGTTAAGAGACACTCTTCCAACAGGCTTGAAGCTTTTAAATTCTTTCCTGTCAAGTGTCAATGTCTAAAATATTAAAAACAAAGTTCAAGGTCAACTTTATCTGTTTAACTAATTTTCCTTCTTCTGAGAATGCAAGGTCATACAAAGGTAATGTTCTCATGCTCAGGTTTGCAGCTTTCCTGGCCTTCCCTACAGATTCTCACCCAGTCTGTAGTTGCCAAGACCACACTTTTCACTTGAGGCATCCAGAACACTGCTGGTTGTGGAAGCTTCACCTTGTTGGCGACTAGGGTCACTCTGATGACAACCTTACTGTGTAATGTGGTGCATCAACTACTTCTGACAGCTTGTCTGGAACTGGCAGTCTACCCTTCAAGGAAAGGTGGCAGTTCAGACACACACACACACACACACACACACACACACACACACACACACACACATTGACAAAATCAGGAAACAGCTGCATTGACTTTAAGAAAATGGGAAAATTCTTGAAACTTAAGACTTGACACAACTGTCTGGAGGGAGTGCTCTTTAAAGACCAGAGAGGACAAGCACCAATGTGGGCGGAAACAACACATCTGCAGACACGGGCAGACAGACCCGCCAAATTTGGTCTTTTTTTTTTTTTTTTTTTTTTTTAAGATAAATAACTTTACAGTGACATGTCGGGTTGCAATTACATCAACAACAGAAAATACTAAGACCTAAGCCTACACGTTTTGTGGGTTTCAAGACCTTATGCAATCAATATTCTGACATCTGTAACACAAATTTGTCCCTAAAATGCTGATGCCAGAAACTAAGGGATTAGCATCACTTGAGTTTTGTTAAGATTCTGAAACAAACTCAGTTGGATTCTTTAGATAACAATCCTTGAGCCACTGTTTTCTATTTGGGTTTTTAAAGAAAAGCATAGTCATGTCCTTATTAGGGAAAGTCTCATTAAAAAAGCTGAGGTACAGTCTGTTTCAAAACCAGTACTTGTAGCTTCTGTTAACAGCTCTAAAAGGCCTATTAAATGGAAATCTTAACAATCTCTAGTTTAAGCAGTAAGAATTTTTAAAAAGCTAACCAGGAAGAATCGTCAAACATTCCAGAAACTTTTATAATTGGAAAACAACATGGTACTTGGAGACAGTCTTGCTTACGATGCCCAGGCTATCCTTGAACTCCTAAGTCCTGTGCTACTATGGCCAACATAACCTTCTTAGTCTTTCTCTAGAAATGTCTATTTTGCCTCATTATTGCAGGGAAGTATCTACCATTATAAACTGGTGTTAACCACAAAGTAGCTGAAGAGACTTAGGTAAAGCATTTGCCACTTAAGCTGAAGGAATTGAGTCCTGATCCCAAGGACCCACAAACAAAACTGGGATCTGTAATGCCAGCATCTGGAAGGTAGAGGCAAGCAGATCCCTGGGGCTTGCTGGGCAGCCAGTAGCCTAGCTGTGTTGTGAGCTCAAGGTTCAGAGACCCTGTCTGCTACTGAGGAAGACATCTGATGGCTATCTGTACCTTCCCCCCCACCATGAGCAAGCCTGGAGAGACCTTGTTTACCACAACAAGGTCAAGTGACAGGATCTAGGTGGAATTACCCACCTTGGCTGCCCGGAACACAGAAGCAGAACTGCCCCTGGGCTTGCCTTGAGACATCTCCGGCTGTGACCTGGAACTGACTATGGATTATCCCACCCATCTGAAACCAGGAGGGGTTGTGGGTTGGGTCTTCCCCTTTAAATTGAGAGCTGAACATTAAAGCTTGGGGCCTTGATCAGAGAACTTTGTCTTGGCCTCATCTCTTCTCGCCCTCCTTCCCCTTTCATTCCCAGCCCCCCTTTCAGGTGAATCCAGTTGACTTGTGGCCGCGGGCGGCTACAGCTATCCTCCCTGCTCCCCGAACCCCCCACTGTGTGTGAGTGTATATGTGTGTGTGTGTGTGTGTGAGAGAGAGAGAGAGAGAGAGAGAGAGAGAGAGAGAGAGAGAGAGAGACAGAGAGAGAGAGAGACAGAGAGAGAGAGAGAGAGAGAGAGACAGAGAGAGAGAGAGAGAGAGAGAGAATGCCATACAGATTCCTTATTAATTTTGACTAGCATGGTGAGGATGTTTCCCCAAAATTGATGCAAAAGGTCTAAAATACTGGATAACTGTTAACATTATCTTTATCTTCAATTCTTGCATGTCAATCAAGTCCTGACCTAAAGGAACTTAAAACAAGTCTGAATTTCCCGAGGCTGTTGTCCCTCTGTTTAGGTAAATTCTTTTACCCTCTTACTCTCCTGACAGCTTCTGAATCAAAACTTATAGCTGCATAAAAATTCCATTTTAATTACTGAGACAGTGCTTTACATTTTGGAAAATCTGGTACTGGCACATTTACAGGGGTAGTCTACCTTCTCTAGCTTAATTCAGTCAGGCCTGTACTTGAACAGCTGCTATCCTCTGTAAGTGAAGGTGGGTCGCTCATTAGTCTCAGAGGGAGTAGAAGTGATTTTAATTTATTTATAAACAAGGTCTCACTATATAGCCCTCGATGGCCTGGAATGCATTATTCAGACGAAGCTGGCTTTGAACTCAAGAGATCTGTCCACCTTTGCCTGCTGCGGTCTGGGGTTAAAGGTGTGCACCACTACATCTGGTGGGAAGAAAGAAGTAGAAGCTGTTTTTCATTCTCTTCCCCGCTCTTCTTTGGCTCTCAATGGCTCAAGTAACCTGGGCAGACTATAGACACATAACACATGCACCTGGCTTAAGTTATCATTCTTTAAATAAGTATTCTGACATAAGAATCTAAACGTTTATTATTAAATACATATCCCAAAACATTCAAGTTTAAAAAAAATTATAGCATAAGACAAAGCCTGTATACACACAAATATACATTATATACACATGTCAAATTGATCAACAAGACACACTGGTCTACCCATGTTCACAACAGTAAAGTAAACACTGAGAGACAGTTCCCTATAGTCTGTGACGATACAAGCGGACTCCTCAGCAGTCTATCCCCTGACTGCTGTGAAGCCTGGCATGCTATCATGGACACAGACGCTTAGTACATAAATAATGCATAAAGCGCCGTATCAAGCCCTTTGCTACTTTGTCCCCTTAGTATCTTTTGTCTCAATTATCTAAGACCCATTCCTCCTGACCAAGATCAACTTAGAACAGAAATGCAGAAATGTGGATGCTCCCAGCAGACCACAAAAAAAAAAAGGCCAGCAATGTCCCCAGTTCTGTGCTCACATCTCTCTGTGGCTGTTACCTAATTAAAGGTGGTGTGAGAAAATATGAGAAAAGCATTTCTGTCTTATCAACAATACACACATTATTGGGCTCTGAATAGAAATACATTTAACACTTAGTGAGGCACCCAGAAACTGCAGTAAGACCCTGTAATGTACAGTGACTGTGTTAGGCGGTGACAAACATCTCTGCATAACTATTTGTTCATCTGCACACCTACAGGAAAGGTCACCCTTTCCTACACACTACCAACAGCCAATCCCCCCATGCACACAGTGTAGACCACACACTGCCTTGGAAACAGTACTTCTCCCTCATTTTCTCCCTGTCATATCTGTTAGTTTTATGACCTGTACCTTGACCCCATGCATCAGGCTAAGTAAGGTTGCAGGCAAAGAAAAACAGGACACTAAGCATCTGAGTCTACTTGGTGGTTTAACTCAAAGATCTTGTTAAGGACTCCCCCAGGATCTTTAAGAATTCTTAATCTGTTTACAATCTGACATCAGAGCAAATATTATAATCTTAAAATCCGTTATTCATTCTCTCCAGGACTCAGATGCAAACAGCCCATGATTATCTACCTGCCCCACCTCACAACACACAGCAGCAGCAGCAGTGAGTAGAGAGCCCTCTCAGGAGCACATATCTTTAAAGAATGGATGTAATAAGGCTGTTTCTGCTGTTATCCTTGAGGCTGGGTTTAGATCCAGAAGTTTATCAAGCAGGTCATAGGCTTCATCGGGTACCGAGTCCCAGCCTTCTGGGTTGGCAGTACAGTCTCGGGGATGACTCTGACAGCCATCGCTGTCCCTTCTATACAAGGTATCCTCTGAGTGCTGTGCTTGAGCAGCCTGTACATGGGATGCTTTATGGTCAGTGTTCTCGGAAGCAGCAGGATCATGGGAAATATCCCCTGGAGGATCAATGGCTGACTTGGGAGTGGTAGAGTCCAGACCCCGTAGTCTCTCACAGAGTGCTCTCAAGTCTTGTGCTGGGACTTCTTTGCTACACAAAATTGATTTGCCTTAAAGAAATAAATGTTCAACACATCAGAGGCAATTCATGAAAACCAAGTAAGTCTAGTCATGTGCCTTATGGATGTCCTTCTGTATCTGAGAGGAGATAGAGGACCTGTGCCACTCTTCAGTTGTATTGAGCCTCACAGCTGAAAGCCAGACTAGAAAGCGGGGGAGAGGAGAGAGGAAGGAGGGACTGCTGTGCTAGGCCCGGCTTTACCTGACCGCCAGCTTCTGTAACATTTACAAGCTGCAGCTCCTCCCTTCGTCCTAACCTGCAACCTCTGGGCCTCATGTCTCTCCCAGGATGCCCCAGTGTTAGGATTCTGAAAGTCCTTGTCAAGTTTCTGTTATAATCAGAAAAACTGAATCATTACTTTTACTGTCATAACTAATGAGACATCTCTGTCTCACCTCTAAGTCTGTGAAGATTAAGAAATTTTGAACTCCTCAAACCTATACATTTCCCAGCACACACACCAGATATAGTTGATGTCTGTTGTACTAGACCTCCCGACCCCCTATTACTTGAATAGTCTAGACGCCATAAACACACACATTTTAGCACCTGACCAAGAGTACATTTGAAGTATTAAGGGAACAACCTAGTGAACACATTCAGCGAGGATAGTTGTGCCAGGCATTTGTTTCAGTTTTCCAAGTTCTCTTTGAATTTACTCAGTACCATTCAGCCAGTGTTTAAGGCCCACTGCAATGGGGCAGGAAAGTCAGCACATATGAAACAGCGGGTCTGTGGGCAGAGTCTTCTGCAATGAGCTCAAGGTCGTAAGATCTGGCTGAAGTAACTACAGATGCTACACTAGAAAAACCACTAAACTGTCGCACAAAATAAATAAATAAATAAATAAATAGATGAATAAGTGAATAAATGCACTATAACAGCAAATTCCCAGAAGGCTTTGTGTGCCATCAACAAACTTGCCCCAGAGATTTCTCATCAGATGTTACTTCATTATAACTTTATCAATGACAGAAACTCAAATTCTTTAACAAAATGTTTTGTTACTGGCTGACGAACTCCAGATCCCCCCAACCTTATTGGAAAGCTGTTTGCTGGGAGGTGGAAAGTTTTAAGTGTCTGAGAACATGCATGTTCTATTCTTTGTGGTGTAATACTAATTTCACGACAACAATGTTGCATCTCCCTTGCTTGCATCATTTCAGCCTATTAACCTCAAAGGGTTCTTATACTAGGTAAGAGGCACACAGTGCAGTCGGTGCTGCCGACATACTTCTGTCAAGCCTGTTTGAGACTCTCCTGAAGACCTCCATACAGTGTTCTGGCACTTCAGACCTGGGCAGCTGGTACTCCAGAGCAAAGGCCTTTCAAAGCCATTCTAAGCAGAAGGAATCCTAACAAGTATTCCCATTCTCTAAACTGTATTTTCCATAAGTGGGTAAGAGTGGGGCAGATGTATGCAGTTCTTAAAATTGGTTAGTTAATTCTGGTATGTATTCCTACTTAAGAACTGCTGGTCCTGGGGCTGGGCACATAGCAGCTTAGTTACTTCTGAGGTAGGCCAGCTGAGAGTCTGTTCATATGATCCACTGACCTTCGGGAAGTAGCAACTGTAATCCTACCTGGAGAGTAAACACACACATCCTTGCCATTTAAGTTCGGGCTACCAGAGCAAGGCTGAGATGATTCTCAGGCACCCCACAGAGTGTGTTATTGCAGTCAGCCTGTGTTGCTAACATTTATGCTCATGGGCTGAGGGTGGTATCACATATCTGTACTATAAGCACTCCAGAGGCAAAGGCAGGAGGATCCCTGTGAGTTCCAGGTGGGCCAGAGGTACACAGTGAGATCGTTTCAAAAAACTAAAGAAATTCCATGTATGTGTGCATACACGTGTGCACACATGACAATACACCATAAAAGATCTATTTCTTCTCTGCTACCTTAACCACACAGACACCAAGGGCTAGTAAAACACATTTCTGTTATCTTCCTTCACAGTGATCCTTACTTCAGTGCCAAATACAATGCTTAATATACAACAGCTTTAATCTTACTATTAAAAATGTATAGAATACAAGCTAATTGCAATGGAAAACACAGATTACAAAGCTGACTTCTGGTTAGTTGACAAAGAAAGGAATGTAAAGTTCAGCCTTAAACACTAGTGTGAGCACACAGCGCTCTGTAGTGTAAATGACTGTCCACTCTTTACACACCAGTCACTAGTGCACTGTGTGTGCTGGGCATACAACACTCTATTTGTAAACAAAGTAACTGTTTTCAAGCAAATGAATGATTTCCTCGGGTATATGACTTATGAATACTGAGTAAGTTTACTTGTGAGGGAAATTTTGTAACATTTATTTAGCAATTTATAGGCGACAATCAAAAGCCTTGTTCTAGAATTTAAAACTTACCAAAAGCTTCAGCAGCCTGAATCGTTTCCCTGGATCCTCGAATTGTCATGATTTGAGCCAAAGCAGTTAAGTCATCACTGGCCTTGTAAAATGGGTACCGCCCACTGAGCAAGGACAGGAATATGACACCTGCAGACCACATGTCAATCGCTGTGACAGAAAACATAGGTTAAAAACCAGCCTGGGATTCTCAATGTATGATCACCTAAACCAGTAGCTGCAGAACTTTACTGAGAACTAACATCACCTTAGAAACCTTAAGTTATGACACACAGGCTCAAGTCCACAGGACTCCCTTTGAAGAATTCTGGGACAGACATCTAAGTTCTCAGGAGATTCTAAAGCACAACCACCACGCTAACTCAACACTCCTTCTGTAAAATGGTTTCTCTCTTGAACATGCTGGTATATTAAGAAATATTTCATCATTAGAAGATTGTAAATAAACATACATTTTATAAAATCAAAGGAAATTCAACAATAGCTATTAGGGAAGAAATCTGGATGCTTTTCAAGATGGCGACATGATAGTATAGGCAAGTTCCTTTAGTGAGACACAATGAGCATTAACACCAGTGCAGCTACAACCCTGGGTTTAAGCCCAGCACCCAAACAAACAAAACCAGGCTGACTTGACTCTTCTCCTAACAGCCTACTGGTAAGTTAGTGGGGTTCCCCTGGCCTTGACTCTTCTCCTAACAGCCTACTGGTAAGTTAGTGGGGTTCCCCTGGCCTTGACTCTTCTCCTAACAGCCTACTGGTAGGTTAGTGGGGTTCCCCTGGCCTTGACTCTTCTCCTAACAGCCTACTGGTAGGTTAGTGGGGTTCCCCTGGCCTTGACTCTTCTCCTAACAGCCTACTGGTAGGTTAGTGGGGTTCCCCTGGCCTTGACTCTTCTCCTAACAGCCTACTGGTAGGTTAGTGGGGTTCCCCTGGCCTTGACTCTTCTCCTAACAGCCTACTGGTAAGTTAGTGGGGTTCCCCTGGCCTTGACTCTTCTCCTAACAGCCTACTGGTAAGTTAGTGGGGTTCCCCTGGCCTTGACTCTGTCTCCTAACAGCCTACTGGTAAGTTAGTGGGGTTCCCCTGGCCTTGACTCTTCTCCTAACAGCCTACTGGTAAGTTAGTGGGGTTCCCCTGGCCTTGACTCTTCTCCTAACAGCCTACTGGTAGGTTAGTGGGGTTCCCCTGGCCTTGACTCTTCTCCTAACAGCCTACTGGTAGGTTAGTGGGGTTCCCCTGGCCTTGACTCTTCTCCTAACAGCCTACTGGTAGGTTAGTGGGGTTCCCCTGGCCTTGACTCTTCTCCTAACAGCCTACTGGTATGTTAGTGGGGTTCCCCTGGCCTTGACTCTTCTCCTAACAGCCTACTGGTAAGTTAGTGGGGTTCCCCTGGCCTTGACTCTTCTCCTAACAGCCTACTGGTAAGTTAGTGGGGTTCCCCTGGCCTTGACTCTGTCTCCTAACAGCCTACTGGTAAGTTAGTGGGGTTCCCCTGGCCTTGACTCTTCCTCCTAACAGCCTACTGGTAAGTTAGTGGGGTTCCCCTGGCCTTGACTCTGTCTCCTAACAGCCTACTGGTAAGTTAGTGGGGTTCCCCTGGCCTTGACTCTTCTCCTAACAGCCTACTGGTAAGTTAGTGGGGTTCCCCTGGCCTTGACTCTTCTCCTAACAGCCTACTGGTAGGTTAGTGGGGTTCCCCTGGCCACTCAGTACTGTTCTTAGTTTCATTAGAATCACTGTCTGCTCCATCAACATCTTCTCCATCAGTGCTGAGGCTCCTCAGCATCCAATCTCTTTGCTGCATATTCTCCTGTGTTGGGAGCCGACTTTAATCAGAAAGCGGCTAGAAAGCGGCTAGAAAGCGGCTAGAAAGCGGCTATCAACTTTGCAGCCATCTGGAGCCATATACCCTGATAGAGACTTGTTTTTCAACAGCCTACAACAGCTGAGCACACTCTGATAAATATCTTGTTTATCCCACATAGCTTGTTTTGCTGTTTAGTGACCCCAGCTGCATGGTGCACGTGGTAAAATGTCTTCACCTGTGTTCTCCTGCTCGTGCTTATAAATACCCAGGATTTCCTTGTAATAGTGAGTCAATAGGAGAAGTCAATAGGAGAAGTATATAGGTGGTGGTCAGTAGGAGGTGTGAATATAGTCTGTGGGAGACAGTAAACAAGACTTGACCGCACACCCTGGCTTGTCTCCATTCTTCAAGTCTCTCCTCCTTCTTCCCCCTACTCTCTCTCTTGCTAGACCCTGACCTGCAGAACAGAGCGAGCTGTTACACTCCTGTGAGGAGCTGACAGAAGGCGGCTATCATCCTTGCAGCCATCTTGAGCCATATACCCTGACAAGAGACTTGTTTACAATAGCCTACAACAGCTGAGCACACTCTGATAACATCTTGTTTTAGATACCCAGGATTTTCCCTTGTGAGTGTGAGACTTAAAGGTGTGACTTAAAGGTGTAATTTAGAGATAAGACTTAAAGGCATGGCTTAGAAGTGAGACATATAAAAGGCGAGAGGCAGACAGAAGAAATTATTAAGACACTTGTACTTGGAAGAGTACTTGAGACTTTAGGCAGGCAACTTGGAACTGGGAAAGAGACTAGCAACTTAGAACTAGGATTAAGATTTGAGACTTGGTGCCGAAGCCCAGGACCTGAGACTTGGTACTAGGAACTAGGGACTTGGGGAGATGAAGAGAGACTGCAGAATAAACGGGATTGAATCACACTCTGTCTGGTCTCCATTCTTTGCGTCCGTCCTCACTCTCTCTCTTGCTGAACCCCTACCTGCAGACTAGAGCACCTTGGGGCAGTGTGGGCTCTAACAACTTAGCCCCCAAGGCTTTTGGCAGTGTGGGTTCCAACTTTGATAGAGCAGTCCACGACATTTTGGCCCCCAAGCGTGGGGCAGAGCGGTTCTCAACATTCTCCTGTACAGTTCCATCCTACGCAGGATGCTCAGCTGTGTTTCCACCCTAGCTCTTTCCCTGAACTTCAGACTGACTTTTGGCTCTGTAGGACATTCCATATAGATGCACCACAAATCTCAAACCAGCTATGGCTCAGTGCACTTCTACCTTTCCCTATAACCAGGCTCTCGTTCATTCTCTCTACCTTGTTTCTGGGCACACGTCCATGTCCCTCAAGCTAGTACTGCAAACATTCTGAAAACCTTTCCTTCAGTACACCCTGTGAGGGCTGACAAGCAGCACCTTCTAGGCATGCTTGTCATTTGCTCACCTTCATTTTCATTCTTGTTACAAATGCCCCTCAGGCATTCGTCACCCCTCAGCTGAACCCCTGCAGGACACTAGCCTGCAGAATCTATTCTCCCTGCCTTCTAGAACACAGCCATTCTGTCTCTTCCTTTCAATGGCATCTATGGCCCACAGTCCAAGTGGTCATTCTGGTGCACAGAGTCCATCTCCTGACTCCCACTTTGTACTAAGCAACAGGATACTCATGGTTTCCTCTGCAACTTGACTCGGCTACTTCTTGAGTTCCTCAGGTCCTGCTCAATGCTAATCTCCAACTCTATAGTACTTCCTCAGAGGTGCTCTTTTCTATCACATGAACCTCCTTTCATAACCCTTTGGATAACACACGCTCATCAATGCCCTAAGTGTCATCAGCACGCCTGACAAGTCAGTTTGTACTTATGAGCTTGTGCGTCCTAACAAGAATCCAAACAGTCACACTCATTTCACACCATTAGCAGCAGACAGGTGCACAGTGAATCCAAGTGACCCGCAGGAACCACCTGGACATGAAACACAGGGTCTCCACATCCACTCCATGACAGCAGGAGCCACCTGGTCATTTAACTGGGTGTCTTCTAGGCTCTACAACTTTTCGGAGTCTAGAAACCTTTTCTATTTTTCAAAATCTGTTAACTGCTTATTGGATTATTTTCATGGTAGTCAAAAAAAAAAAAAAAAAAAAAAAAAGAAAAACTTCACTTGTACCAGAGAATTTCTGAAGTACTAAGTGTGACAGGTGAGCACTGCGATTCTAACCCTGACAGAAAAGTGACTGAATAGTGTCCCTGACAGCTGATGGCAAGAATTCTCTGTGAAATCATCTTTCAGATAGGCTGAGCAAATGAAATCCATGGGGCAGGTTGGTGGGGGGGGGTCATTTAAAAAAAAAAAAAGCAGCATTAAGATCAGAAGTTCCATAAAGAAACACAGTTTTAGAAGTGGGTTGCCGGGCATCAGTGCTGATGTTTGTACAAACACTACACCCAGGACAAGTGCTCTGCAGGGTGTGGGCAGGGCACTTCTCATGCTCCATACCTGTTGTCTGGTCAGGACACTTCGTCAGGACCTCTGGCGCTCTGAATCCTGGTGTGCCTGCCCTAGGGGCAACCTGCTGCCGCCTTATCAGGAAGAAATAGGACACTTAGTTATGTTAAAGCTGGACTATTAGTAAGGCATAGTGGTGCATGCATTTGATCCCAGCACTTGGAAGACAGAAGCTAGACTAGTCTACACAGATAGTTCCAGGACAGCCAGAGCTACTTAAAGAGACCCTGTCTCAAAAAAATAAAAGAAAAAAAAGAACTATGTAGGCTATTAATTTAGTTTACACAAAATTCTGTCTTGGTAGCAATATAAATAAAATTCTTATAAGCAATGAAAACTTAATGTGATAAACATTTATTCTCCAACCCCCACACCCTGGCCTAACCTTTATGCCCTGGCCTTGTCCCAGACAGATTTCAACACAGTTTCCAAGTATAAAAACAGATGGTAGATAATAAAAACCATAACAGAAGATATAACTCAACAGGAATTCATATAAAAAAATTTTTTTTGGAGTCCTGAGTTATTGATATACTCATTCACGTGTAGATCTGAGTTAGTTAGGAAGAAACTATAAAAAACAAAGCCTGAAGGAAACCTGGAGGCTGCAAGAAGCAGCATCACTTGGTCCTGGTTACTGAACTCGGGCAGGTACAGAGGACAGAAACAATACCATCTGCAAATGAAGGTCTCCAGGGCCCCACCCACCCAGCTGCACTGAGCAAATGTGATTTCCAGAGAAAGTGGTTTCCCCCATGAGTGCGTGTCAAGTTATCCACTCATGCACTGCTGTGACCAGGGCCCATGCTACTCCCTTTCACTCACAAACCAATATGCCACAGTTATTTCAATAGCTAATCTTGTCTGGCCGAATGCCATGACTCTCCTGCACCATAGGAGCACGTTACCTTGACAGGCAAACGCTGCAGACTCTATCTGTCCCATAGCAATCACAAGTGAGGACAGCCGAGCAGGACCGGGCAGTTTCTCTCATCACACTATTCACAGCTTTTGTAGAAATGGCCGTCTTTTTTGTTGCCAGCTTTCTTGATATTACATCCACAGTCTTTGACTGCTTGATGATCTGCAAAAGAAGTTGTGACATTTAACATGTTGCCTTCAAATGTAAGCAAGCATGGTAACAGCAGAGTCAGAAGCATGGACTTCATTCAGAACTGCTGATGGTACCACTGGAATTCCAAGTCTATGAAAACATTTTAAGGCCACTGGACATGGTTGCACATGTTAATAACAGCACAACTAGTGAGACTGAGGCAGGAGGATTCTAAGTTTGATGACAGTCTAGGCTATGTAGTAAAACCCTGTGTCATTAAATAAAAAGTTTAAAGACTTTTTGGGGGTTTTCTGCCAAATAACATTAAAATTTACTAATTAGCTTGGTAAACATTTAACACTTCATTGAACACTTCCTGATACACTAGAGAAACATTATAACAGTACTAACAGTTACTAATCACTAAGGTCTGACTCCATGTCACAACTGTAACCTGTCCTTACACTGCCTAGGCCAATCTGCTGTCACAGGGTACCTAAGGCAACTTAGAACCATCCAAGCTGAAGGCACTTTACAGGAACCTGTGCGCTACTGTGTGTGTGTGTGTGTGTGTGTGTGTGTGTGTGTGTGTGTGTGTGTTGGAACTGTGAGGTCCTATGAGCTCACAGGGTGAAGTCTAGCCTTGTTCTGAATGTTCCTAAAAAGAAAGAACAGCAATAGATAATCAAAATAAAAATTTCCACCAAAAAGAGTTCAGAAAAAGATTAAAGATTGAATTTGGAGTAAATGCTTGAAGTAGCAATACGTTCTGCCAAAGCCAAGCTAACACACGCTACTCTAGCGGGTCCCTGAGCCCGTCAGTGTGCGGCTGACTGAGAGCTGGGCCATGAAGCTACATTACTTACTTTCTCTGCAGGGCTCTCATGTGAAATGGAGCTGTGTATATTGAAATTTCTTTCTCCAAAAACAGAGCGCTGGACAGAAAGGCCTACAGATCCCTCCTACAATACCAACAAAAACAAGAGAATTAAGGGTCACATCTGTAACACTTTCTGCCAGCTGTCCTCTGCCACAGTTTTGAAAGACTACGTGACAGCCAAGACATTCTCAGGCACCAAACACTGTGAACGAAGACACAGTCTAGGCAAAACTCCACCCCCACACATCACCACAGTCCACACACACAACACTGAAACTCTCAAGGCCACACACTCAGGTGCTTCATTTGCCTGGGCAGCCAAAATGGAGACAGACACTTCCGAATTTCCCCTATCATAATGATCTTTAAAGGGAGAGAAAGAGAGGAGACAACTAATTTAAATTTTGTAACATGGAATTTTTGTCTTATCATATAATGTAATCTCTAACTGCAAACCATAAGCTGAGAAAGTAGAAAATTTTAGTTTAGAGTGAAACTGATTCAGTAACACTCTTATTAACTAACCAACTAAAATGCATAACGTAGGTTTGTAAAAAGCTTCTTAATCACAAGTGCTATCCTAGTATTAGATCTCCCTCTGTTGGCAGATGGAAACATTCTTAAATGTTCTTATTGAAAATGTAAAAGGTAGAACCTTTCCGTCTTTTCCTTGCTTAATGTGAATTTGTGTGTTTGCGTAGGGTCTTTTGACAGAAGTTTTGGTGGTACATTGCTGATCCACAGTTTTGGGTGCCGGGCGACTCAGTGGGCCCTTGTGTCCAGTGACTCCGTGATACTTGTTTCGTGAACAATCTTCTTGCTGAGCTTCAGACTGGACAAACTTGAGCAGCTCTATGTTTGTGTCACGTGTTCCTTGGGCCAAACCGAAGTCCACCAAGGCATACCTTAGAAGCAAATCAAGTACTGTCACCCTCCTACAGCGATTCAATCTTAATAACATTGTAATGCTGTCAAATCACATTCAGAAACTGTAATTCATTCTAAAACAATTAAGAATGTATATTCCTTAAAAAAAAAAGAAAAGAAAAAAAAATTCCCAAGTACTTAATAGCTAAGGCTGACCTTGAACCAACCAGCCAAGCAATGTCTGTCCCCTCCTGTCCTGTACTGAGCGAGGCAGAAGAGGACACACAATAGTGGGGAAGATGGCACAACAGTGGAAATTTCTAACTAAACAATAAGAGCTGGGGAATACTTTTAACTCCTTACCACACTAAGTCTGACACACTTAGATAACAGAAATGGTACTTTCAGCTTATAAGGTCTCTTCTATATATAATCAACAAAAATACTCATATAACAACTTTGGTTTTCAAACAGAAAATGGATTATGTGGTCCAACGTTCTCATTAAAACAAAAATAGAAAGCCTAGAAACAAGGGCTCAAAGGTCAAAACAGGCCAGATTCCAAGTTCCTTCTAAGTGCATATCTCATGATATGCATCGTGTTACTGATACAGTTTTACTTTCCTCATTCTATTTCCTCTCCCCAGTCACAATAAAAACATGAACAGAAACAGTGTCAACACTGCAGTCTTAGAGATGGACTCCACAGCATGAAGTCAACTGTTAACGTTTTCTGGGATTCTTTGTACTTACTTTTTCAGGCGTCTATTGTATAAAAAATTGCTGGGCTTCACATCACGGTGAACAATACCAAATTGATGAATCCGCTTCAAAGCTATGAAAAGATTAAACATGTATTCCCGAACTTCTTGGAAGGAAAGAGAATTCAAAATGTCCTAAAATAAAGTTATGAATGAAGTCACAAAATTGTTTCAATTTGAACATATAGCTGATTAAAGCTCAAAACTATTAAACCTACCAAAAAAGACTCGTGTTCCAGATACGGCATAGCAATAACCACATGATCGTTTTTTCTGAAGCAGTACTTAACTCCCATGACATTGTCTTGCCCCCTAGTGGAAAATGCACAATGGACTTTAGAGGGAACATCGAACACACTGTAACTTAATACCTTAAAAAAAGACTTATTTTAGCAACACATATGTACTTACTACTAGAAAATGCAAAATCACATTCATGAATATAAGTATTTAACTGACATGCAAAAGATAAAATTTTGAAACTTAAATAGCACCAGTTTCAAGGTTACTATAACAATGCAAACATGAGATACGACTAGTAATAGATTTTAACATAAGTAACATTCATTGTCCGTCTCTATGACCAGCCAAGCTTTGGTCTAAGCATTTTATACCTAGTAATAAACTCAATCTTGTGAGATTCTGACTCGCTCAGTCCTCAATGGGACATCTCTAAACAAACCTCTCCTGTCAGAGCCCAGAGAGCTACACAGAAAGAAGAACAGAAGATTTAAAAGCTAGGCGGAACGGATGACTCCAAGGAAACAGTGCCTTCCAGATACAACAGGACTGACACGTGCATAAACTCATGAAACTGGGGCAGAATGCACAAGTTCAAGCCAGATGGGGTCCCAGCACGGTGGGGTAAGAGGGGTAAAGACATGGGCTCCTACCTCTAACCAAGAAACTATCCTGCAACTGACACCAGCTTGCAAAGGAAAAGTTAGTTTTCTCTAATAGAGTCTCACTAGGCATTGACCACCCTTAAAGGTGGGCCCATGTCCAGCAGCAGATGGCCAACACACAACACAAGCAGAAAAAGGAACGACGTATTTTTATAAACACACATTGTTTTGTTTGGGGTCCTTTTTTGGTCTGACTGTGTGTGTGTGTGTGTGTGTGTGTGTGTGTGTGTGTATGTGTATTTCTCTTGTGGTTTTTCTTTCTTTTTTGATTTTTGAGACAGAGTCTCTCATGTAGTCCTGGCTGTTCTGGAACTCACTCTGTATACCAGACTGGCCTAGAACTCAAACATCTGCCTGCCTCTAACTCCTGACTCCTGAGAGTAAAGGTGTGTGCCACCATTCCTGGTCTTCTGTCTTCCTGTCTGCTTTCTAAAGGGAGAAAGGGTGTGGAGTGGAATGCATGGAACAGTCCTAGAAGGGACTGGAGGGAAGGGAAACCATGACCAGAATATACTCCATGCAAAAGTTTCTCAATTCAAACAAACAAAACAACAAGCCCCTAGTCGCACAACCCCCTCAGGGGAAAGGTCACTTCCACTATTTTTACAACAAAATGAGGTGAGGAACTAAAACATCTCCAACATCACAGAAGTTGCTAAATCACAAAAGTATGGTTTGAATGCAGGGAGTTTCCTCTAGATATGTATACTGCGCTCGCTCTATACGCTAGACCTGTGTAAAAGGTGGGACTTTCAAAGGAAGGAATGTAGCTATCCATAAAATAGGAAAACCTGACAAGGAAGCATCTAAAACCAGCACCACCTCATGCCTTTTCCTGTTCACATAATGGAAAACAAAACCCTAACCAAGCAACCTAAGGAGAAACCTCTTACTCTGGTACACAGTTCCTGTACTGGCTAGTTTTGTGTGTCAACTTGACACAGCTGGAGTTATCACAGAGAAAGGAGCTTCAGTTGAAGAAATGCCTCCATGGGATCCAAAGGTAAAGCATTTTCTCAATTAGTGATCAAGGATGGGAGGGCCCATTGTGGGTGGTGCCATCCCTGGGCTGTGGTCCTGGGTTCTATAAGAAAGCAAGCTGAGCAAGGCAGGGGAAGCAAGCCAGTAAGAAACATCCCTCCATGGCCTCTGCATCAGCTCCTGCTTCCTGACCTGCTTGAGTTCCTGTCCTGACTTCCTTTGGTGATGAACAGCAACGTGGAAGTGTAAGCTGAAAGCTGAATAAACCCTTTCCTCCCTAACTTGCTTTTTAGTCACGATGTTTGTGCAGGAATAGAAACTCTGAGTGAGCCAGTTCCATCAAGGCTGCAGCTCTGGAGCAGCTGGTCACAACACATCCACATTACGGGCCAGAAAACTTTCTCCTGTTTATACAGTCCAGGATCCCTCCAGGGAGTGATCCTGCCCAGTTACAATGGGTCTTCCCACACCAAATAACCTAACCAAGATAATCCCTCAAAGGCTCAGAAACTGTATTTATTCTAGAATCTAAATGATCCCTCACAAGTGTGCCTGGAGCCTTGTATCTACATGATTCTAGATCCTGTCGAGTTGAAAACACATTAACCATGACATCTTTCAAAGTGTAAAACCAACTTACAGGGAAAAAAAAAAGGAGTGGGGGTGGGGGGGAGGGAGGTATTTTGTTTTGTTTTTTTTTTGGTCCTGAATCTCACTATAGCTCAGTCTGGTCTAAAACCTCATGGCAATCCTCCTGTCTTGGCCTCCCAGGAGTTGAGATTAGAGGCATGCCATATTTGGATAAATGTTTACGTACTTGATGACAAGCACAGTTCAGGAGTAAAATGAAGATGCAGAGGATAATAAATGTGTCTGGAGGATACGATATGTACATGTCTGGATGATGATATATACATGTTTGGCTTGAGCAACTAAGGAGATAGATGGTGGTATCTTCTGCACCCAGGCAGATGAGAACATTTACTGGAGTGGTTTTTTTCTGGCCAGGGAAGGCGGATTAAAATTAAGTAGCATATGTGCACATCCATGTGTGGGTGCGATATACAGAAAGACAAATATCACATGATCTTATTCATGTGAAGATGCCAATGAAGCTGATCTCATAGAAGTGGAAAGTAATACAGATCACTAGAGGCAAGGTTAGCAGGCAGGGGATACAGAAAGTTGGATGACAGTTATGCACTGGTTAAGAGTGACAAGGTCTAGTGTTCTGCCACACAAGACTGGCGAAAGTTCAGAACAACTGATTTATACATTTCATCTGAAGGTTTGAAGCACGCAGAAAAGATAAATCTTTATAGAGATACAATTATTAGTGACTCTGATTTGATCATTATACATTATCTGCGTGTATAAAATCATTACATCATAATCTGTAAATTTAAGAAATTCAGTCATTAAAGTGAGCAAAGGACCAATCGTGCTGCTAGGAGAGACGACGACTCAGCACAGGACAGGTCGTCGTGTCCAACGCTGACAGGAGTAACCTAGCAGAGAGAAGCCCAAGGGAAACATACGCCACATGACTCTGCTCTAAAAAGACACATTAGACAAGGCTATCAGAACTGAGGCATCAAACAGTTCTTCACACTAAGGACAAGCCCAGACCATAAGCCAAGGCTGATTATTGACCAGGAAGGAAGGTTATAAAATGCATGGAGTAAGAACAAGATGCCAGGCTGGGCCTTAAGAAAAATCCCCTGTAAAAGGATTAATAGTAATTTAAGCATCACAAGGTCCAGGGC
The DNA here is from genome assembly GCF_011762505.2 of Arvicanthis niloticus. Classification (NCBI taxonomy): domain Eukaryota; kingdom Metazoa; phylum Chordata; class Mammalia; order Rodentia; family Muridae; genus Arvicanthis; species Arvicanthis niloticus. The sequence goes on from NC_047664.1 coordinate 4,148,362, forward strand.
AAAGCATTAGCCAAGAACAACAAATAACTGTTGTTTAGCCCCAGTCTCATCAGTCCTGTCACGCTTCTGTAACTACTACAACCACACGTAGCCCGTCCCACTGAACTGCCTTTAGTGCCTACCCTGCAACCGTCAGACACTGGAGCTCTGCTGCGATCCTCACAGGATGACTTGTGGGAATTAAGTGTTTCAGCGCAATTTTCTCTTCACGTCCTTCTTGCAACTGTGCTGTGGCCAAATAAACAGAGCTGAAGGTGCCTAGGAAGGAATCAAGTAAACATTCTGTTAGGCTTAAGGATGCGAATAAAGACAATTCTATTAAGAGATGACACAGTGTCTTAAAGGCATACTAAGTTGTGACTATTTTATCCTAATATTTACTACTTTTGTTCTGTCTAAAGGAGAAAACTTGTTATCATAGTTACTACATTATTATGGTTTCAATAGTTTAACAATAGTAGAACATACCTTTAACTTACCTTCTCCGATTTTGTCCTTAATTTTGAACACACTGACAAGTTGTGGCACAGCTTCACAAAGCTCCTTGATATCTCTTTTAATACCTACAGAGGAAGTGAGAATCTACAGTCAGGGTTTTGTTGTTCATGTTGGTTTGGGTCAAGGTCTTTTTACAGCCCCAGCTGGCCAAGGCTTCTGACCCCCGACCTCTGCCTCCCAAGTACTATTATAGGAATTTGCCACCATTACTTACCTTATAATTTCTTAGGTTAAAAAATAAAAAGCCTGATGATAAATACAGCAACTGTGTACTGTACTAGAGGAACACACTAAATCCGTACATAGCTGGCCTTTAAAGCTGAGTGAGGTGGCGCTGTGATCACTAGACGGCATAATCAGGGCACCACACGACAATCTTAAACACAGCCCCCTTCAGCAGAGACAAATCTCACAGGCTGGGAAAGTTTTGTGCACAGAACGGTCAGTCTATCCTCAGAACGACAGTCTTCTAAGGTTCTCTAAAGAAGTCATGTCATGTGTCCCCAAAGTCAACAGCATCCTCTATCTCAGACCCCAGGAAAACCACTAATTTTAAATAAATATAGAAGCATGCATAGCTAAAATAAGTGGAAGCAGTAACATAAAATCTAATAAACTACTGACTCAAAAAAAAAGAAGCATGTAAGAATCTTCAGGTTCTCCTGCAGAATGAATGGAGGCCGAGATGAGCTCCGCTCTCATAATCATCCCCAAGTCGGAGGCCTCTTCCCCGTGAGCGCATGCATTCTCTCTCTCCTCACACAGCTTCTCTCCCTGCAGCAGTGTGCACAACTCAGGGCTTGCTACTCCACTCGTAACACTTCGTCTCTCAGATGGGGTCTTGCTACGCAGCTCAGGTGGCCTCAAGCTTGTAATCTTCCTCCTCCTCCTTCCTGAATGTTGTGACTCGGGGCACAGGCTACTGCTTAGGCCTCAAGCCTTCAGCCGTCTGATGCTGGCAGAATGAGAATGAACATCGTGCCAGGCTTGCTGGCAAACATCTTTAATCCTAGCACTAGAGAGGCAGAAGCAGGCATCTCTCTGAGTTCAAGGGCAGGCTGGTCTACATACCAAGTTTAAGGCAGCTAGCTGGGCCTTACAAATCGAGACTCTCAAAAAGGAAAAAAAAAAAAATTTTTTTTTCAGATATGGAAACCTAGTCAGAGAAGTTAATCGTTTGCTCAGCTTCAGAGAGGTACCACTGATGCTTGCAGACACTTGCACAGTCAATACCTTTAAAAATGAACAAATGAACAAGCTGGTGCCGGTGGGCTTCTCCGGGAATTGAGTGTAGGAAAGAGGAGGATGTGCTTGCTCTCACCGCTGTCACAAGGGTACGTGCCTATACTACTAGGTACAAGGAACCGGGTGGCAGAGGGACACCTCTGAGTTTTAGCCAGAAGTCAAAAATACATGATATGCTTTTTAAAATGGGGTTAAAGCTTTTGGGGGTATGTAAATAAAGTGTGTATCATAAATTAAAAGTCAAAATTGGAATCTTTTTGGGCAAGCCTAAATTTTCTTAGGACAAAGACAATGGCTTTTAAGAAAAAATACAGCCAATTGGAATTTTGTTTAAAAACATATATGTTAAGTGAGCACTACCACATGGGTACTGTGCAGTGTGTAGGAAGAGACACCCCGTTTCTTGGGGCGAGGCTGAGGAAGGGTTGAACTCCTGATCCTCCACCTCTGCCTGGGTTTATGGATGTTTACTGCCATATCCTGCTGAAGGGACACAACACGGGAATTATCAATCACCTTCTAAACCTAGTCTGTGCTACAGCTACATTTCACTTCAGGAAGACTAGCCACATGGTGCTGTATCCGTTACAAACATTCCATTAGGTTCTGCCTGTGAATTCTGTTTATGAATCCTTAATCCCTTCCCCGCCAATTCCTAAAACCAGGCTTTATACAGTAAGGCAACAGTGGGTCTGGAAGAAAAGTCAACAAGCATGCTTCCCTAAAAGGCTAATATTTGGACCTAACCAAGGTCCTCTAAAAGAACAAAGCTGGATTCCAATCCTCTTAAAATTCGATCCAATCCCAAATCTGGATCTCACCATATTACGTGGACATGTAAAATCCTATGTAAACATACAATTCAGTTTACAAGTCAGGTGTGTGTGGCTTTTCTGTTTATTTCTCGAGTGTAATTTAATTACATTTCTTCCTTCCCCTTTCCTCCTGGTTTTTAATAAATTAGATTCGGGCTGGCTGCCCGTGCGACTTCAGAACCGGGCAACTGTGGCACTAGGCACATACCTGAAAGTTTGACACTCTGCTCATGTTTTTTTAACATGTCATCAGCCGGACACCTGTCACAGCCACGCAGAGAAGAAAACGCCATTGTCTCCTCCATCTGAGTCCCCAAAAGAGGCTTCCCCTACACACGGCTGGAACGCAACGAGCGGGCTACGGGGTCATGTGCACGGGCGAGAGCAGCAGCTGTGGAAATCACAACATGGTGAGAACGGCGAAGTCGCTCACCCAAGCGGGCACGCACCAAACCACCTGCCCCCTCAGGAGCAAACACTAAAACCCGCACCATATGTCCAAGTCCCCGTCACCGAGGCGTCGCTGCCACTGGCCTGCGGCGAGCACCCCCGCGGGGACAGGTGGAGCGGGCTGCACTAGGGACCCCCGGGGGCTGAGGGGGAGGGACAGTGGTTCGCCCGGGAGGAAGTCACTCGCCAGGACGTGGCCCTCCGCCCGAACTGAGCCGACCGTGGGCGGCTAGGTGCCACCGGAGGGACGAATGAATGAACGGGGCCTCCCTGGGCTAGCGCGCCGGGCAGACCGTCCGCCAGCGCCAACGGGAAGCTCAGTGCGCAGGCGCAACTCTTCCCGCCGCGGGATGCTCGCAGGGCGACACGATCAGGAACTCGTCCCCGGTCCCTCGCCGTCCACGGCTGTGGGACAAACGGTCAGAAACTTACGGTTCACGGAAGTTAGGACATCCGCGGTAGCTGCCTCCCAAGAGCGTCCCACTGAGCAGGTCCGCCAAATGCGCATGCGCGATTCTTCCCGCGCTGCTTTGAATTGCTCATGCGCATTCCGAAGCCCTCGGCGCCTGCTCAAGAGGCGTGGTCTTTCAAAGCGAGGGGTTCGGGAAGAAGGCGTGCCGCAGTGAGAGCTCAGTAGTCCACTGCTAAACCAGGGAGCCTGGGGTTTAAAAAGGCGCCGGGGAGAGCTCGCCCCGTCCTTGGCGGTCTGTCTTGGCCTCACACTGTGGTCATAGCACGCTGGACACTTCTTGGGTAAAAGGCACTTGGTTGAGTCTGGTTTTACTTTTCTCCACTAAAAAAAAGTAACCACTGGTTCTTGGGGATCTTATAGTAGAGAGAGCTGCAGTGTATGTTGATCATTTATTTAGCTGTGATAATAACTGGTGAATGAGACAATCAAAATGCTTTCCCAATTTCGCGTCTTTTTCTTTCTTTTTTTAAATAACCCACTAAATCCATATGCATGGGTGTGGAGTGAGCCACTGGATTATGCATGGAACTCTTACCACTGGTTGCATCTCCAAAAACAATGATCCCTTCTGGCCTGGCAACTACCACTGCCAGGGCCTCAGTAAGGGACAAGGCCAGGAAATCATCTCCGCCGTCTATGCTTGAGTTATGGCCCATCTTGTCCAGGTAACCGCACCTACTGAGTGCCATACCATAGCCAGAACTTCACCACCCGCAGCTCTGACATTCTTTTTTGTTTTTGTTTTTCGAGACAGGGTTTCTCTGTGTAGTCCTGGCTGTCCTGGAACTCTTGTAGACCAGGCTGGCCTCGAACTCAGAAATCTGCCTGCCTCTGACTCCCAAGTGCTGGGATTAAAGGCGTGTGCCACCACTGCCCGGCATAGCTCTGACATTCTTAAATGACAGCTCAACCCCACTAGAGCAGCCTAGCCCAGAACAGAGAGACTGCCTAGCTACAGGTTGTAGGCATCTTTATTCAATCAATAATTTTTGCTAGCTCCTGGGATATCATATTGTGACTTTCATGCTACAATCTGTTTACATGGCATACAGGTGTGTATGTGTGCGTAAATGCATACATAGTGAAAGAATTTCTAAGGAGTTGGTATTATTATTACCATGATTAAATCAGTTAATACAGTGGAAGACCACAGATATTTTTTTACTTTAGCATTAATAATAAAGAATTATGGGTAGTGTATAGTTCTTTTTTTTTTTTTTTTACAAGAAAGCCCCAATTCACCTTTTACCCATGAAAAATACATTTACCTTATGATCTTCCACAAGGCACAGATGGAGAAAATATGATAGAATTATATGCCAACTTTATTAGTCAGGGTTCTCTAAAGGAAGAGAATTGACAGAATGAATGAGTGTGTGTGTGTGTGTGTGTGTGTGTATGTGTGTGTGTGTGGTGTGTGTGTATGTGTGTGTGTGTATGTGTGTGTGTGTGTGTATGTGTGTATGTGTGTGTGTGTGTGTGTGTATGTGTGTGTGTGTGTATGTATGTGCTATTTATCAGAGTAGCATGCATCATGCATGCTGTGGTCCAGGTTGTCCAACAATGGCCATCTCCTGCTGGAAAAGCAAAGAATCTGGCATCTTTACTAGATGTCTCAGAAGTCCCAATATGCTGCTGGTGTCCCAGGGAATTCCTAGAGAGGTTTACATTGGACTTCCAAAGGAGTGGTTCTAACACGGTGATGGAGTGCCTCAGCGTCAGGGTGGATGGACTTGCCAGTGAGAGCGAAGGAAGCAAAGAAAGAGCAAAGCGTCCTTCTGTTACTTCTGACTGTGTGGGCTGCCAGCAGCAGGTGTGGCCCAGATTCAAGGTGGACCTTCTAATCTCAGGTGATCTGGATTTAAAGTGGATCTTCTACCTCAAATAAACAAACCAAGAAAAATCTGCCAAGAGTGACTAGATGCTTGGGTTTCAGTTAATTCCAGATGTAGTCAAACTGAGAATCAAGGTTAGCCACCATACTCTTGTCTTTGTTAAAAGCATGGCTGAGGGTCTAAAGAAATGGTTTAGTTGTTAAGAGCACTGGTTGTTCTTCCAAAGGACCCAGGTTTAAATCCCAGTACCCACATGGTAGTTCACAATGGTCTATAATTCCAGTTCCATGTGATCTGACAAACATCCATGGAGGCAGAACACCAATGTAATTACATTTTTAAAGGTTTTTTGTTTTTTTTTTTTTTGTTTTTTGTTTTTTTAAAGCATAACTGGATAGTCAGTGAGTCTGAAAATAAGAAGGAAGGGAAGAAACTAGGAATGGTGGTCATGTTGTAATTTCAGCACTTGGGAAGATGAGGCAGGAGGATCACCACAAGTTTGAAGATGACCTCAGCTCCATTAGAGAGACCTTATTTCAAAGACTTAAAAAAGAACTTAAAAGGTACAAAAGAGCTGTCACAGGTGTGAGTCGATGGTAGAGCTCTTTACTCTCAACTACAAGGCCCTGAGTTCCCTCCCTAGTACCACTATGAACACACACTCACACACATACACACACTCACACACACTCAACACATACACAGTTTATCCCCAGGTCTCATTCAGTGCTAGAAGTAGCTCTCTGTGACTCTTCCTCCAAAGCAAGGATCTCAGAGATTTATAGGGAGCCAGTGGGAGACCAAGGTCTTCTCAAAGATTTTGAGTTATATACTTTGTGTGTAAGTGTATGCACACGTGTGTGGGAGTGTGCATGTGTTTGTGTGTGCATATGGGTGGAGGCAAGGGGATATTCTCAGGTTTCATCATCTCTCAGGTGCTGTCTATATTATTTTTGTTGAGACAGGGTCTTTATTTGACCTCAAACTGTCCAACTAGGCTAGGCAGGCTGGCCAGCAATCTACAAGCTCCACCCACCTCTGCTTTTCTAGTATTGGGATCACAAGCTCATGCACAAGCCCTACTTTTAAAAATATGGGTTCTTGAGGTGCAATTCAGGTTCTCACTCTTGTAGGTCAAGAGCTTTGCCAATGGATCCATCTCTCCAGCCTAAGCTATACACTTCAAGAATATAGAGCTCTTGTCTCTTGTGGTCATTGCATAGCTAGGGAAGTAGCTGAATGTGGGGACCAAATATCAGAAGACAAAACAGAGACCCATAAATAAGAATCATTAGTGCCTTCTTAGATACAACATAAAAGAGGGCATTTCAAATATCAGCCTTAAAATTAGAAGTAGAAGCCAATATACAGTCTGGTATTTGATCCTAGAAAGAGACAAAGATCATCTAACCACTCCTCTATCGGACGGAAATCCTGTCTCCAGGATGGTGTTAGGCTTCAGTAATCAGAATTTCTGGTCCCGTGAATCACATCTGGAACTTGTCAAAGCAAGTTAACTTTACAAGACAGCTCCTTGTGGCAGCACCCCTGGCCAGATGCTCCTTCTGTTGAATTTCCACCATCCTTTCCTCTTGAATAGTCAGTGTGATTATAAAAATGAGGGGAACATTCCCCTAAACCTCAGGTTGTCCTTGGGGCAAAAGTGGAGAACATAATGAAGTTGCCATAAAAATAACTAACAATCAGCATTCCAAACGCTCTCGTTTCTTAAGCAAACGGAAATGAATGTGGCTATGTATTTATATTTGCTCTTCTATAGTGTGAAATTAGAAATCCTTTCAACAAAAGTAATAGAAAAACTGTTCAGTTGCAAGGCCTGCAAATCGGTTGTCGCATTCTATAAGAATCCAAAGTCTGAGACTATTTGACTAGGCCTTCTGTCCCAACATGGATTCAGTCAGTAAGTCATCAGGGTGTTACCTCTGCCTGTTGTGAATGAAGCAGTGTGCTTTAGTTCATAGCTCTTTCTACAGTAGTGTTCTAGCAAGCCCCATTGGCAGACAGTGAAGCATAGGGCGACAATTTGTAACCGGTCAGGCCCAGGAGGGTGTACCCCATACATTCCAAGAAACCACCTGGAACGGTGAGAAGGGAACAAGCTGTAACCAGGCTCCACCTCTGTGGTTCCTGTTTATTCCGTAGTATCAAAGCCCTCAAGGTCATATGGATCCTAACATGGAAACACCCAAGATAAAGGGGTAGGAGCTCCTGGGTGGATTCTTTTTATCTCAATGCCAGTAGTCATTTAACAGCAAGTGGTAGTAATAACAGAGGCAGGAAATAGGCTTTAGTCTTGTGGCATCCAGGGAGGTGAACTTGGTCCTCATTGTGTAATGTAATCATCCCTTAGCCTCTTGCTTTGCATCGGGCTTTTAGGATCTCTGGGCCTCAGCTTCATTAGTCTTCCAAATGAAACACTGGCCTGATCAATGATTTACACACATAGTGCCTTGCCATTGAATGTCTTCAGGCCCCACCTTCCACTATCCACATTGCACTTTTTCTTCATAAAGATGAATCTAAGATACAGGGCCAGGAGTTGCCTACTTTGTTTGTTTGTTTGTTTGTTTGTTTGTTTTTGTTTTTGTTTTTGTTTTTGTTTTTCGAGACAGGGTTTCTCTGTGTAGCCCTGGCTGTCCTGGAACTCACTCTGTAGACCAGGCTGGCCTCGAACTCAGAAATCCGCCTGCCTCTGCCTCCCAAGTGCTGGGAATAAAGGCATGCGCCACCACTGCCCGGCTGCCTACTTTCTAAGATGCACCTTTCTGTGTGTAGATCCACATCTGGTGTAGTCACATCTTTCAAAACCTACTTTATTAAGGGTTCTCAAATGCTTCGACCCTGCTTCTAGCCCATCGTCTAAAGACAGTGGAGAAAAATGGTAAATAGGACACGGGGATGTGGACCTGGTTAGAAATAGTTCTTTGGGGTGATGCCAAAGGCTTGTGCAGGCCAAGATCTTTGGAAAACCAGCAAAGGTGAGAGAGAGCCTGGTTAAAGCTTGTGTGGTTTCTTGGAATGCATGGGGTGCACCCTCCTGGGCCTGACCTGTTACAAATTGTCACCCTATGCTTCACTATCTTGGTCAGGATACCAGCAGTTCAATTCAGTAATGTCAGGATATCAAACATAAATCAGCAATGGCAGCATGATGCAGCAGAAGCCGCCAGGCCTCCACCTAATCTGCAGAAGTGACCAGGAACAGCCAGAATGCCAGGAGCTCTCTGCCATGCCTCTCTCAATGAAGTGAAGATTAGCAAAGCCTCGAGACCAACAAAGTATTAAATAGTTAGCTCTGCAAGTGCCCTGTCATTGTCCATTGAGTGGTATTTATACTCTCTCCAAACATCACCTATCTTCCCAAGGGTCTTGCCTCAGCAAAACACCATGAGTCTGCCTTATGACACAACCAGAAACTTCCAATTCAATCTAGTCTTGGTGTATGCATGTTGATGTACCCTGAGAGGTGTACACATCTGGTCTCCGGGTGGACATGCTGATGTACACTGAGAAACCCAGCCTCCCATCCTACCCCTGGCCATGTAAGAGCCTGAGAGTCATTCTTCATGACTTCGTGGCAGGCACTCCAACGAAGGCCTCTGTAGATGTTGGGAGCCAGCCTCAGTGATGGCCAGTCCCACAGAGGAGATAAGGAATATGCAATGGAAAACAAAGTCAGGCATAGTGATTGGGGCACTCTTGCAGCCTGCCTGATTAACAGTCAGCATGCTTCTTTATTAGTGTAGAACTCAGTAGACATGGATAGAGTTATGTTATTCCAAAATATAGATCATATCATTTTGTCCCCAGACACACATTTTAACTTCCTCTTGCTTATAAGTTTAGTCACCATTGATAAACTGTGACGGAACAGAGTTATCTTTCATAGTCATTTTCCCACCAATCCAATATCTCCAAGTTGCACAACTATTAAAAGCTCCCCAAGCATGCAGCACATGGAGATTAAGACCAAAAGTGGAAGACAGCGTGACAGCTATTACTTCATGTTCTTTGCTGTGTCTTTGTCAAGCAGCTGTGCTGGCTTTATGACTTTCGCTGTTTCCATTAGACATGGTTGTTCCGGATTACCACATCTAGTCTATTTTTGGTCATAATTTTACCCAGACTCTTCTCCACAGACACTGTGGAGAGCAGGCACACAGCAAACTTGTTAGTTTAGACACTATGGGACTAATTCTGCTCCTCCTATGCCCTTTGGGAAAAGAGGCTGTCAGCTTGCTGGTCGGTGGACCAGGTTGCATTGAGTTTTTCTTGTTGCCACAGTTTGGGGGATTAGGAGATGGGATCATGGTGTGAGGCAACATTCTGTCCTCTACCATCTAACAGGATTATTATGGGGAATGAGGTGAAAGAATGCATGTCTATACATGCTTCTCCAATGCAGGCATCTTATCATCTAGACCAGAGGTTCTCAATCTGTGGGTTTCAAATCTTTTGGGGGGGGGGGTGTCAAATGACCATTTCATAGGGGCCACATATCAGATATCCTGCATATCAGATATTTATATTTTTATTCATAACAGTAGCAAAATTACAGTTATGAAGTTAACAATGAAATAACTTTATAGTTGGGGGTTACCACATCGTGAAGAACTGAATTAAAGGGTATCTTAGTCAGGGTTTCTATTCCTGCACAAAACATGACCAAGAAGCAAGTTGGGAAGGAAAGGGTTTATTCAGTTTACACTTCCAAGTTGCTGTTCATCACCAAAGGAAGTCAGGACTGGAACTTAAGCAGGTCAGGAAGGAGGGGCTGATGCAGAGGGCATGGAGGGATGTTACTTACTGGCTTGCTTCCCCTGCCTTGCTCAGCTTGCTTTCTTATAGAACCCAGGCCTACCAGCCCAGGGATGGCACCACCCACAAGGGGCTCTCCCCCCTTGATGATTAATTGAGAAGACACCTTACAGCTGGATCTCCTGGAGGTATTTCCTCAAGGGAGCTCCTTTCTCTGTGATAACTCCAGCTTGTGCCAAGTTGACACAAAACCAGCCAGTACAAAGGGTCACAGAATTAGCAAGGTTGAGAACCACTCATCTAGACCTTCTTTCCTGAGAATGAGCTTGCCTGGGGTCTCCTTCTGGCTTTTCTTTGTACCTTGAGTTCCTCTTGTCCTTTCTCTCCTACCCAAATCCTCAAGAAGTCATGTAAATCCTGGAAGGGACCGTACACATCGAGTTCCGTATAGTGTGGAGTCGCATCCTGAAAAAACGACGTCCCATCCCAGGAAAGGAAGCATGCTTTATAATATTTCTGCATTAGAGAGCCTAACCAGCAAGGTGTCAGTTGAAAGAGGCTAGAACTTGACACTGAGCTGAGGTGATCTTGCTTGATTCATCTGAAGAGAGCCAGCTGGTCTTCTACAGTCCTACAAGAGCTGTGATAGCTTGACCAAGCTAAGGCAAGACTGCAAACCATCAACAGTCACGTGACAAAAAAGATCTGAAGGCCAGGAAGGAAATTCCTCTTCAGTGCTGGGAAAATGTAAGAATGTGTATTCTCTAAAGTAGGGTCAGGAAGTCCCCAGAGGGAAGCTCTGTGTCTCATTCTGTAAATGACCTCTAGAAATCAGAAGCCTGGGCCTTGTGGGAACCGAGGGGCTGTTTTAAGGATGAGAGAGAACACTAAAGACAGGAGCTGTGGCTGTCAGCAAAGGAGAAAATGCATTCATTTAGAATTCAGAGCAGCTGCAGTAAGTATATCTAGGCCAACAGAGATGTCTGGCCAGGAGATACCAATGACCTCCGGCACTTAACACAGATCAGGAAGGCTCACTAGTTTCTGAGTTACTGCCATGTTCAGGACCAGACGCCTGGGACTTGGTTGTTTATTTTATCTTTTTTTGCTTGTTGTTTTTATTCATTTGCTTATGTGTTAGGTAAGTTTCACTAGGAACTCATGGTAATTCTGTCCCAGCCTGTGCCACCAAGCTGGCATTATTTTATCTTTAATTGCCGAAGCAAACTGTTACCACGTTGTTTTAGTCTACATGTGGCATTTCATCTGAGGTTTTCCTTGACTTTAAACTGGAAGGATCATGTTGTCTTTCTGGGAGAATAGAGTTGGAGGGGATATGCTAACAGGCCTGGTATTTAGAAGATGTCTCCTGGTGGGAAGACAGAGAATCCAACAGCTGGTAGTCCACAAAAGTTGGATATCATAGCTGGCCTTCAGTATATTGGAAACACACACACACACACACTGGTTCTAGTATTGGTGAAGACAGAGAATCCAACAGCTGTTAGTCTACAAAAGTTGGATATCATAGCTGGCCTTCAGTATGTTGAAATCACACACACACACACACACACACACACACACACACACACACTACTGATATTCAAATAAAAGACTGGGCTTTGGTCTGCAAGAGCTGAGCTGTCTAGATATCTCTGGAGAGCATAACACAAGGCTGTCAGCTTGTTGCTAGTGAAGTCAACCCTTAAACACAAGAATAGGCCAGTGGATTAGGAGGAAGTCAGAGGAGGGGGAGATGCACACCTCCTTCAGTGCTGACCGGCACCCTGGTCACCCAGGACAGCAGCACTATGTTCTTTCTTCCTCATGTGCCCTCTGGTTAGGGCCATCTCAAACCCTCGTGGATTAATTAGATGGAGGGTTTTTACAATCACTCTGTTTCAACAATCCCGACTTGAGGAGGTTCAAGAGATGGTTCAGTCAGTGAAATGTTTGTCCTGCAACCATCAGGACTTGGGTCCAGACCTCAAGCACCCACAAAATGTGTTGTGTAAGCTGACATGTGTCTGTACCCCAGCTCTGGGAGGCAGAGAGCTCACTAGGGCTCACTGGCTGGCCAGGCCAGGCAAATCAGTGACTAGTGAGTTCTGGAGGCTGAGGGGGCAGTGTCTCAGAAAAGAAGGTGGAGCTCAAATGAGGAAAATACCCATTGTCAACATCTGACCTGCCACACACACACACACACACACACACACACACACAGAGAGAGAGAGAGAGAGAGAGAGAGAGAGAGAGAGAGAGAGTGTGTTTTTATATACATATAATGCCCTTACCCCAAATACTTGCCTGAAAACACAGAAAGTCTTATTTTGCCAAGAATTCTTTCCCCGCATGTAGTGAATAAATGCAGATTAAAGAAGATCTCTATATAAGTCAACTATAAAAACAATAATTCCAATATGAACAAATAAGGGTGCATGCATGCCATTAGCCCTTTCTTTTTTGCATCATCATTTTTCCTTTTTTGAAATAGGGTTTGTGATGGAGCCCAGTCTTATCTAGAACTTGCTACACAGAGGAAACTGACCTGAAGCTCAGAACTCTGCCTGCTTCTGCATTCCGAGTGTGGTTTAAAGGGTGTGCCATCATCCACATTTGCTTTGCTGTGGTTTAAAACTTCTCATTACTCCTGTAACTTGTAGTGACAAGAGAAGCTCAGTTGTCTACTGCTGAAGGCTCATTCTTTCATTTTGGAATTCTGATTGTCTGGGAGAAAGTGGAAACACACACAATTCCTTGACGAAAGTTGTCCCTTTCCACCACTGATGTGATCTCCCACTAACATGGTCTCTAGCAAAATGATCAAGTTTAGATATGTCAGATTTAGACTTGTATATGTGTATATGTGTATGGACCTGCAGGCTCTGTCTGATCACAGCCCGACTCCATGATTCCAGAACAGCACCTTCCTGCTGTATTTTTCGGGAGAAGATGAATGTTGGTTGTATCCTCATATGGTGAAGGACTGGGAACACAAAGAGATGATAAGGATCCCAGTCTCACCCTGCACGTCGTGATCTAAGGGCACCATCTCTGAAGGTTACTACATTCCAGAGTAAATTTCAGCATGAGTTCCAGAAGATTCCATCAGGTGACCTCTTTAAAAATTTTTAGTTTTGTGTAGAGAATGCTATTTTCAGATGTAGTGTTAGGAAACATGATTCCTTTTTATCTTTTTAATGTTCTTTTATAGACCTGAGCCATCACCTTTGAAATAGGGATAAGGTTAGAGGGTAGATGGAGCAGGCTTGCTGCTTCTATCACAACTCTCTCCAAGAAGTACCTAAAGGGTCACATGAGAACTCACCCAACTCACCCTGTTCCCGTGGTCTGAGCCTGTTTTATTTATTTTCTTTTTATTCATTTATTTATAAATTTTTCGAGGCAGGGTTTCTTTGTGTAGCCCTGGCTTCTGGAACTCAAACTGTAAATCAGGCTGACTTAGAATTCAGAGATCCTCCTGCCTCTGCCTCTCAAGTGCTGAGACCAAAGGTGTGCACTGCCACTGCTGGGACCACCACCCAGGTATGGTCTGAAGTCTTAAAGGTGCTGCCACCTTTCAATAGCGCCACCCCAAGAACAAGTCTTCAGTCATGGTGAACAGTGGGCCGTGAGGGGCACAGACTATTTTCATGTCAATTCCTGCCACCCTGAGAACAAGTCTTCTATTACAGTGGGCCATGAGGGGCACAGACTATGCTCATGTCAGTCCATCAGATGGGAGAGGGAGAGCTGTTCTTTTGAGTATTTAGGGGAAAATGCATGAAGGCAAAGAAAGGGTGAAACTTTATGCTTAGAAGAACATTCTGGAAGCAGACACTGGGCTCCTCAGGCCTTCAGTAGCTCGGACTCTTCCTCCGTTGGAACTTGAAACTCTTCCACATATATTTCAAATCCCCTTTCAGAGTGATTTTCAGATTCTTAGGTTAGTCTCTCTCTCTCTCTCTCTCTCTCTCTCTCTCTCTCTCTCTCTCTCTCTCTTTCTTGGGGGCATGGTTTCACATAGCCCAAATCATCCTTGAATTCCCTGTGTAGCCGAGGCTTCTCATAAACTCCTGACCTTGCCTCCATCTCCCATGTGCTGGGATTGCAGGATATTTCACCGTGCCTGACTATTCTCTCTCTCTCTCTCTCTCTCTCTCTCTCTCTCTCTCTCTCTCTCTACCTGTTTTTGTATCTTCATCTTCTCTCTCTTTACTCTCTTCTTTATTCTGTCTCCTTATTTCTATCATTTCTGATTTGACTTCTCCAACATTCTCTTAACAAATGTTTTTCCCATTTTTATTATATGGTAGATACTATGTTAAGTAATGGGAATGCAAATTTATCCCAAAAATACAGTGAAGTATAGAAAACATATCAGCCATTAATGATGGGATGGTATGTATGGTAAGACCTGTGAAAGGGGAGGCTGAGTGAGGTGGACAAAAAAAAAAGTCAGTGTGTGTGTGTGTGTGTGTGTGGTGGTATGTGTATGCGTTGGTGTGTGTGGTGTGTATGTGTGGTATGTGTGTGGTGTGTGTATGCATTGGGGTGTGTGTTGGTGTATGTGTTGGTGTGTGTGTTGGTGTGTGTTGGTGTATGTGTTGGTGTGGGTGTTGGTGTGTGTTGGTGTATGTGTTGGTGTGTGTGTTGGTGTGTGTTGGTGTATGTGTTGGTGTGTGTGTTGGTGTGTGTTGGTGTATGTGTTGGTGTGTGTGTGTTTGTGATGTGTGTTTAAAAATAAGCCGGGAAACTAAAGGAACCTTAGAGAAGGTTTTTTTTGTTTTGTTTTTGTTTTTTTGTTTTTTTTTTTTGTTTTTTTTTTTACTGAATTTTTCAAAAAAGATTGGGAAAAGATAAGGAAGGGCTGATTTTCAGTCTCCATTCTTTAACTAGTCTTCAGTATAAGACTTCTTTCTGACATATCAAAATTAACTGTTTTTTCCTGGTTTTTCAAGGCCCTCCAAAATCTAGCACTGACTGTTCCTATGAATTGGGTTTCTAACTCTTTCTTCAAACAGCTTTCTTGACTATGGCCAGATCTGCCACACTTTTTATAGGCTAGTCTCACCGAAGCCTGATTTTGTCTTTATGACCTAACTTTTTGGTCTATTCTCCCTACAATGATTTGCATATGCTCAGCCCAGGAAGTGGCACTATTAGAAGGTGTGGCCCTGTTAGAGTAGGTGTGTCACTGTGGGTGTGGGCTATAAGACTCTCATTCTAGCTGCCTGGAAGTCAGTCTTCCACTACCAGCCTTCAGATGACGATGTAGAACCTTCAGCTCCTCCTGCACCATGCCTGCTGGGGTGCTGCTATGTTCCTGCCTTGATGATACTAGACTGAACCTTTGAACCTCTGAACCTATAAGCCAGCCCCAATTAAATGTTATCCTTATAAGAGTTGCCTTGGTCATGGTGTCTGTTCACAGCAGTAAAACCCTAAGACACTCCCCTTGTGTTCAAAGTCTGCTTCTTCCTCCTGGAAATCCTCTATTCATTTTCTTCTCACTGTTCCTGTTGTTTTCTAAGGCAGTCTGTGGCCTCTGCTGAATGAGCTGCAAGAAAAGTCTCTGACATGTTAAAACGCCTGCCATGTGTGGGGACTACCCAGGCTCCTTTTTCCTGGGCATTCTGTATTTATTTTAGTAGATGGAATTTCATGAGCCCAACTTAATGTCATCGCCATAACCGGCTGGACCAGATGTGTTTGGGCTAAGTCACCTAAGAGGTGGTTTGTCATGATCCTGATCCCAATGTGGCCTCTCCTTGTTTGGGAAAGGATAAAACACTGGGAAAATGGCTTATCATGACAGACACAACATTCTCGATTCTCTGTGCAGCTGCTATATCTACTACACAAGGAGCACTGGATCCAGGTGCTTGCATGGCCTGAGAAGCAGCTCCCTTTACCACTCCAGATTCCCACATATTTTTGATAAAAATCTCTATCACTGCAGTAAGTTGATGCATGTCTTTTATTTAAGTCAAGAAGGTTTTTCCCCCCTCAGAAATATTTCAAACGGAAAGCACATGGGTAACTCAGGCAAGATCAGTTGGCTGTCTTTCAAGAGACTCCACAAGATGGATTATCTTGGTGGTTTATCGAAGCCTATGCTCTGGTTCTCAGCCTATAGATTTAGAAACTGGGTTTTATCAACATAACACAGATCTATTTCTCATTACTGGTACACATTAATCAACTCACAAAGACTTAGAAAAAGCCAGTGTATCTATATATTAGTAGCTGTCCTAAAGACTGGAATACTTCATAGAACATCATATTCCACAAAGATTAGAGTGAGGAGGAGGATCTGTGTATGATAACATCCACGGAGGGAGGGAGGGAGAATTAATTCCAGGAACTGCACATAGCCTTCAGCTGATATTATTGCTGGGGAAGAGTGATGGTCTTTCTTCAGTTCAGTATTTGGCAATGGATCATTTGTGATGGAGAATTAGCCATTCCAGGGAAAAGGCTCTTTCATCTGTGTCCAAGGGCTCTTTCTCTTCTGGACGATGACAATAATAAATCATACCTAAGAGGTTGACTCAGTAATGGGTCTGGAGGATTGAGGTAGAAGCAGGAATTAAAGATGCCCCTCCTAGTTACCTGATTCAAATATATGGGTGCATAACAGCCATTTCATTTATGTAGAGCTAAGATTATGGGTTCAGTTTTGGACATAGAGTGATGTGGGTAGGACTTCCAGTCCTGTACTGCACTGTAGGGAGATATCTACGCAGACCTGTTACTCAGGCATGGGAACTATGCCAGGGACGTAAATTTGGGATTCGTCAGCATATGTATGATTAAAATCATAAGAGTTGATATAGGAGTCCATGATGTTGCCCTCAGGGAAACACCCAGAGAACAAAGAGTAGACGGCCTGGGCCAGGATTCTGATCTCACCAAAGTTTAGCTGTTGAGTAGAAAATGAGAAGCAGACATAGAAACCAAGAAAGAGTAGACAACAAATCTGCTTATATGGAAACCAAGACCTAAGACTATTTACACAAAGACTATTTCTCAAATGGGACATAAGTTCTGACACAAATGACACTAGCTCTTCCAAGAATGAAGTGTCTTGGATGTTGCAGACCAGACGCTGCTGTCCTGAACTCACTACTCTCCTGGGAAGAACTTCTAGGAGACTTGGCAAAGTCCCGGGAACCATGTTGCTTCTGCCCTCTGATGGAGGCCTCTTCATTTATTTGCTATATAACTAAGATGAGAAACTTTGCAGGACTGGCAACAAAGAACAACAGAAAGAGATGTTGCTCTTTGGTGCCCTAGCAAGAAGTAGCATCAGGGGTGCAATGGGCTAATTAATGGGGGTGAAATGAGAGTACGCTGAGAAGCCTGTGGCTTGCCTAGGAGAAAGAAGCACTGGTATGTGTGTGTGTGTGTGTGTGTGTGTGTGTGTGTGTGTGAGAGAGAGAGAGAGAGAGAGAGAGAGAGAGAGAGAGAGAGATACAGTCTGTATGTGAGTGTGAGAGACAGATAGTTCTGGTTATATGTGAGAGACAGAGACAGAGACAGACAGTGTGTGTGAGAGAGACAAGAGTGTGTGTGAGTTGTGTGTGTGAGAGAGAGGCAGAGATACAGAGACAGAGTGGGTGTATGAGAGAGACAGACAGACAGACAGACAGACAGACACAGACAGGGACTCAGAGTCATATAATGTTACTAAAAACTAGGAGAGGAACCAAATCACAGTATTGCAAAACAGGTTTTTGAGGAGTGAATATTAGTATGGGACGGTCGTGGCAGGTAGCCTGGGCTGGCCTGGAGCTCACTATGTAGATCAGGCTACCCCTGAACTTACAACCCTTCCTATAATTGCCTCCTTGGCCCTAGGTTTACAGGTATGCACCACCATGACTGACTCAAAAAACTCTTGAAATATTATTATCAAATAATATTATTTTTATTTTTTGTGTGTCTGTGTAGTGTGTGTGTGTTTGTATTGTGTGTTGTGTGTGGTGTGTTGTGTGTGTATGCAGGTGTCATTTGAGTAAACATGCCTGAGTGTGCTTATAGACGTTGGGGATGTCTTCCTAAATCATTCTTCACCCTGCATTTTGAGACAAGGTCTCTCAATGAACCCAGAACTCAGCAGCTAGCTAGACTGGCCTGCTAACACACCCCAGAGACCTTCCTGTTCCTGACCTACCCAGATGCCTGGCTTTTTACACATATCTGAGATATCACACTTAGGTTGTAAAGTGTGGGTTACAGTCACTTTACCAAATGAAACCCCCTTCATCCTATCAAAACATCTTGTATAAAGTTACTTTTTAATTTAGCCACAGAAACTCTGCTTTAGTGAGTAAAATAGAATTTGGTCTTTAAAACAATGGATCATTAATCACTCTAAAAATCAAGCGTATTAATGCTAGATTGTTTCCTGAACTATGTGATGCCCCAGGAGAACGACTTGGACCTATGACCGTATCTTGACTGACCTGGTTAAGCTAAGGTCAAAGGATAAAACTGGGCACTACTGAGCACACACTGAAGATGACATTTGACAACTTCTGTCTATAGCATGGAACTCCAATACAATTAAGGACCACTTGCCACCCTCGGCACACGCTCCTCTCCCACTTCTATCCGGATCCAGCTTACAGGGCTGTGGGAAGCGGCTCTGCTCTCACCATTACAAGGTTGCACTTGGCATAGGCATTGCTTGAGAGAAAAGACAACTCCATATATGGAGTTGTATGCACTAAGAGGTGTGGTTACCCGATCACCCCACCTCGAGTCATTGAGAGTGGCCAATTAGTGACTTTGTGGCAGCTGTTGATAGGATCAAGGCAATGCTTATAAGGGGCTGCGGGAGCTGGGGAGAGAGACAAGAGAAGAGAAGGAGAGAGAGGAGGCGCGCTGTATAGGGATAGCTGAATAAACCGCTTGAAGAAGAACACGGTTGCCGTTGCCTTATTCTGTGGGTCAGACGTGGGTAGCGACACCAGGCTTAAAGTGTAAAGCAGGGAAATTAAAGCCTGCTATTCCAAAGCGTTTGCTCTGGGAAAAAAATTAACTTGAAAATTTCCCAGAGATGTGCTGTTCAGTGAGGATCAGGTAAAGAGAAAAAGCCAGTCGCCTTTAAGAACAGCAGTGTAGTAAGTCTTTTCTCCTCTGGAGGATTGTAGAGAGGACAAATTCTCCTTAGATAGGAATCCCAACACCCGTAGGTTCAGCACAACCTAAAATAACTCTGTAGATGTTACATAGTCTCAGCTTCTCCCTCTCCCTCTCCCTCTCCCTCTCCCTCTCCCTCTCCCTCTCCCTCTCCCTCTCCCTCTCCCTCTCCCTCTCCCTCTCCCTCTCCCTCTCCCCCTCCCCCTCCCCCTCCCCCTCCCCCTCCCCCTCCCCCTCCCCCTCCCCCTCCCCCTCCCCCTCCCCCTCCCCCTCCCCCTCCCCCTCCCCCTCCCCCTCCCCCTCCCCCTCCCCCTCCCCCTCCCCCTCCCCCTCCCCCTCCCCCTCCCCCTCCCCCTCCCCCTCCCCCTCCCCCTCCCCCTCCCCCTCCCCCCCTCCCCCTCCCCCTCCCCTCCCCCTCCCCCTCCCCCTCCCCCTCTCTCTCTTAAGGTAGGTTCTCACTGTGTAGCTCTGCTGGTCTGTTCTCTGCCTCCCAAGTGTTGGAATTAAAGACTGTGCCCAGTATCATATTATCTTTCATTATCTTAATTATGAAATTTACCATAATTAAGCAGAGCTAACATTTTTATCTGTTGTGTTTGGGTAGCATGTTTGAGATGGCATATGGAGGTCAGAGGACAATTTGTGGGGGTTGGTGTTCTCTTTCTACCACATGAGTCTGGGAATAGAAACCAAGTTGTCATGGGGCTGAAGAGATGGTTTATCAGTTAAGCTCTTGCTGCTCTTCCAGAGGCCCTGAGTTCAGCTCGAAGCACAGCACATACGTCAGGCATCTCAAAACTGCCTGTGACTACAGCTCCAGAGGTCCAATACCCTCTCTCTGGCCACTGCAGTCATAAACACACATACACATACACACACACACACACACACACACACACACACACACACACACGGCATACACAATACAGACATATGTATATACATAAATAAAAGTAAAATGGAATTTTAAAACCTGAGTCATCGGGCTTGGTGGTAACCCCACACCTGCTGAGCCAGCTCCTGCTCGCCGCCCGCGGCTGCCCGCCCATCACACAGAGTTTTCAATACCCTTTCTTGGTTTGTGGCCATACTACCCCAGATGTGCCCAGCTTTGCCTAACATACTTTCCTTTTTGTTTTGTTTCATTTCGTTTGTTGTTGTAATGGAACCATAGGTAGCATCAATGAACCTCAAATACACAACTTGAGGTAAAAGAAAATTTTATGGGTCCCATGAATTATAGATTCTTTTTCCCTAGCCTGAGTAGCTAAAGTTGCCCCTCTGGTTTGCCAACCAGAGGCCAGTTAATCCGTAAACAAAGAATGCAGAGTTACAGGACAATGGGCTACCGAGGCATCCCAGGAATGAAGATCCTGATAAGGAACTGCTCCCCGCCCCCATGGACCGGTTTGGCCAGATGTTCAAAAATTGGAAAACAACCAATCGTATGCACCCGCGCGAAAGTTTCTCCTTTTCCCCACCCCGAGCTTATATAAACCCTAAACCCTGGAGCCACGAGGTCGATGCCCCTGTCTCCCACATTGAGACACGTGTCGGCCTGGAACGTTCCGCCATTAAACTACCTCGTGTTCTTGCAGCAAGTTGGTCTTCCGTGTGTCCTTTGGGTGCGCGCCATCCTGTGACTCGAGTGGGGTCCCCTTTGGGGGCTTCCCGAGCCTTACAGAGGGATCTTTAGAGAATTTGATTCTGGTTTCTGAAAAGGTAAGAATTGAGGTTTAGAAGGTTTAGAAGACAGCGCCTACACTTCAAAACCTGAGCAAGTGTTATTGAAAATGAACACGATATCAATTTTAGGAATTTGGTTGGTGCTACATGCTCTCCAGCTCCGCTTTGTATGCATGATGTTAAGGAATCAAATAAAATAATTTAATGATTGATATTCTATGATTAGACATTTTAAAATATAGAAGTAAATATGCTTTAAAATTGTATGGTCATATAAATGCTGAAAATTATTAAAAATCAAGATTTTTACAATAATTTTTTATTTTTAGTGAGGAGAAAAGCCAGTAATAGAATAAATGATAAAATACATTTAATTAACTCTATCAGATATTTTATTTTCATTAATTACTTATAAAATTAATTCATCAGATTCCAACTGCACTAATCTAGCGGATACTGACCAGAAATATGTAATTATCTTGCCTTCTACTTTAATTCACTATTAAATGAATATTTATTAATAGCACTAAGGTTTGATTAGCATTTCTGGGGGCTAGAGAAATGGCTCAGTGGTTATGAGTGTACATTGCTCTTCCAGATGATACATGTTGAGGGCTCACGAGCCACCCATAACTCCAGCTCCTGGAGATCTGATGCCCTCTTCTGGCCTTTGTGGGCATCAGAGCCCAGATGCACATACCCACACAGAGACACAGACACATACACACTTAAAAAAATAACTCTTTAAAAAATAATTGTAGTTAAAGCCATCTATAACCTTGTGTTTTTCCACCCATCCATTTGTTTCTGGAAATAACTACTCTAAGACTTACTATATATGAATAAATGCTTAGGCCAATAGCTTTGGCTCCGTTCCCTGGCTAGGTCATATCTTCATTACTTATTTTAAGTCATGTCACATGACTGGTTACCTGGTCCTGAGTTTCACAGAACCATCTTCATCTGTACCTGTGGCAAATCTCCCGCACCTGACAATCTCCCCAAAATCTTTCTCTATCAGATGTCACACCTTCTAGTTTTGCCTCTGCTCATTGGCCATTCATCCCTTTATTAACAGGTGATGCTTCCATTCAGTACAGGAGATTATCTCCTCAAATAATAACATTTCTTGGGGTCAGGAAGATGGCTCATTCAGTTACTTGCTTGTTACATTGCATGGGGACCCAAGTTCTGATTTCCAGATGAGGCTGTAACCAGGAGCGAGGAAGTACAGACAGGAAATCCTGAAGGCTCCTTGGCCAGCTTGTCTAACAGAACCAGGGAACTAACTCTACGATCATCGAGAGACCCTGCCTCAAAAAACAGACAAGAGCAATTGAAGAAGACACACTGTTGGCTCTTGTGTCCACAGAACATATACATATACAAAGTAATATTTATTTGACAACAGTGTACTTTACACAGTGACAAAAATATTTATGCTTAGATACCTTTTTAATGTTTGTAATTTATTATGACCTTCCAAAAGGCAGATATTGAAGAACAAAGGTCCAAAGTAGTTTGTATCTATGACAGAAAACAATATGGACTCCCATGGCACATAAAACATATTTTTAAATTTTGTCTTACTTGGCAACCAGCACTGTCCAGAGGACAAACTATCCTAGAGGCAAAACATTACAGATGGCTTCATAATTCAGTCCAAGGCTGAATACCAGGGAAAGGCTGTGTTTGGGAATACAGTAAACCATCAACTTATTGGAAACAAATAGAATGTCTTCCTTTCCTAGTCAGGACTTTATTTTTATGAAAAAAAAAAAAAAAACAAATAAAATTCATGCCATTTCTGGTATTTTGAGTTAAAAATTAAAGCTAGGGTATGAACGAGGTCGGACTGGTTCAATATGATTTCCCACATGTCCCATAAAACCACAAAAATCAAGCTAACCAAACCAAACGTCACACATGCAGTATTACCAACATCAGCTACCATATCTCATTGTAAATCAGCCCACAATGCAATTCTGTACAAAGCACTGGGTGAACGGATTAGAGCCTTTACGGTTCTGATCATGGAGAAACCAACATGGAGGAAGACGTTCAGAGTGCTCTGGAGTCTGACTCTCTGAAAGACCTTGACTGTCAGCTAAAGAATGGAAGTTTTGAGACAAGGGATAATAGGACCAAAGAACTATTTGATTGTACTGTGCAGAAGCAGTGTGTAGCCTAGTGCCTGCGCTCCTGTCCGTGGGACCACATTGCTAAACCTCCCAAAGAAGAGAGGGACCCTTCATATAAGATGCTGAAAGGAATCTGCAAGGCCTAGAGAGTAAGTCACAAATTATACAGGAGAGTTGAAGTTCTCTGTGTCAGCAGATGGGGCAGAAATCTCTGACCTAAACTGAATCTGTGGGTCTCA
Source organism: Arvicanthis niloticus (assembly GCF_011762505.2). Classification (NCBI taxonomy): domain Eukaryota; kingdom Metazoa; phylum Chordata; class Mammalia; order Rodentia; family Muridae; genus Arvicanthis; species Arvicanthis niloticus. The sequence continues at coordinate 4,171,672 of NC_047664.1, forward strand.
CTTCTCCTGAGAGGCGGGAAGGGAGGCTTGTTGGCTATTGACCCACCAAGGCAGAGAGAGCGAGGCAGGGTTTGGTCGGCTGCGACTATGACAGAGACAGTTTCAGGGAGACAGGTTCCAGGAGTAGGGTATATTAGGGCTCGAAGGGGCACGGGTGGAGAGGGCTGAGTGGCCATAACACAGTACCTAATTATCATGCGGACCAGTAACTCTGTGCTGGGGACAGAAATATAAGATCTTAATGAAGAGTCTAAACCCAATGAGGAATAAACATGAGGTGGTTGCATTTTCATTTTTTCTTTTGCTTTCTCAGAAGCATCTACAACAGAGGCATAGATTTCTAGCATCAACCAATCAGCCTAGCCATCTTAAACACCAGTCTCATCCTTTTTGATTATAAAGCCTCAGCTTGCTTGTGACTCAAGAATAAGGTCAAGAAATCAGGAGCCTCGTTACCACCACCATCTGCTCCCTCATCCTCCTCGAGCTTTCTGGGCTTGAGGACAGGGAAGAGAAATGAAGCAGAAAAGGTATTATTCTTTTTACTTGGTTGAGCCCATTGGTGAAAATTCTGTGCATGACTGCGTCTCTCAGAAATGGGTCCGGGCATCTGTGCCTGCCCTGTAGCAAGGTTTCTAAAACTGGTGTCTGTGGGAACCCTGCAGGGTCCTTTAGAGGAATATCTTCCTCTAGACCTTCATGGGAGTTATAATATAGTGCCTCTTAGCGCTGGGATCTTTTCAACCAGTAGAATACCCATCTAGCAGGGATGCAAGGGTGCAGGAATGGAGGGGTGCAGGAATGGAGGGGTGCAGGGGTACAGGAATGGAGGGGTGCTGGGGTGCAGAAACGCAGAGGTGCAGGGGTGTAGGGGTATAGGGATGCAGGGGTGCAGGAGTGCAGGGGTGTAGGGATGTAGAGGTGCAGGGATACAGGAGTGCAGGGGTTCAGGGATGCAGGGGTGGAGGGATGCAGGGATGGAGACATGTAGTGGTGCAGGGGTGCAGAAATGTAGGGATGCAGGGGTGCAAAATGCAGGGGTGCAGGGATATAGGGATGCAGGGGTGAAAAACTGCAGGGGTGCAGGGATGTAGGGATGCAGGGGTGAAAAACTGCAGGGGGTGCAGGGATGTAGGAATGCAGGGGTGTAAAAATGCAGGGGGTGCAAAAATGCAGGGGGTGCAGGGATGTAGGGATGCAGGGGTGTAAAAATGCAGGGGTGCAGGGATGTGAAGGTGCAGGGATACAGCAGTGCAGGGGTGCAGGGATGCAGGGGTGGAGGTATGCAGGGGTGCAAGGATGCAGGGGTGGAGGGATGCAGGGGTAGAGGGATGCTGGGATTCAGGGGTGGAGGGATGCAGGGATGTAGAGGTGCAGGGATACAGCAGTGCAGGGGTGCAGGGATGCAGGGGTGGAGGGATGCAGGGATGAAGACATGCAGGGGTATAGGGTTGCAGAAATGCAGGGGTGCAGGGATGTAGGGGTGTAGGGATGCAGGGATCCCAGGATCCCCGTGGCATCACTCTTGTTCCTCTGTGTTCTCAGATTTCATCCATGGGAAACAAGTATTCTTGCAATACCTGTGTGAACAACCTTCTCTCTGCCCCACCCATTGACTCATAGTTGCAGACTGCCTAGGAAGGCATCCACCTGAAGAGTGAGAGTCTTAGGTCATGAGCACCTTGAACTCTCTAAGCTCTTTCTTGGTACTCCATGGCCTGGGGGCGGGGGGGGGGGGAGATGCACCTCCCAGCACAGGGAGGAGGGGCTAAGGTGGAATCTGGAAGAATGTTTGAGTTGAGAACTGAGAGTCTGAGTTAAGCTTCACTTAAAAGAGTTTCAGAGAGAAATGACATGGTGCAGGGAGGGCAAGAAAGAGAGGGGGGAGAGACAAGGGAGAGGGGAGAAGGGAGAAGGGAGGAGGGAGGAGGGAGGAGGGAGGAGGGAGGAGGGAGGAGGGAGGAGGGAGAAGGGAGAAGGGAGAAGGGAGAAGGGAGAAGGGAGAAGGGAGGGAGAAGGGAGGAAGGGAGGAAGGGAGGAAGGGAGGAGGGAGGAGGGAGGAGGGAGGAGGGAGGAGGGAGGAGGGAGGAGGGAGGAGGGAGGAGGGAGGAGGGAGGAGGGAGGAGGGAGGAGGGAGGAGGGAGGAGGGAGGGAGGAGGGCGAAGGGAGGGAGAAGGGAGGGAGAAGGGAGGGAGAAGGGAGGGAGAAGGGAGGGAGAAGGGAGTGAGGAGGGCGGGAGAAGGGAGGGAGAAGGGAGGAAGGGAGGAAGGGAGGAAGGGAGGAGGGAGGAGGGAGGAGGGAGGAGGGAGGAGGGAGGAGGGAGGAGGGAGGAGGGAGGAGAAAGAAAGGAGAGATCCAGAGCTGTGTAAAGGGTCCTTGCAAGTGTCCAGCTGAATACTGATAAACAGTCATGGGAGGAAAGATGTGCATATGCCGGGGTTTGATTGAGAAACCCTGGCCCAATGTGGAAGAGTGCTAGAGGGTCACTCCCAGCATCGGCCTCAGGCCTCCGTGTGCATATGGATATACACATGCTCCCACACAGATGCACATATGAATAATAACACGCTAGTGGAAATGGAAGGAGAACATAACAGCTTTCTTATGTTCACATAGAACATAAGAACATAGAAACATTTCTTTAGTACACACAAGTGAAGAGGCAAGCCTTTATATAGTGAAGCCTGCTTTCATTTTTAACACATAATACTTCAAATGTTTGATAATAAGGCAATTAATATAGAAGAGCTCTCAGTGTGTGCTACTGTGTTAGGCTCTATCTGTATAATCCCAGTTCTCCATCAGGTTGTTGGAGGCGATACTGCTGCTTCTGCTTCACGGGTGAGAAACTGGAGTTCAATGTCTTTTAGGAGCAATGACCTCTAACACCGGCCTAGGGAATGCCACAGCCACACTCTTAGTCACACCCTATGTTTCTTCTCACAACCCTTCTCCTAATAACCAACAGTGGTTATTAAGACAAACCATCGTTCATTAAGCGTAATTACTACAGATCTACAGGAGTTTCAAAGGGTGACTTTGTCACAAGGATGCTTTTGTGAACAGGAAGAAGAACTTTACTAGCAGAGGGAGTTTATTAACATGAATTTATTAAGAATCTACCATGTGCAAATTTTGGAAAACATCATTAAAAACTGTAAGTTCTCCAGAATAGCATTTGGTCAACCTTTCTTTTGTAAGAAATCCTGGTCTATGAACTTTTCCATCATAAAGATTATAGATTTCAAAAGATCTATTGTACCACTTAGGTCAAAAGTAAAGTATAATAAGATATATACTTGCTTCTCATCCACTGCCAAATAACAAAAAACAGTCTGAGGACTTATATAAAATTATTTTAAACCATGAGATGAAACAAAGAAGCACACTGAGAGAAACCTAAGTCCAAGAGCTTGACAGAAGTGTACATACACCCAGCAGCAAGTATGAAACATTCCTGTGAACCCAGCAGCCGATGAACTGAGACCCCGGGACCTAAAGCAGCGCATCAAAGCAGGAATCATCCAGAGAGTGCAGAGTAACCCACCACCTCCTAAGGTGATGAGCTTAAAATATTAAAGCTGAGGCAATGCTGTGGCAAGGACTCTGCAGCTATGGTGAGAATAGACTTTGCTCCAGGTCTTTGGTTTAGCACGGCGAGACAGCTGGCTCCCTGAAGCGGTTTCAGCGTATCCCATCCCTCTGTTCTGGGAACACTATGATTAAAGGGCTGCAGAATCACAGAGAACTGAGGCTTTGCTGATTCCCCCTCCAATATCTCTCAGAGTTGTGCGAGATGCATTTTAGGATAAAAAAGACTTGTTGAGGTCACAAGTCATAAAATGAGCTTGAAAAAGATTAGAGATGAATGACTATCACTTTATGACCTTTTGGCTAAGATCCAGTGTAGAAGCTATAAATACATTGTTTGACATTAACTATATTTTAGATATACTGTTGTTTGTTTTTGTTATGATTATCTTACACAAAAGTACTTTTTTCTGTTCATATAGATTATAGAAGAAATAACCAACTGACCATTCTTTCCTCTTGGCTGGACACTACCTATATTGTGCATAGGACACAGCCGTGAGGACTCTGTTCTACCTCTCAGATTTAGGAGGCTTTCCCTCCTCTGACCCTACAGAGCCTGTACATGGTTCTCTTCAAGCTTGGGCCACCCATATTGTTACACTGTTATTGTTTGCTTATGTATCTTTTCCTAGAAGACATTGTTGCCCTCTGGCTAGGCACACAGGGTCACTGTAGGATCTAGCGGGTGGAAACCAGTCACATCTGAATGTCAGACACAATACCACTGCTATCAATACATTTTATTGGCAAGAGTTCAGGCACAATGGAGCTCCTTGGTTCCTGCATTCAGTTACAAGTGGAGTCAGTCATCCTGTCCTCAGTGTAGTGAGCCCAATCATAACTTCATGTGTATGGAAGATAAAAAAATGAATATTTGGCAATATTCACCTAGAGACAATGAAAGGATAAATAGAACTTTTAGGATTATTTTGCATATTATTAAAGCAATATATAGCCTCTGGGTATATACTGTAGTTCCACAGTAGCAAACTCACTCAAAGTCCTAGGTCCAATCCCCAGCATGTACACACACACACACACACACACACACACACACACACACAAGAAAAGACACACTGAGGCAAATTTTATTTATACTGGAGGCATATACATAGTTTGCCATAAAACATTCCCAAAATTTAAAAAATTGCAATCTGAAACTAGTAATGTAGTTTACAAATTTAGGAAAATTTTATTCTGAATTTCTATTTATCTTTAAATAGTTAGGATTTATAAATATATATCTTTAATTTCCTGTCTCATCCTTTTCTAAATCATATCATTGAGATAGTCAAACATTTTAAATTTTGCAAGAGCTGTAGATAATATAAAGAAAATAAAGTCGAGTATGGCAACACTGGAATTCCAGTGTCTGGGAGGCTAAGGCCAGAGGATTGTCATGAATCTGAGCTGGGCCGGGCCACACAGCGAGTTCAAATTCAGCCTTGCCTACATAGTGAGCTTGAGGCAGCCTGGGACATCCAGGAAGGCCCTGTATCAAAAAAATTAAAAGAAAGATAAACTATAGAGGTATCCCACTGACTACTAAGAAAGTGTTAAATCACAAAGCAGACCCCCAATGGCTGGGCTGCTGACAGTGTCATAAGCTGATGGCCCAGGACCATCCAGAGAGGATTCTTACCTGGTAAACAGAGTTTAAAAATTATTATTATTATTATTATTATTATTATTATTATTATTATTATTATTTTGGTTTTTCGAGACAGGGTTTCTCTGTGTAGCCCTGGCTGTCCTGGAACTCACTCTGTAGACCAGGCTGGCCTCGAACTCAGAAAATCCACCTGCCTCTGCCTCCCCAGTGCTGGGATTAAAGGCGTGCGCCACCACCGCCCGGCGAGTTTAAAAATTATTTATTTTATTTTATGAGAGTTTTGCCTACATGTACATTTGTGTACCATCTGCTTAAAATGCCTGCAGAGCCCAGAAGAGGGTGTTGGATTCCCTGGGACTGTGGTTCTAGCCAGTTGTGAACTGGTGGGAAAGGAAGCACCTTCTATGACAGTCATGGGTGTGTCTTTGAGCTGACGCAGGCTGTTCTGGTTAATTGGGAACTAGATGGAAGTTGCCTGAGATAGTTGACGTTGGAGGCTGACAAGGGACAAGGGAAGCAATGGTTTTCCTGACAAACAGAAATCCACATCACTAGTTTTCTGAGGAATGTCTGGGGCTGGATAGATAGACAGCTCAGTTTAAGTGCACTAGCTGCTATTATATTAAACCTGCAGAGGATACAAGCTTAATTCCCAGCACCCATATGGCAGTTCACAACCGGCTATAACCCTAGTTCCAGCTCTTACCTGAGAGGAAACTGACACATTCAGGATATGGCAACAATGGTTCAGACACCAAAGTCTTCTTGTCATAACACTGTCTTAGTTAGGGTTACTATGGTTGAGTTAAAAACACCACGGTCAGAAGCAAGTTAGGGAGGAGTGGGTTCATTCAGCGTACATTGTAGTCCATCACTGAAGGGAGTCAGAGCGGGAACTCAGACAGGGCAGGAACATGGAGGCAGGAGCTGAGGCAGGGGCCATGGAGGGTGCTGCTTACTGACTTGTTCTCCATGGCTTGCTCAGTCTTTCTTATAGAACCCAGGATCACCAGCACAGAGATGGCACCATCCACAATGGACTGGGCCCTCCCACATCAATCAGTAGTTAAGAAAATGTCTTATAGGCTTGCCTATAGTCTCATCTTACAAAGGCTTTTTTTCAATTGAGGTTCTCTCCTCTTAGATGACTCTAGCTCATGTTAACATAAAACTAATCAGCAAAAACATCTCCAAAAAAGAATAAAACCCACCTGAGAACTTGATATCCAGGGGAAATGCATTGGAGGCTGAGACAGGATTACAGTGAATTCAAGGAAAGCTACAGAGACAAACAAAACAACAACCATAAAGTCATAATTGTTTGAAAAGAAGGTAGAATAAGGTGAAGAGTCTTTCAGATGAAGAACCCTAAGGAAAATCCTCCCCATCCTACCCATGGTACAAGAACTACTAAAGGCAATTTCAAATTGAAGAATATCAGCTTGAAACTTTACTATGGAGACAAAATGAGGAGCAAGAGAAATGCTAAATATATGGAAAAATTTAGAAAACCAAGTTATCTGTTAGTTCCTCTAAAACACACACAATTTTTGACAAGCAAAAATGAGAACATTGTATAAAAAGTTTTTAAAAATATATTTTAAAAGGGAATCATTGTGTGTGTCTTTAATCAAAGCACTGGAGAGGCAGAGGGCTGATGGATCCCTGTGAGTTAGAGCCCAGCCTGGTCTACATAGCTAGCTCCAGGACAGGCCAGCCAAGGCTACATAGTGAGACCCTGCCAAGGGCTGTGGAGATGACTTGGTAATCAAACTGCTTGCTCTGCAAGTGTGAGAATAAAATCTTCAGATCCCATGTAGGTGCTAGGTGCCTCACCTATTATTCAAGCCTCGGAAGTCAGAGAGCAAGTGAGCTAGTCATTTCTGTGAAAGGATGATCAAGGAGGAATCCAGAGTCAACCTTGGACCTTCACACGCACTGCGCTCCACTGCACGTGCACCCATGCACACATGCACACTACACACACTTGACAATTAAAACATAGGTGGAGCAATACAACAACTGTAACATGGAGAATGGTGGAGATGGAGGTAAAGGGACCCAAATGGCTGCAAGTTACTACATTAATACTAAACAAACTGTTTAAAATTTAAGAATGCATATCAAAATATCTAACTACTAAAGTAATCATTAAAGAGGTAATATATAAATCAAAACCCCAAATCCACGACTTTTTAATCTGAAAGAAATAAACATTTGAGATGGCACATAGAAATTAACAAAGTAGTAAACATGAGTATAACCATACCAATTATTACATTAAGTATAAGTGGACAAAATACTCCAACAAAAAAATGATGATCACAAGAGGTTAAAAAGCAGAACTAACCATCTGCTGACTTTAAGAAGTATATTTTAACTGCAAAGAAGTACTTTGGGTTGGGTGTAAGATAAATATATAGATACATTAATAGAATTAGGTCACCAAACTGAACCACAAATAGCCTATTTATTTTCAACAAAGTTTCTCCAGAAATTTGTCAGGGAATGAAAATAAACACTTCTAGAAATGTGGACTGTTTGTATGAGAAAGACCTAAAGATAAACTTGAACATAAAAACCTGCCAGAAAATAATGTAGGAAATATCTTTGCCAACTTGTGCCTGGCAAAATCACGAAGTTAAAACAATCATGAACTGAACTTGCCCCAAATAAAATATTTTCTGTTTTAAAAAGGAAAAGGAAGAAGCCACAGTGTAGGTGAAAATATTGTCTATTATAGTCCTGTATCAAAGGACTGACTGACTGACTAAGAAGACCCAAAAAGGTCACAGCTCACTAGCGTATGTTGAGTAAATGATCTTTAATTTCATTAATTACCGGAGACATGAAAAGAAGCCATCACAACCATTAGAAGGGGCAAGAGGAGAAATCCTGACACTAAGAGATGTTATCAGTTTGTCTTAGTTATTCTCCCATTGCTGTAAAGAGACACCACAATCAAGGCAACTCTTATAAAAAAAAGCATTTATTTGGGGGTATGCTTATTGCTTCAGAGGGTTAGTCCATTATCATTTTGTCAGGGAGCATGGTGGCATGTAGGCAGAAAGGCATGGCATTGGAGCATTAGCGAGAGCTTTACCTCCTGGTCCATAGCCATCAGGCAGAGAGAGACCCCATGTAAACGCAGGCTTCTCCACCCGCATCCCAGTTCCTGGAATAATGACTCTGAGAATTATATCTGAATAAGTGCCTAGACCATGGGCTTGGGCTTGTTCCCTGACTAGCCCCTAACTTAGTTAACTGGCTTATTCTATTCTAAGTGGCACATGGTTGGCTATCTCTTCTCAGTTTCACGACTCTGTCTTGTCAGTTTAGGGTGAATCTCTCTTTCCAAGACTGGCTCTATCTCAGAGTTTTTCTCTCTCTACTGGAACTCCCACCTCCCACTTCCTGTCTCAGCTCATTGGCCACTCAGCTTTTCATTGACAGGTGATGTTTCCAAACAATACAGAAGAGATTCTCTCTATAGCCCTGGGCCTGGTATGAGCTTTTGAAACCTCAAAGCCCACCCCCTTACTGGCCCCCTCCCCTGCTACCTCATCCAAGAAGGCCATGGTTCCTAGTCCTTTCCAGTTTGTCAACTAGGGACTAAGTATGCAAATATCTGAGCCCATGGGAGCTGTTCTCATTCAAACCGACCCACAGTTGAAAATTAACTGGAATATTTACATTCGTGGCAGGCGTATAAAATTATAAGGCCATATGGAAAACAATGTAGAACTTTCTTAAAACGTGAAGCAAACACTACTGTAAATTATTTATTCTCTGTCTAATCATTCATTCTACTCCAATATACAGACGAGGAAAATGAAAAGATACGGCCATATCAATACTTTACACAGGGCTGGGGCATGGCTCAGCGGGCAAAGACTCCTGCCACCAAGTCTCAGACTCATGTGGGGGAAGGAGAGAACAGTTTCCTGCAAGCTCTTCTCTGGTCTTCACATACGTGCTGTGACGCACGTGTCCATCCCTCTCCACCTGATCATGCACAAATATATAGAAACATTACAAATAAAGAACCTTCTATAGCTTTATAAGTAAGTCTCTTGTAATAGTTCATAATAATATAAATCTCTTATAGTAATTCATAATAAGCCCAAATTGGAAACCTAAACACACTTCAGTGAATGGACAGACACACTGCAGTGTATCCATCCAAGGGCTGTAGTAATGAATGAATGGGCTGATAGAACAGCTCTCATCCAAAGGAATAAGATGCCAGTATACAAGACAACAGGGATGAAGCTGAAAATCATGAGGCTGAGTGAAAGAAACCAAACACAAGATGTAGATTCCATCTATTGAGAGTACAAAGTGCTTCTAACAGATAAAGAGGAGACCAGCCTTTGCCTGGGGCCAAGGGCAGACAGAGCAATTGACTAAAGGGAAGGAGGATGGGGGGGGTATGAAGGTGGGTGGGGGTGGGTGGGGTCAGGTGGGGGGATGGGAGTGGGGGTGTGTCCTAGAAATGTTCTGTGCTGTTTTGTATTACGGTGATAATTTCTTGAATACACACACACACACACATACACACACACACACACACACACATGTTAAAACTGATTGAGCTGTATATTTTAGCTGGATACAGTTCAGGGTACATAAATTATTTATCCATAAATTTTATGATAAAAAAAAAAACTAGGAAGGCCTTGTTCATTACTTTTCCTGGCTGCAATCTCTTCTCATTCATCAGAGGTTTTGACCCTGACTCTGCATCTGCCTTCTGAAACCATGCGTATGAAAGCACGGCCAAAGAATAATTTATACTGCTCAAGAGTCCCTTAAAGATTTGAAAGGAGCCAGCTATTTCCTGAGCCTTTTCTTCTCTATATTATATACTGCTGGCTTTCCTTCCCCCAGCCTGCATTTTTAATATTCTTTAAGCCTTAAGCTCCCTACCTTTCCTATTTCCCTTGGTGGTTTGTCACCAGTCCTTACAGCGTGACTCACCCAAAATGGAAGCTATCACTTGCTGAGTTTTGCTCAAGGGAATCAGCAAGAGGAGTAGGAGCAGACGGAGTGTGTGGCTCCTCTGGCTCTGCCCAGGTCACTCTTTCATTATATTATGTGCATGGACTTTCTGCCTACATCTGTGCATCATATGCAGAGATCAGAAAAGGGCAGAGGATTCTCTTGGAGTCACAGACAGTTGTGAGCCATCCCATTCCCGTGTTGGAAATCAAACCTGAGCTCTCTGGAAGAACAGCCAGTGCTCCTAACTACCGAGCCATCTCTCCAGCTCCTAATTTTTAATTCTTAAGAAAATTAACTATTATAGAATTTGCAGTATAATAAAAGTGTTTAAATTATTTACTTGACTTAAGATTTTACTCTATTGCAGAACCCAGAAAGTAGGATGTAAAACTCACCAGAGATGAGGTGTTTATAACTCAGCCTAAGCGTTAGTCTGGTGGCTGGAAGGGGTTATTTATCTCTGCCTCTGCTCTGCATAGAGAGGTGGGCACATTTGCACACAGTTCCTACCGCTTGGAGTTTGGCTTCCCAGTAGTATGCAGAGCTTAGCTCTGTCAGAAGCCAAGAAGTCAGGACCTGTGGTGTGTGCCAGGCAATCTCTGTGGAAGGGAAAATTCAGAGCCTATGGTGGCTTGGTTGCTCAGTTGTGGGAAATAAAACATTAACAGGTCTCAGAGCTGCTCGGAGGCTGCTGTGTTTTATGTGATGTGTGTGCATGACTTGTATGGCGGGCATACAAGTTTTTCTATGACATCTGTGAGGATGACTTGTATGGCGGGCAAAGTGCCACTTGAGAGTAAAGTAAAAAAAAAAAAGCACTTTGTGTAGTTTTTTTTTTTTTAACTATGCTAAATAACAATAGATATTTCAAATACAGCGGAGATCTGTTTAAAGTTTTCAAACATGTACTTTGTTACACAACAAAACACAACGTCAATGTCTGCTTAAGGGAAATAGAGTGTAAAACGAAGAGCTGGGGGCCAGGCATAGGCACGCTCAAGAAATATCGTGATATTCGGTATCAAATATTTATATCAGATGTATTTCCTGATTTACCTCTGGATTAAATGTTTAAACTCAGTCATGTCGCTTAACCAGTGACCTAATGGGGTGCCATTTTAAATAAGACATTTAAAAACACTCCTTAGGTAATAAAGGAGGTCCCAGGGCTGCGGCCTAGCTAACTCCAGGGGTAGAGGAGCTCCCGGGCACCCCGACCTCCCAAGGGTAAGACACGCGTCTCGGAGGGAAACCGTTGGCCCGGGAAGGGGACGAGGGGCTGCCGATCCATCCCTAGGCGTTTGACTAAGCCGGCCTGGGGGGGGGGCGTTAGTTCGGTGCTCGACTCGGCGCCCCGGGCCAGGTGGCCGTGGCCTGGGCAGGACACGCGCGCCTCGCGTGGGCGCGTGGGGGGCTCGGTGAGCGGTGGCGGGGCCGGGAGGAGGAGGGAGACGTGGGGTCAGAGGGACGCGTGCGGGGAGGGAGGCGTGAGGTGGGTGGGAGGGGGCGCATGGTGTGTAGACGACCCGGCGGGGCTGCTCGGGCGCCCTCTGCGGGCGGCTCCCACGCCTTCCTGTCAGGCAGCGCGGCCTGGGGCGCCGTGACGAGGGCGCGCGTGCGCGTCGCCTCCAGCCCGGAGCGCGGGCCCGTCTGACCCTCACCTCAGGCGGGCGCGCGGCCTGCGGACTGTTCTCCAGGCCTCTGTCATCCCCCCCCCGCGCTCATTTGTCATGCGTGGTCCCGCTGGTCTTCGTGGACCTCTGCGCTTCCGAAATAAGTATTCATTGTTTTTTGAAACAGGGGTCTGTAGCCTAGGCTAGCCCTGCCTGGCTTCTGTCTTCCACCTCTCAAGTGCTGGGATTACTTCTGTGAGCCACGCGCGTCTGACTAAGTATGTTTTCAAATGTAAAAAAAAAAAAATTATAAGAAACCCACTGTCCGATACTTTTATACAACTAGTAAAAGATCATAGAGAATAAGATACTAAGGTTGTCAGAAATACAGAAAGGTGTGTATTACTTCTACAAGCAACAAACCGTACAAAACAGATTTCAGTGTGGACTCTAAAAATACTTGAGGTGATATTACTTACTGAATTTTGCACTATATCACATGATGAAACCTGTTTTTTGTGGTTGTAGACCAGTGAGACCTCTGCTGAGACTGGCCTTAAATTGATCCTCCTGCCTCCACCTTCCCAGGGCTGGACTATAAGCTTGTACCACTATGTGAGGCTCTGAAATAAGAGCTTTGTGACAAATTTAGAATATCTAAACCTAAAACTTTAATTAAAAAGTTACCACCTTACATCAAAACGTAACAAGGTTTATTTTAGGGACAATTTTTTTAAAGTGATTTATTTATATCATGAATGTTCCAAATTCACCATCTTTTAGAATCTTCAGCTAGAAAAAAAATTAAAAATTTAAACAATGGGGGGAAATCAGTTGATTAAAATTGTTTTATTTAGAATTACTTTATAAGTTGATTGCTAGTGCATTCATTCCAAAATGAATTTTTATTGGTCATCTTCTCTATGCCAGGAACTGTTCTAGGTTATTGAAACAAATTAAGAAAAAAAAAAATCCCTTTTTTGCTTTCCAGAGAGAAAGATAAACAAGTAAACACACAGTAACAATTAGAGATGAGTGTTGTAAAGAAAGCTAAAAATACAAGACTGAGAGATGCACAATTTTAGATAAAGGGTTTTCCCCCCATTGGAGTGCATCAGAATTAAAATATAAATGTGATGTTTTTATTCTGAGCTAAAGTTATAGGGCTTTTGTAGTAGAACCAGAAAAACATTCTTGTTACTGTGTATATGGGAGGTCTTTTTGTACAGTGTAAAATTTAAAATTAGTTTTAATTTGTTATTTGACTTTCTTTTAGAATAAAGAATTAGATCATACATGTTAGTATTAAGATCTACTTACATTCTGACATAGCAGAGCTATAAAAACATAACTGTTTGATGACTTTGACTTTATTAACCTTTTGTTGATTAAAATGTAGTTCTGAATCTAGACAGGAAACATTTTGCAACTTTTTGGACAATAAATACAGTGTTGATTAGCATAGTTTTTTCAGATAACTTTTTTTTTAAAAAAGGATTTATATTATATATATATATATATATATATATATATATATATATATATATATATATAGTACTGTAGCTGTCTTCAGACCCATCAGAAGAGGGAATCAGATCTCATTACAGATGGTTGTGAGCCACCATGTGGGTGCTGGGAATTGAACTCAGGAAGTCTACAAGAGCAGCCAGTGCTTTTAACCGCTGAGCCTCTCCAGGCCCCCAGAGCACTGTTTTCACACTCTGAAATTGTGTGCATAAATAGATGTAAAGATCTCCTAGTGTATTTCTGAATGATGACTTTATACTTTCTGTCCTATTTCTCTTGCCTTCTGTTTATCATGTAGTCAAGTTGTTTCAGACATTTATAGAATATTTACTTGTTTTAGTTTTTGCTATTTCTTTTTGTTGGTGACTGGGTGGTTAGGAAATTGAGAACCACAGTATCAACTAACCAGACCTCTCAGAGCTACCAGGGACTAAGCCACCAACTGTTGAAAGAGCAAACATGGGCTGATCTGTGGCCCTGCTACATATGTAGCATACGATTGCCTTGTCTTGTATCACAGGGAGGGGAGGTTCTTGGCCCTGTGGAGGCTTGACCTAGAGAAGAGGGATGCTGGAGGGGTGAGGTGGGAGTGGGTGAGTGGGTGAGTGGGTGGGTGGGTGAGCACCCTTTTAGAGGCAAAGGGGAGGGAAAGGGGACGGGAGGGTGGAATGCTCGTGGAGGGAGGATTGGAAAATTGAAAAGAAGAAAGGAAGAAAGAAAGGAAGAAAGAAGGAGAAAGAAAGAAATTGAGAAAAACAAAAATAAATCAATAAATATGGGATGGTGGGGTGGTGGACCAAATAACTAAAACAATGAAAAACCCACAATATTCTGGTACATAAAAAGCATCCCAAAGTGCCTGCAGGATTTATCCTCCAGTGCATTTTATCAAGATGTCTACAGAGTGAGTTCCAGGACAGCCAGGGCTACACAGAGAAACCCTGTCTTGAACCCCCCCCCCAAAAAAAAAGAGGTGCATTGAAGTAGCCTTTCTACCCAGATCACTCCTCATGGTTTGTTTTTTGTCTTTATTAGCGAAGTCTCTAATACTGGTGACATATTCTAACTTGGTAATAGGCTTTTTGCCATGAAATGGTGCTCTTGTAGTTTTTAAAATTTTAATTTCTCTCCCGAGGACAAGTTTGAGGTGTATTGTTTATCATATAAAAATGGAAATGTAATTTTTGTTTTATGATTTGTTCACACTGAAGGCTGTAATAGAGTTTGCTAGGTGAGAAAGGGAAGTACGTTCTAAACTTTGGTACAATTTTAAGAGAAGGACACGTGGGAAAACACATGAATGAACAGAGAATAGTGTGCTCCATTGTTAAGACATTAGTAGTTTACAGAAGACAGAGTTCAAAGAATTGTCTATGATTGTATTTAAGAAAGCATTCTAGGAAATTAATTATCTGTAAATGAATATAAACCACTTGTTTGTGTCTTACATATTTCAGGTAAAGTCTGTTTTTCAACAATGTCGAAGTCAAACAATTGCTTTTTTTCCATGGATAATTTGTTTTTCAGTAGCCCAGATGAAACTGAAAAGTAAGTGTGCCTTAAAGAAAGTTTATCTAATGTATCATTTTCAGTTTTATAATTTTAAGGACTTTTAATTTTCCCTCTGATAACTTAAAATAAATAAAAAGTGAGCACATTGATATTTCAGTTATAAAACTGACTTCTATGTTTTAGAAAACATAGAATTTAGATATAATGGTATAACTAAAGTTTATTATTTAAAATGTTATAGTTTTAAAATAGATTTTGTTTTATTGGCTTCCATATCTGAATTGTCAGATTAAGGCCAAGATAAATATTTGAATAGCTCAGGCTGAGAAGGGAGACCAAGTGGGCTGGTGCTGTGCTAGAGACCAGGTGTGATGCTCTCAGTGCAGGCAGGAAGCAGAGGGGGAATGAAGATGCACACCAGAGGCCACAGTGGCGGGGAGTGCACACTCAGTCAGATGCTTCTCATGTGTGGATTGCTCTCTTCTAAATTTTGTGTGTTCTTTCTTTTGTATTATTCCATCTTGTTAAAACATTTATTTATTTTTTTACTCATTCAAATATCAAATATTGTTTGGGTACTTAAACTATTTAAGCAATAGTTGAGATTGAATAAATGCACAAGAAAAAGCCATCAGTTAATAATTTGACTAATTCCAAAGTCAAAACATGTTCAAGGGAAATGACAGGATGTATCTGTGCAATGAACTCTCAGATGTGGGAGATCACCTAGGCTTCTCATGTTAAGGGAGGGTTTTAGGATGCTTTCAATTATTCTTTCAGCAGTAAGAAAGTAAGTGTTGATGCCAGAATATTACAGCAAATGAGAAAGGATGGAGCTAGGACAGTTCACAGTACTTTTAGGTGAGATTTCCTAAAACAGAAGCAGTGAGACATAATCAGAACAGTTAATTGTGGGTATATTGTTTTGTATGTTAAATATTTGAATAAGAATATTGGATGTGTTTATATTTTAAAAACTAAGGAATTATTGAGCATTTCTTGAACAACATATTTAAGTGTATGAAGCATTGTGCTGAGTCCTGCTGATTTAAGTAGGAATAAAGCCTGTAGGTGTTTACACTCAAGATGGATTATCAGGTTTATCTATTTCTGTATTTCTCTCCTTGTTTTTATCTATTACCTGTCTACATATACTTATTGCACAAGGGCCATGAGAAATATTGTGGAGTCTATACAAAGAGAGAGAGAAGATAATCTTTGAGATTATCTATGGAAATATCTTAGGAAGTGTACGATTTGTTCTGGGTATTAAGTAAAGCCTATTGCCTGAAACAGCACCTGGTATATGGTATCCATAAAAATTATGAATTAATGAATGAATGAATTGTAGAACGTCTGTATGTGGATATGGGAGTGAGGCAGGACAAAGGTCCAAGCAAACTAAAGGAAATGTCTTGGAACAGAAAGAAGAGGCACAGAATGTATTCTCTAATTACTGTTGTGTTAGTCGTCATTCATTACTGTTGGGAAACACCTTAGGTAATAATTTGTAAAACTGAAAGAGGCATTTGGCCCATAGTTGGAAGCTATGGTCTATTGATCTATTGCTCTAGGACTTGTGGAAAGATAGTATACCCTGGTGAGATGATAGACTAGAGTAAACTTCACCTTGTGACAGAAGGACTACAAAAGGGACAGGAAGAGGCTGGCATCTCAGTATTTCTTCAGATCCACATCTTAGTGAGCTAACTTACACCTATGGACTCTTCTTATCTATAAAAGTTTCACATTCTCCCAACCAGACCAAGCCTATAACATATGGGCCTCTGTGGACATTACACTGATTAGTCTTGTCCACTTGACACAATTTTGAATCGCCTGAGAAAGGAAACTTAATGAGGAATTGTCTGGATTTAGATTGGTTTCTGAGGCTGCTGAACAATAAGGCTTAGTTGAGGTAGGAAGACCCACCAAATTTATTATTTCTGTTAGAGCATTAATTTTTAATAGTTATAGGAATATTCTAGAACATAATAATACTGACATTTATATGTTGATTGTTGATAACCCATGATTATAGGTGAGGCATGTCACAAGTAATCTGTTTTATGCAGTAGTTTGAAGAAGATGAAGAGGAGTTTTAGCCATCTTTTAGGTAGTGCTCCTCCACAGCAATGTCATCAGTCCTGTGACCATGCAAAGGTACTGAGAGCATTGACACACAGGGATAAAGCAAAACCGTGACAGAACGTTTGTCTATGAGTTTGTATCTGAGTGGTGTTTAATAAATAAATGGTTTTTTATTCTCCTTCTTATTAACATATACTCACATTTTGTATCTTATATAGCTTTCCAGTTAAGGAAAAATCACTGGATTGGTTTCTCCCTCCAGCTCCACTGATTCCAGAAATTCCAGATATTCAAGAATTAGAGGAAGAAATTGAAAGTTATAAGCTATTAGGTAAATTGTCATGTTTCTTGTGAAGCCAAACTTATGTAGTTTATGTCAGCATAAAAATAGCCAACATATTAAACTATTAATTTCTTTTTTTAATAGAATAAAAGTCAAAGATTTGTATATGCCCATCAAATCTCAAGATCTAAAACATCCACCTTCTCTACAAGTATGCACATTTGCATAGTGCAAAATCACTATTACACACGTGTTTGTACACGTTTACATAGTGCATAATCACTGTCACACGTGTTTGTACACATTTACATAGTGCATAATCACTGTCACACACGTGTTTGTACACATTTACATAGTGCATAATCACTGTCACACACGTGTTTGTACATGTTTACATAGTGTATAATCACTACCACACATGTTTATATACATTTACATAGTGCATAACCACTACACACATGTGTTTGTACACATTTACCAATTGCATAATCACCATTACACATGCGTTTATACACATTTACATAGTGCATGATCACCATCATGCATGTGTTTGTACACATTTACATAGTGCATGATCACTGTCACACACGTGTTTGTACACGTTTACATAGTGCATGATCACTGTCACACACCTGTTTGTACACGTTTACATAGTGCATAATCACTACCACACACTTGCTTGTAAACAGTTACATACTGTGTAGTCACTACCACACATGTGTTTATACTTCTGTCCCCTGAATAGTTCCCCCTCTTACTACTAAAACTTTCACTACTGCCGTTTTGCCTTGTTCTTTTACAAAGGCAAAGTTTTCAGACAGCCATATCTCTGAAGTGTATTCAGTGAAAAAACCAGGATGCAGAAGATTATATATAGAAGATTATATAAGAAGTTTGGAATTATGTTAAGCATTGTCAAGCTAGTGATGTAGCAGAGCATGTGCTTAGCATACAGGGGGGCCTGCATCATTCCCTTTACTAGAAAACATTCTCCTAAGACAAGGTGCTCAGTGTATGGTTCTTGTAATATTCAAAACTTTAATGTTTTATCATGACTCATACTTTATATATGTTTGCATATTTTAATTCCATTACATTTATTTAGTATGTCTGTGTATAGGGTGGGTACTGTTACTGTGTTTGTGTGGTCAGAGAACAGCTTATAGGAAGCAATTCTCTTCTTTACCATGAGGGTCCTGGGAATAGAACTCAGGTTTGCAGGCTTGACAACAAAGATTTTTACCCACTAAACCGTGCCACTGGTCCTCTTTAGAAACTTGTAATTGAAAATTTTTTATCATTATTTAGAAAAATTGTTTTCATGAAGTACATATAATAATTAATAATTAGTCTATTTCTTTTCCCCTAGGAAAAGGAAAGATGCCAAAAATGTTAACATCAAACTTGAAAATTATTAATGAAGACAAAAACTGTATTTCACCAACACAAAAATTCCATTTTCCCTATAATGTACATGAACAGGATTACCTAAATTTAGGAGGATCAAGTAACAATGACATGTCACATATAGCCGGCAAGCTGGTGTATGGTTCTCAGAGATATAAAAATCACATGAATGATGAGAGTCCACCTGTAAAGGACAGTCCTGAAGATACAAAATTACATAACGCTGCAGAAGACAGAGAGGACACATCAGCACTCAACAAAAGGTAACTAATAAGTTCAATAATACTCACTAACCTAATCTCAGTACTAAGTGTGCACTGAAAAGAAATATGATAGGAGGTGGATTAGAACAGTGACAACAGATGTTCATGTGGAGTATCAGACCTGGGATTCCACTATAGGAACCATAGATTCTTGCCCTTCGGGAGCTTAAAATATACTGTGAAGGCATGGATAGTGAATAACTAGAACTAACTCATTAAATGTTTTGTAATCTGACAGTTATTTTAACAGTAGTTATTGGTAGAGCAATGATTCTCAAGCTTTTATTATCAGTAACCTTTAATACTTAAAATTTACTAAGCTATCTCAGTTTTTGTTTAAGTGGGTTATGTCTACTAATACTTAGCCATACTGAAAGTTAAAGCTGAAAGCTAAAATAAAACAACGCTAAACCCACTTCTAGTTAGCGTAAGTGTGTGTACACATACATACATACATACATACATACATACACATACATCATACGTATACTGGTGGTTTTATTTTGAATCAGGATCTCATTATGCAGGCCTAGGTAAAATGGAACTCACTAGGTAGACCAGCTTGAGCTCAAAAGTACAGAGATCTTTTTGCCTTCACCTTCTCATTACTGGTCTTAACAGCATATTCTGCCATGCGTGGTTCTAAATGATATATTTTTGGCTACAGTCCAAAATGACCCTTTTCATAAATCAGAGGATGAATAGATTAAAAGCAAAGTGACAAGCCAAGGGCAGAAACTACGTGTGCATATTGTATGTTCTCACATATGTTAGCTTCCTACTGCTGTTAACATACCTGAGAAAAACAACTTGAAAACAAGCAAGCAAACAAAAAATACATTAGCAGGCCAAACTCTTGGTTTTGGAGTTTCTATGCTTTAGCCTTCTGAGAGCTGGGATTATTTTAGGTTACATTCCTGATTGTGTTTCTTTTCTTTTTTATTTTTTTTTGGGGGGGGGCAGTGAGACAGGGTTTCTCTGTGTAGCCCTGGCCGTCCTGGAACTCACTCTGTAGACCAGGCTGGCCTTGAACTCAGAAATCCATCTGCTTCTGCCTCCCAAGTGCTGGGATTAAAGGCGTGCGCCACCACTTCCCAGCTTGTATTTCTTTTAAAAAAATTTTTTTCTCTTATTTTTTTGAGATTATAATGTCATTTCGCCTTCCTTTTTTTCTCCCTCTAAACCTTCCCAAATACCCCTACTGTGATGGTTTGTATATGCTTGGGCCAGGGAGTGGCACTGTTAGGAGGTGTGGCACTATTAGGAGGTGTGGCTTTGTTGGAGTAGGCGTGTCACTGTGAGTGTGGGCTTTAAGACCCTCATCCTAGCTGCCTGGAAGACAGTATTCTGCTAGCAGGTTTCAGATGAAGATGTAGAACTCTCAGTTCCTCTTGCACCATGCCTGCCTAGATGCTGTTAAGTTCCGGCCTTGATGATAATGGGCTGAACCTTTGAACCTGTAAGCCAGCCCCAGTTACTTGTTGTCCTTATAAGAGCTGCCTTGGTCATGGTGCCTGTTCACAGCAGTAAAACCCAAACTTAGACACCTCCTTATTCTCCTTTAAAAGCATAGACTCTATTTTCATTAAATTTTGTTATATAATATATGTATATACATGTATATTCCTAAATATACAAGTGCAACCTGTTGTGTCTGATTATGTTACTTGTATGTGTTTTCAGGGCTGAGCATTTGGTGTTGGATAACAGTTGGTGTGTTCTTGCCTGGGAAGACTGTCTCATCCTCAGCATTCTTTAGTTGCCTGTCATTCTTTGTATAGCATTTAGGCCTCTTGGGCTTCGTTACCCCCAAACCCCTGTTAGCATGTCTGTTGTCCTCCTTGTTTTGCTCATGTTTCAGCAGTCATATTGATGTGACCTTCCTAGGAAACACAACCTCACAACAAACTCCTGATCCTCTGGTTCTCACAGTCTTTTCTCACCCTTGTTCCACAGCATTCTCTGAGACTTAGGTTTGGGAGTGTTTTGTAGACGTTGCCATGAGAACTGGACTCCACAACTCATGATTAATTGTACTTTTCTATAATGTCTCAGTCTGTTGCAAAGAGAGGGTTTCTTGATAAGGAGTGAGGACTACATTGATCTGTGGGCATAAGGGTTGACAAATGTCTGAATAATGTCAGGGGTTCTGCTGGTTCAGGAAAGTGGCAGTTGTAGAGTCTCCTCTAAGATCCATGACTTCACTAACCCTGGGTAGTTGGTAAGGTTTCCTGTAAGAGCATGATTTCTCTCCTGGTGAGCTGGTCTTACAACCAGCTAGAGATGTGAGACCTGCCAACAAGTATGCCATGCTGGTCACTGTTGTGGTTCATAAGTGTCACAGCTAGGTAAGACTGTTGGTTGCCTCCTTCCTGTGGGAGTTTGCATAGTACCTTCTGGTAATTTGAAAGCTAGTTCTTAGGGAGGGAAACTTCAGGTCAGATCCGGTTTGTTACCTGTTTTTGTTTACTTTACCTCTTCTAGTTCTTTGTCTAATCCCTTGTTTTTCTCTGCCATTATTCTACAGTAGCTTTTATCTTAACACACACAGGACTATCACTGTTTTTCTATTTCCTAAAAGGATCAGAGTTGAAGAGATTGTTATTTAAGTGATTATTTATGTATTTTCATATTGAGGTTGTGCTTTGACTCCCTGTGCCATATTATATGTAAACTATTAACTATAAAAAATAAATAAATAAAAAAATAAGCCTGTCAGAATAATAGCAGACTTCTCAATAGAATTTTAAGTGAGGACATGAAATGAATCATTTCACTCTCTTATTACTAACTGCCAGTAAAGATTGCTATGCCCAGAAAAACTGTCTGTCATAATTGATAGAGACTTCCTACAATGAAAACAAACTAAAAAAAATCCATGCCACTAAGACAGCACTTTATAAGATACTTAAAGAAATTCTCTAGATATAGAGAAATATAAGCACATCTATAAGGTTATAGGAATAAAAACTACACAGGAACAGTCATTAAGTAAATGAGGGGTAGAAAATCACCAAATACTACAAATCAGCAAAAAGAAAGAAATTAATGCATATCTTTCAATAATTAAATATTAACTGTATCAATTTCCTAATCAAAAGACAAATAAACTAGATTTTTTTTAAAAAAAGGATTCAGAGGTGGATGTAGTGGCACATGCCTTTAACCCCTGCACTTGGGAGGCTAAGGCAGGTGGATCTCTGTAAGTTCAAGGCTAGTCTGATCTGTGTCCAGGCCAGCTGGACAATCAAGTGGGACCCTTAGACCCTGTGGAGAGGACTGAGATGCATAAGAAAGTAAAAAGACACAGCACGTCAAGAAGTCTGATCAAGCTGGCAAAATTTTTATTGTTCACTCCAGTTATATATTCTAAAAACAGGATATGGGGAGGGGTAGGAAAGGAAAGAGGGCTTTGCAGGTGGAGGAAGCAAGCTGCAGCTGTGGGGTCTAACTAAGTTATTCTCACAAAGCCTTTCCGTTACCAGGGGTTCTAAAAACATCTATCTAGCAGGATGTTGGCTAAATCTAGAGATCAGGAGGAAGGGTTACTAAGGTGGGTTGCTGTGAGGCCTTGTTTGAAGTTCTGAGAACTGACAAGTGAATCATGAAGGTAAGCAGAAAGAAGAATAGTAGATAGGAGAGCCAAGGGTGAGTGTTTGCCAAGAGTAAGGCCTTGCCATGGCTTCCCACAGATCTGCATAGTGACTTTCAGGACAGGTGTAGCTACATGGGATGACCCTATCTTGAAAAACAAATATCATCATCATAACAGTAATAGTAGGTAGTAGTAGTCGTAATATGGGAAGGAAAGAAAAGAGAAACAGCATCCATTTGGTGCTTTTAAGAAATGCACTAAACCATCAAAGACAGGTTCAATCTTTGGGTGGAAGGACAAGGAAAGGTATTCTAAGCAAATGGAACTAAAAAGCAGAAAGACATTGCCATTCTAAAATTAGACAAAACAGGTTTCAAGCCAAATTCAGAAGAGATACAAGATACTTCTTACCAATTAAGGAAGCAATATATCAAGAAGATATGATTCTAAGCATAAATTTTAAACATTGAATATCAGTGCACCCAGTTTCATAAAACATAACTGGATACAAAGAAATAGATTAACCCCAACAAAATAATAAGTGTGTGACTCCAGTATTATACTCTCACCAATAAATATGTCCTTTAAACAAAATATGAACAAAGAATCATCTGAGTTAAATGTCATCAAAGATCAAAGACCTCACAAACATCTAAAGAAATTCCATACAGACACTGCAGAATATACATTGTCAGTAGCCAATGGAACAAATGTATAAAAATTTAAATAATTTCTTATATTCTGTCTGATCACAATAGAATAATTGCAAATCAACAGAAACAGAAACTAAAGAACACACACAAATGCATGGAGATCAAACAACACACAAAACAGTCCTGAGTTAAATGAAAACAAAACACCCCTAAAGGCAAATGAAATGAAAGCACAGCACACTCAGACTGTGTGACACAGTGACAGTGGTCACTAGAGGGAGGCAGCATACCCAGACTGTATAACAGAGTGACAGTGTCTATGAGAGGAAGACACCACACCCAGACTGTGACACATATCCATGAAAGTGACAGTGTCCATGAAAGGGAGACAGCACAGCATACCCAGACTGTGTGATACAGTGACAGTGGCCACAAGAGGGAGACAGCACACCCAGACTGTGTGACACAGTGACAGTGTCCATGAGAGGATGACAGCACAGCACACCCAGACTGTGTGACACAGTGATCGTGGCCATAAGAGGGAAGCTTATAGCTTCAGATGCCTACATAATACAAAATAAACAAAAACTGAGATTGCCTGTAACCTCAGTACTCAGAGGCAAAAGCAGGCTGGGTTACACAGCCGGCATGTTCTAGGCTAACTAGGGTTACACAGTAAGACTACTACTACATCTCAAACTTACTATGAAAAACAGATTTCAAGTAAAAAATGAAGAACCTTAGGGCCAAGGAAGATTTGGTTGACTGGGAACTATACATATGAATGTAGATGTGTCACCATCTTCTAGCACAAATGGCATGCTTGATAATACTATGCTTTACCAATGATTAGTTTTGCTTGTTGGTAATACCCTTTACAAAAGGCACCTTCTCTGGTCATGGCCAAGAATCTCCCCAGAGAAAACACACAGATGCGCACACACACACACACACACACGACTGTGTTAAAGACAAAAATCTGGTTTCATAACCTAAAAACCAAACTAAAGCCGAAAATAAAGAAATATTACACAGCTGAAGGCAAGATATAAAAATGATAGGAAAAATTGTCCCTTAGAGCATCAGTTATCAACCTGTTATCAGTTATCAAGGAGTTGCAGCCCCTTTATGGGGGTTCAATGGCCCTTTCACAGGGATCACCTAAGACCATAGGAAAACAGATATTTACATCACAATTCACAACAGTAGCAAAATTATAGTTTTGAAGCAGTAACAAAATAATTTTATACTTGGGTGTCACCACAGCACGAGGAGCATGCACAAGGTCACAGCATTAGGTAGGTTGGGGACCCTCCCTCCATACACTTGTTTATAGACTTACTAGTGAACTTGTCTGCTTTCTAACTTCAAATTCAGAAAATGTTACTTCCTTTCCCTCCTCTTTCTAGTTCCTTTCTCACAACTGTGTAGATTATATGCATGGCTGCCTTTTCTCTCCCTAGCTACAGTGAATCATCCTCAGACTGCCTTCTGAATTCATCTACAAGGCCAGGACCCTCCCTACAAAAGAAATTCTGCATTCTGTAGTGACTTGATTACACAAACTACTGTTATGATTTATTTAGTGAGTCCCCCTACCTCAGCACTTAGCTGACTTTCATCAGTTTAATTGGATATCTGTTGTTGTGAATAAATTACTCTTAAGCTTACTGGCTTAAAACAACAGTAAACTTTGTTAGTTTTAGTGGTTTTTATGTGTTAGGAACAAGTCAATTAGAAGCTTGAGCCTCCCATGAAAAAGCGTAATTGGTGTTTCACAAAAGGCCACAATCGAAGTCACATTGTATATGGTTACCTAATACTTTCCAAGGATTCTTGGTTCACTTTTGTCAACTATTCATTTTGTCTGTCAGGTTGGTGTTGACTGTTGGCAGGAGCCTTCAGTGCCTCTCCACATGGGCCTTTCCAGGGTTTTAAAATGTGTTTTCATGGTATGCTGACTAGCTCTCTATAGCATAATCTACCCAAGAATCCTTGTGGAAGGAAGAGTGTCTTCATGAGCTAAGCCTCAAAAGTTACCTACTTATAGTACTACATATTAGAGTGTATGTAGTGACACAGGTCAGTTCTGGCTTAGTGATTCAGTTTGTAGATCATAAACAGCTGTGACTACCAGGAGACAAGGACCATTGGAGTCAACTTGGAGACAGGCTGCCACAAAAACTTAGATGAGTTTTAGGAAAATGATAAATTATAATTATGGTTATTTTTAAGAGAATAATTTTACACTAGTTTTTAAGCAAATGTTAGAAGCAGAAAACATGTTGTGGTTTATTTGTTTCAGATTATCTAGACCATGTGACAATGTACATGAATGTGACTATGCTAATGGAAGTTTAAACTTGAATTCTCATATTGGCCCAGTGAAACTTACCCAAACAAAAATAAGCAAAGAGAAATCATGGAACTGTAGCAATAGTAAGCAGAAACTTCAATATTCTACAAACAAATTCAAAGCAAATGATACCTTTCCTGTTTCTGGAACTGGAAAAGACATATTCAAAGCACCATCATTTTCTGCTGCATCTCAGCCTCATGACATTCAAGGTGATTTCTTATTCATTTGCCTAGTCAGTTGCTTTTTTATGAAAATACAAAGTAATTTGCATTTCTTAGCATAAAGAATACAAAATAGAAAAAATAAGTTCTCTTGCCATGTGCA
Organism: Arvicanthis niloticus; assembly: GCF_011762505.2. NCBI lineage: Eukaryota > Metazoa > Chordata > Mammalia > Rodentia > Muridae > Arvicanthis > Arvicanthis niloticus. The sequence goes on from NC_047664.1 coordinate 4,197,509, forward strand.
ATTTATGCATTTCCTTATATGTTTTATTAATTTTTAGCTCTATTTTAACATATTTAACGTTATTGGAGCTATTATATAGAAATCATTTTTTTAAAACCATATATTTATGTAGTTTGTTTTTTTTTTTTTTTTTTTTTAGGCATAACCCCAAATGACTTAGGTTCCTTGAAGGCTGTCACAGAAATTCGTATCCTTTATTTCACAATAGCCACTTTACATTTGTGAAAATCATATATTTAAAGTATTTTGTTTCATTGTACTCTTGTGTGTTTATTTTGGGTAGCATTGAAAAAGATAGAAAAATAAGTCTTTTGGGTCATGTAAGAGATACACTGTGAACTATTCCAAGTGTGATCTGCAGGCTGTTCTAGCTTATGAATTGTTTTCAGGTTGTGATAATATAAACACAGAAATCATATTTGTAGCTTGAAAGAACTTTGATATGTTGACTTACATATAAATACAGATCATTTCTTTTGGTAAGGTAAAAATAGATATAAACCAAATAAGGGAATTCCAAGCAAATGTAGCTCTTTGTTGATTTGAGGACATTTTACTAACTAATATTTAAGAAGAAACCTCATTTGAAGTTTATGAAAATCAAGTTTGTATACCTAGGCATTTCTAATGTGACTACTTGAATGTATTCAGAATATTCTTGTAGTAATATTCCTTTTATATCTGCAAAGAAGAAAATGAATTTTAGATTACTGAGCAGTATCTTAGATATTTTTCTATTGTTGTGATAAAACACCATGACCAAAGCAATTTACAAAAAAAAAAAAAAAAAAAAAAAAAAGCATTTACTTTGGCTTATGGTTTCAGAGGGTGAAGAGTCCATCATGCAAGGGCAGAGTGGCAGCAAGCAGCAAGCATGTTGTCTGGAGCAGGTAGCTGAGAATTCACATTTTGATCTGCAAGTAGAAGGCAGAGAGCCTGAGAATAGCAGCAGTCTTAGAAACCTCAAAGCCCAGTGACACAACTCTCCACACATCCTAATCCTTCCCAAATGGTTCCGTAAACAGAGACTCTTGTAAAAAGCTGGGCTGGCATGGTAGCCTGTCATGGAGCTAGAGAGTGAAGATGGAGTCACCAGAGCAAGGTGAGTAGCCAGATTAGCCTGAAACAGCAAGCTCCAGTTTTAGCAAGAAAGCCTGCCTCAGTATATGAGATAGAGAGCTAAGGGAAAACCCTGAGGCCAACATCTGGGGTGCCACATACATATGCACACACATGTATTTGCACTACTAGAAGAGGAACATAGGAGATAGTTCAGTAATAGGTAATTAACTATTGTCTGATTAGACCTAAATGCCCCATCTCTAAGGACTAGCTTCCATAGTACCAGAAAGTACTACTCAAGTTTCCAAAAGAGGGAGGCAGCCAGTCATTAGCCATGATGCCTGTGAACCAAATCAACAGCCAGTGTGGTACTTGTACCTCAGAGCCACAACAGCTCCCTAATTGGAATTACAATCCACTCATAAGAGAGAAATCATGCTGGCACTGAAAACATAACTAACTGCTCAGTGCTAGTGAAATCACGGACCTTAGAGGAGAAGCTACAGCTGTCACTTTCCTAAGCCAGCAGAATCCCTGACAGCATTCTAAACATTTGTCCTTTCACCTACAGATAAACAAGGAAACATCTTCGTAGTAGACAGAGTTCATTACAGAAAACCACAACCCATCAAAATGCAGAGTAGCAGAGTTCAATCCCAATGGGTACACTATAAAACACTCTCACACCTAAGGCTCAAAAAACATTGCAAAAGAGGAGACATAGACTGTAAGAGCCAGAAGATCAGGGCGTTTGCCATGCGAGTTTGTCTCCTAGTGAAATTGTAAAGTCTATGCATAAAATTTGGGCACCATGACTACCCGAACATGAGCTGAACAAGGATGATATCAGTGAGCATGTCACAGTGGATGAGGAAAAGCCCAGGAGGCCTCAACCCTACAGAAAGAACTATAGGCAACTGAAGAAAGCAGGAAGCAGGAGAGTTGGTCTTCCCCAGGGAGGAGCACACCAAATGGTTCGCCTGTGCCAAACAATCAGCCCCCAAAACGCACATACAAGTAACATTATATGGACTGAGTAGGTTATATTTTAGAATATTATGTATATTATATGTTATATAATAATATAATAAGTATATATAATATATAACATATATTATATAATATGTGTATTATATTCCTAAATATATGCATGTAAGAACAATTAATAAAGAGATCGTGAATTTGAAGGGGGGCAGGAAAAAGTATATTAGGAGTTGGAGGGAGAAGAAGGAAGAATTATATCTCAAAAGTTTAATTGAGAATAGTGTCTGGTTATGGATATGATGGAATGTTCTTTTGTTGGAAGCATTTTGATAGTTTAATGCTATCCTTTGAAGATTTCTCGGGATTTTTCATGTTATAGTAGCACACTGATATGGCTCTACTGTTTAGATGTTATTGTTAAGACTACCGTTTATAGTTGTTTGCATTAGCTTATTTTTTTTTTAACAATTTAATATATTTCCAAATCCACTGATCTTCTATACTTTGTTATTTAAAAGTATGTGTTCAGAGTAAAAGACAGAAGAGTTTGTAGGTTGCTTGGACACATATGTAACCAAGGTCTTTTTTACTGGTGCTCTAGTTCCTAAGTAATGACTCTGAGACTTAATTATATATGAATAAATGCCTAGATTATAAGCATGGGCCTGTTCCTGACTAGCTTGTAACTTATATAATCCATTTATTCTATTTTATGTGTGCCACAAGTTGGTCACCTCTCCTCAGTTTCATATGTCTGTCTCCTCAGAGTCTGAGCAAATCTTTAGCATATTACTATCAGAGTCCCCACCCCCTTGCTGGAACACCCACCTTCTATTTTCTGCCTTTTGATAATAGGCCATTAGTTTTTTATTGACAGGTGATGCTTCCACACAATATACAAGAGATTCTCTCTACATCTTCTCCTTTTAGTCCAATAAAAGGCTCTTCCTCTAACATCAATAAACTATATACAATAAAAACATGGAAACATCAGGTAAGAATTACATTCACAACATCCAGTAATATATGCTCTTGGCATCTTTGGAGAAAATACTTACTCCATGTGGCATGCGGCATACACAGACTAGAATAAATGGGTTATATAAGTTACAAGATAGTCAGGGAACAAGCCCATGCTTATGGCCTAGGCATTTATTCATAAATAGTTAAGTCTCAGAGTAGATCTTTTGGAGAACTTGGGCAGAGGTAGAAAAGAGTATGGTTACAAATGGAGTCCATGGTGTTAGGCATGTGATCTAAATTTAGCTAAAAAATCCAAGTTTAGTACAAAAGATTCAGGTATTAGAAAAGCCCTGAGTGAAAGGCATGAACCAACACCTTCTGGATCAGTTTCTTAGCCAGGTAGAAGACTAAATCCCTTTAAGAGAGAGCTAGTGGGGAACCAGAGCCTCAGCACATGCCAGCAGACAAAAAGACTTCCCAGAGCTGGGCCTGATACAGTCAGCTCCCAGCAGGTGCCCACCAGCATGATGAGGCTCAGTTTTCACAGAAGGACAGACAGTAGCTCCAGCCCAAAAACTGGCAGCAAACTAGCCAGAGCCAAGGGGGGCAGAGCTAGCCACCATAAACATGTGCTGGCCTAAGGAGCCTGCTGATGCACAGAAACCCGGAAGAACATCTGCCTCTTCAGAGACTGGGCAAGTCTCTCATGGATCACTATTTCCCAGAGTTCCTCTCTCTGCTGGAACTCCCACTTTCTATTTCCTGCCTTTTGCTAATACACAGGTTTTTATTGACAGGAGATGCTTCCACACAGTACACAAGAGATTCTCTCTACACATGTTTGTAGATTCTTCCTTAGAAGTTGACTCTAATTAGATCCTCGGGACATCACCAACTCTTGTCAGACCTCTGGCTGCAGAGCTGCAGTCTGCAGTTGTGACGACATCCTCCAGGGTAACATAAGACACTGCTGAAAGCTTGTGGAACAAAAGACAAATTTGGTTTAGAGTGTTCAGTGTTGATAGTCAATGCATCTACTGGCTAAGGTTTATTGTGCACTGGGAGATATGAATCTATGTCTACTCTGTATCAAAGATTCATTTTTGTGAATATAAATTTATATAGAACTATCTAATGAGAGAAAAGCCAGCATGAAAGGCCTCTCCTAGGCTTGTTATAAATAAATATTTTATATGGAAAACATTCCTTGAGGGAAACTGTTATTCTTTCAAAAGCTGATTAACTGACAAAGTCTAAATTTTATTTTTATTTTGTCACATATATATTTTCATGTACATGTTTCAAATATGTTTTTAAAGTTTTTATTTTCATTTGTGTGCATATGTGTGCCTGCTTGTCTGTATATATTATGACAATATTATGACATGCTGAAAGTAAAATAAAGTAATAATTTAGATATTAACTATATGGTTTAATAACTGCAAACCTAAGTTAGGCACTGTTGTGAGTTTCTGGAATATACCAATTAAGAAAAGAGTGAATCCTTGTCCTTGAGTTACTGTTCTTGCAATGGAACATAGGGGTGAGTTAGATCTGAATAACTGTAAGAAAATGTAAAGGAGAATGAAATCGGGACTGTTGGAATTGCAGGCTCAAGATATTGAATTTAATAAAAACAAAAAACAGGGAAGACCTTCTTAATACGGTGAGACCTAAGCAGTAAGTTGAAAGAAAAGGACATTGGAGAGGACAAAGAAGCAGAAAGGCTGAGGAAAGATGTCATGGCAGGTACATGGCCAATGTTTCTGAATAGCAGAGTCCATTATAACTAGAGGAGATGGGTATGAGGTCAAAGGTCAGGAGATTGAAGGGAAAGAGTTGGGAAATAGGATGTAGGGCCTTGTAGGCATTTTCTTGGAGGGAAAGGGGGAGATTTAGACAAAGAAGTCATATAAATCTGATGTAAAAGTTTTAAAAGCATTACTACAACAACCCTTGAGTACTTAAGTACCTTATAAAATAGCTGTTAGACAACTGTGCTTTCAAATATAGTTTTACATTTTTAATGTACTTTCATTTGTATGTGTGTGCCTGTATATGTACTACCTGCATGCAGGAGTTCATAGAGACCAAAAGAGGGTAGTGGGTCACTGGAACTAGATCGCAGGTGTTTGTGAGCTGCCTGCTGATGGTGCTTGGACAGAATTTGGATTCTATGCAAGAAAACAAGTACTCTTAACTACTAAACCATCTTTCTACCCTCTAAAAACCTCTAAAGGCCTCAGTGATAGAAATTCATTCTTTTTTAAAATTTCTAGATCTAGTAATACATTTTGCATATAGTGGTTATGAAAGTAGGTGATCATTTACAACTTCATAAGAAGACTGCCATTAAACATCCCTGAGGCTGGCAGCAAAGTCCCACCTTAGAGCAGTAGCTTGCAACTTTCCTAATGCTGGACACTTAAATATAGTTCCTTCTGTTGTGGAGACTCTCAACCATAAAACTGTTTTGTTGCCACTTCATGTCTGTAATTTTGCTTCTGTTTTGAATCATAATGTAAGTATCTGTGTTTTCCAATGTTTTTGGGCAACCCTATGAAGGGGTCTTTGGATGCCCCACCCCTGAAGGGGTCATGACCCACAGGTTGAGAACCATTGCTGTAGAGACTGGGATAATTAATTATGCCTTATATCTTTTTACTATTTTTAAACTTTCTCAGAGGAGAAGGGTGATCAAAGTTCATCTTATTAAGCAAATATGCTGATGATTACAATTAAACAAAACAAATAATACAAAAAATGAAGGGATTCAAGATTAACTGACCAGAAATACACCTCTGCTAATGAAATGCAGCCCAAAATCAGCAACTAATAAATAAAAATTTGAGCACTAAAGAAAATATAAAAATCAAGTGTTTTAGTCAAGACAAGAAAAGAACAAACTAAAAATAGTTCTGATCAGCATGTCTCCATATATTCAGATCTCCTTCATTCTATTTAACTCTCAAGTTACATCCTGTACAATCCTTTGTTTTCCCACAGGGATTTTACAAGTTCTTTTTAGAATAGGGAGTAGAGTAGAATAATAATAGCAGAGTAGAATAATTTTAATTTTTATTTAAAAAATTTATTTGTATGAGTGTTTTGCCTGCATGTTGTATCACATGTAAACCTTGTGCCTGAAGAGGTCAGGAGAGGGCATCAGATCCCATGTAACTTGAGCCACCATGTGGGTACTAGGAATCAAACCCAGGTTCTCTGCAAGAACATATACGCTCAACTGCCTAGCCATCTCTCCAACTCCCGGACTTTAATTCTTAAGATGCTAAAATAGCCTTATTATTAGATACTATGAGAGTCAATAGCACCAAACTGAATTTTTAAATTAAAAGTAAACATTTTTAATTCTGAAATATTTAACTCCTTAATGTTATTCCAAGCTGCAAAATTTAGAGGTATATTCAAAGAATTCCCTTACTTCAACTATGTCCAGTCCAAAGCCTTTGATGATGTAAGTGTCTTACACTTGTTTAATCATCTTCCTCTTCCTACTTGCTGTGGTCTCGTATGTCTTAAGAGATTTGAAAATACTTAAGTGAGTGCACATGAGTCATATAGGGGACTGGTTTGTATTTATTAAATTTATAAGAATCTCACTGAAGGGTGAAGGAATGACTTTGTCTTAGGTCCAGCATTTCATTTTGACAAAATAGTACGATATAAGAAAATGTGTTGTTCATGAGGCTGAGATATCTAGAGCAGGACTACACATAGGAATCATAGAGGTTCATGTGCTTGCAGCAACTCCTACTCTTCTTAAAGCACATTTTCTAGAAAATTGAAAATATGTATAAAAATTCTATATACTAATAATTGGTTCAATTTTATCTCAGCTTCTTTACACAGATAGAAATTTTGTGATTTGTGCCCCCACTGGTTCTGGGAAAACTGTAGTGTTTGAGCTAGCAATAACAAGATTATTAATGGAAGTACCATTGCCATGGCTGAACATGAAAATTGTTTACAGTAAGTATATATTGTAAAAATTATGATTAGGTATAATCAAAGATTGGAACAGAAACAAAGTTAATTCTGGGCATAGATATTATTTGGTAGCTCATACCTTAAAAACATTAATTTATTTAGTTGATGATATAACTAAACCTGTAGACAGCACTTTACCACTGAGCACTGCTAGCCGGCAAATCCTCCCAACACTCTTGCTTTTTCCTGTGTGTATGTGGTGCTAGACATTGAGCTCCACACATGCTCAGTAAGAGCTCTACCACTGAGCTATAACTCCAGCCCTCTGTACATTTTAATAAAGACATGCCACAATTGGTTTCATCTCTTACATTAAATTTGAAACATTTTTCTAGAGTTGTACGTACAAATATTATTTGAATTAAGGATTTGAACTTTACATTTATTAAAAGAGGTTAGTTAAAATGAACAAATAATCATATATTTTACAATTTTAGTAATTTATATAGAAACATCTATTCTTCTTTTGGGGTATATATTTTGTAAATGTCCCCAAAATAGTATATGTACACAATTTAAAGAAATGACTAATCACAAAGGCTTCTCATGAAAAGCATTAATCACAATTTAACAGTCTGGCAAGCCAAGGACAGGTAAGATTCCTCACAGAGCCTTACCAACCTAAGACAGACTTGTATATTGCTTATGATAATGCATATTCCACAAAGGGTAAGGAAGGCTTTCTTGTCAGAACAACCTAAGACATGCTCAGTCTGGTTTATGCAATAAAAAGGGGGAGATATGGAAAGCTTTTGGAGCTGCCTGTCAGGAATCTGACATAGGCCAAGGACAAGGAAATGGACTGCAGGCAGGAATCTGACATTGGGGTGGAACAAAGAAGTAATTTCAGGCAGAAATCTAAATCCTAGGTTAGAACAAAGAAGAAATTTCAGGCAGGAATCTAAATCTTAAGCTAGAACAAAGAAGTAGGCTTCAGGCATGAAAATGACTTTGGACTAGGACAGGGAAGTAGGCTCAGATATTTTGGTCATCCTGATAAGCCGTTAGAAATAATGATCACAGGAGTGATCAAAGGACTCTGTTTATTGTTGTGCATGTTCTTTGATTATCTGGGTTTATTGTCTTCTTTGTTCCTGGACTATTTGCATCTATTGTATTGCTATTTCCTCAACCTAGAACTGACCTTAATACTTGCATGTAATTTAAACAGTATAAAGGCAAAAAAGGAGGAGGAGGGATAGGATAGGGGACTAATGGGTTGGGGGGAATGGGGAAAGGGGATGGCATCTGAAATGTAAATAAATAAAATATCAAAAAAAGAAAAAAACAAACAAAAGAAAAGCATTAATCACTTGCTCCATTGTTCCCTGTTTTCAGATTGCCTGAGCAATCACTTCTGTTTCAATTTTGTATTCTTCTTGGTGATTACTTTTATAGCTTACTAAGTTTGTATTGTTAGTTTTTACTTTATCAATATTATATATCAATAAATGTGTGTTTTAGCTTAATTTTATTAGCTAGACTTTAAAAAAACATTTTAAAATTACACTGGTGTTCAAAATAAATATATTTATTTTAGTGGCACCAATAAAAGCCCTTTGTAGTCAGCGGTTTGATGACTGGAAAGAAAAATTTGGACCAATGGGCTTGAATTGTAAAGAACTTACTGGAGACACAGTAACGGATGACCTGTTTGAGATTCAGCATGCCAATATAATTATGACAACTCCAGTAAGTATCATTTATGTCTCATTATTTACTTAAAATATTTACCTTCATTAAGAAAAAATATTAAAAGGGAATACAAAACATAAGCATGTATTTTAATATAAACAAATTACCATAAAAGTACTAGTATTCAGGAAATGGAGAGAATATCCGTAAATAAAAAGGTGAAGGTGGAAGAGAAATGAAGTCATGTGTGAACAATGAGTAAAACAAACCAATTTGTAAGTGTGGATAATTTATAGTCATATTTATCCCTTATATTCATTTGTCCAAGTATGTATTATAGAAGGAGTACCTTGACAGGGCTTAACAGAGCCTAGAGAGAAGGCTCAGTGCTCCAGCGCACTGGAGTTCTTCCAGAGGACTTGAGTTTGAATCCCAGCACCGACATGGTGGCTCACACCATCTGTATCTTCAGTCTCCGGATATCTGATGTCCTTTTCTGGTTTTCACTGGCAAGCATGCAAATGTGACATAAACATCTGTTCAAGCACAATATCTACACACATAAAATAATATATGAAAAAAAGAAGAAAAAAATAAAAAAAATATATGAAAAGAGTGTGACTTGTGGTTAAATAAATAAATATATGGTTAAATAATTTTCAAAGACTTTAGACCTATTGTTTTAAGACTTTTAAAATCATTCAAGTAATTTTTAACTCTCATCTCTTTGGGGAGATTTTAAAGACTCAACCAAAACATTGGTTGCCCTTGGTTTGTAAGATGTCTGATAAAATTTATCAGTGTCTTAATAAGTACCTTAAATACTTATAGGTTCTTGTTAGATTAAACTGCTTGTATTCTCTTCTATAGGAGAAGTGGGACAGTATGACTAGGAAGTGGAGAGACAACTCTTTGATCCAGCTGGTGCGACTGTTTCTCATTGATGAGGTAGTAAACACGTTCACTTTCAGAGATAGACATAGATGATATTTTAAAAGGATAGGATGAAAAGACGTTTTAGTAAAATAATGTATTTAGTCCCTTAAAATGGAAAATGCTTATTTTTTCAAGGAAAAGTATTAATATTATTGTTTATTTTAATTGATTAAAATAAAGTTTTAGTTTTATACGTAATGATTCTCTCTTTATTTCTTGCTAAGGTGCACGTTATTAAAGATGAAAACCGTGGTCCAACTCTTGAGGTCGTAGTAAGCAGAATGAAAACTGTGCAGTCTTCATCCAGGGCCTTAGAAAACACCAGCCCTGCTCCAGTGAGATTTGTAGCTGTATCGGCAACAATTCCCAACGCTGAGGATGTAAGTCAGAAGTTTCATGTGCTTCACGTTTTATTGTTTGTGGAATATTAGTCAATTTGATCTCAGAGAAGATGATATTTTCTCTTGATCACTTAATAAGTTTAGCAGGAAAGTGTATGTAGAAAGTTAGTGCCAGATTTCATTGAAGTAATAAAGTTACAGCCATAAAATTTGGTAAAATTTAATAAAATATTTTCAGTACAATTCTGTTATTTGCTTTTATCTAAAATTCATGGTTTTACCTAATTCAGGCACCTTATAACTTGGCTAGTAATGTGTCATGTATGATTTGACAGAATAAGGTATGTCCAACTCTCATGAGAACAGACAGGAAAGAGAGGCTGCTTAAGAGAGCATACTGAGAGAAAAAGGAGGCAGTTTTACCAGGAGCATTTTACAGAGACAAGTTGCAGAAGACAGAACGAGACAGAGAATGAGCCAGAAGATTAAAACATGCACCTTAGCAGGAAATCAAGAGAGAATCATTAGGTATAAAACTAAAACTTTATTTAATCAATTAAAATAAACAACAATATTAATACTTTTTTCTTGAAAAAATAAGCATTTTCCATTTTAAGGAACTAAATACATTATTTTACTGCCAAAGTTATTTTGAGGCCAAGCAGAGCAAATCAGACATGCTGAGAGAGAAACCAGATTGAATCAGTCAGGTTGAAGAGGAGTTTGAGCCAGAACTGCTGAGTTGACCAGCCAGTCAGAGTTCAGAAAGAACTAGGAGAGGATGAGCTTATACAGCAGTAAGTCTTAGAGGCTAAAATCATTCTAAGCCTAGATTAGGTTATATGGAGGGTAGCAGCTCCCAGTACTAGGCCTAGGTTAGCAGACAGAGGCAGTAAGTCACAGAAAGAACTTTAAAAAAAGAATAAAATAAAATAAATAAAAGAATGGAAGATAATAGTTGTTTGCACTATTATACTTTCTATAATCATGTATGACTTTTTTTTTAATTCCTAAGCAAACTTTTCATTGTATTATATGTATATTATATGTTTTGCATGCATGTATGTTTGTACATGCTTGGTGCTGCCGGAGGCCAGTAGAAGGTGTTGGATCCTCTAGAACTGAGTTACAGATGCTTGTGAGCTGCCATGTGGGTGCTGGGAGTTAAAGGTAGATCCTCTAGAAGAGCAGCTGGTGCTTTTAACCTGTGAACCATCTCTCCAGGCTCTTAGGCAAACTTCTTGTAAGCATATATATATATATATATATATATATATATATATATATATATATATATATATATATATATATTTTCTTACTTTTTCTCACTCCTATTTACTTCCCAGCCTATTATGGTTTTGGTAATACTTAGAAATTATTGTAAATAGTTGCTATGTTGTCTCTTCCGATGGCAAATTTTGTTTTTATCTTTAAATTTCTTTTTTTCCCCAAAACACTTTATTTATCAGTATTTGTATATACATACATACTTATACATGTATACATATATACATACATATATGAACAATAATTAAATAAGATATATTTGAAAAGTATTGGGGTTGGGAAGAGTGGGAGGAAGGAGAGAAAGAACAAGAAAGAAAAAATTATGTAAATACAGTGCTCATATATGAAATTCTCAAAAAGGAATCCATTTTTTAAAAAATGTTCAACAGATTAACTTGCATTGTACAATATGAAAATAAATATGACCTATAATTATGTTGAAGGACATTTTAACTCGCTACAAAATTTGAAATTTCTTATTCTTAGAATTGCAACTGGTTTTATTCATGGTCAAGAACAATATAGAATGTTTATTATTTTAAATGGGTAGATAGGGTATAGAGGGCACACAGATAAGCACCGGAGAAACCAGAAGAAGTCAAACTCATGGATTATCTTTTAAAGGAGTGAGGTGCTTAGGTATTTTTCTTGGAATGCTGGGGAAGAATGTACTTTACTACCTGGTGATCCTTTACTATCTGTAGAGTCAGGCTCTACCAATATCTCCCAGAATTTGTTTTTCTTTCTTAGACCCTTTCCACCTAAATCTTGAGGATTAGCTCTAGGCCATAAAAACCTATCCTTATGAGTGAGGTCACGCAGGGCGGTGGTGGCGCACGCCTTTAATCCCAGCACTTGGGAGGCAGAGGCAGGCGGATTTCTGAGTTCGAGGCCAGCCTGGTCTACAGAGTGAGTTCCAGGACAACCAGGACTACACAGAGAAACCCTGTCTTGAAAAACCAAGGAAAAAAAAAGAGTGAGGTCACGTGTGCTTTACAACAGCCTAAGTGACTTCTGTGTTATCTTAGGCCAGGCCAATCCTGACACCCACAGAGACATTATGTTTATCTCAGTCATTCTCCCTAGATTCTAAATCTTGGGCACTGTTTTCTGAGTCAACAGTACCCATCTTTGTGAAAGAAGCCAGTTATCCTTTGTAAGGAATTTTAGTGTAGACATGTCTTAAATTTGCTGTCTGTGGGGATCCTACAGGAGTCCATGCTGGCAGTGATCCACAAAGGTGAGAATGAGAGCCCACTTGACACTGACTTCATCCACTTTGATTGGACCTGAGGAGTCTAATGCTAGACAGTTCATTGTCAGCGTATGTAAAACACAGTGCAACCACTTGCCACAGAATCAGTAACTGATCAGTAATTCTAATACTGCGCGCACGTGCACATACGCATACACACACACACAAACACACACACACACACACACACACACACACACACACACACAAATGGGTATTTTTGAAAAGCTTATTTGTTGTTTGATTAAAAGACCAACATAAGACAGTCATGGGTTTGGTACTGTGTTGCTAACGTTTAGGGACGTACAAAGGTTTCAGTCATTTTCAGGAATCTGAACAGTAACTGGGACTTACGGTGCCACAGGAACTTTGATTTTTATGATCAACATGATTTTAATTTTAGTTTGGGCTCTTATGAGGCAATGTAAAACTAAATATTAATGACTAGTCAGAACTCTACCATATGAAAGGACTTACAGTCTTGAAACACTGGTGTTGGTAGCATTTACTAATGTAATGTCAGTGAAATATGTAATGTTGAAGAAAGATGATTTGATTAAATACTTTTACACTTTGACTTTACAATGATTTGCACTTGTGTTACTTTAGCTATAGAACTTTACTAGAAAAAGTGTAATGCACATGCTTCTGGTGTAATGCACATGCTTCTGGTGTAATGCACATGCTTCTGGTGTAATGCACATGCTTCTGGTGTAATGCACATGCTTCTGTTTTCTCAGATTGCAGATTGGCTTTCAGATGGTGAAAGACCTGCCATATGTCTGAAAATGGATGAGAGCCATAGACCTGTGAAACTTCAGAAAGTGGTCCTGGGTTTTCCCTGGAGTAGTAACCAAACTGAATTTAAGTTTGATTTGGCCCTCAACTATAAAGTGTACAGTGTTATACGGACATACTCCGATCAGAAGCCCACACTTGTGGTACGGATTCTTAGTTGCTGGTTTTGGGAGTGATGTTCAGTTTTTAATCTGATTGATATATAATTCTCTGATGTATTTTCAGTTTTGTGCAACAAGAAAAGGTGTGCAGCAGGCTGCTTCTGTTCTTGTGAAGGATGCTAAGTTTGTCATCACCGTGGAGCAGAAACTACGGTGTGTGCAAAAGGGGAGGACTTTTGGGGATCACATAGGCGAAATGAGAACGTGGCTCATCCCTTAACCTTATCCTCAAACCTAGGTTTCTTATGTGTACAATAAAAATAATAGTGGCTTTACATGTTGAGTGAGAAAATGTAAAAGTGGAATTAAAAACAGAAGTGTAGGTATACGGGAAAGAGGACCTGAGTAGTTGTAAATAAGTCGGAGCCTCTGCTTTCTGAGAGCGAACACAGTGGTCAGGTTGTGCTGCCACCTTTAGTCAGAATAAGAAGTGACACCAAATGTGTGTCTCCTCGCTCACAGACTAATGATGACGACAGTTTGGAAGGTGTGTGGGATTCTTTGTGCTATAGGAGTCTATTTGCATAGACTCTGTGTCTTCTCAGGCAAATACTTACTACTGTGTTTTTAGCTGAACTTGTCCCTGAGAGACAGATATACAGGCTGTGGCTCCCTTAGAGCCAGGACACATACCACCCCACCCCCATTCCCCAACACCACTGCTGCACACTGTGCAGTTGTTTGTTTCTCAGGGTCATTTTCTTGAACAGAATCGTGTGCAGTGCTTTACTTCCTCTTCCCACCTCATAACTCAAAGAAAGTTTCTTCTTCACTCTTCCCACCACATTTTTATCCTTATCATTTTATAATTTCAGTTTAGTGTAACATTAAAGACAGATTTAAATTCTAGCACTCCACATTTACCACCTATGTGCCATCAAGCATGGCATTTCTCCCAACTTCAAATTATGTAACCTTCTCTTTTCTTTCTTTGCATTTATTTGTTTTCAGCACTATAGATGAGACCTGGGCCTTATTATGTATGCAGTCAGGCTGTCTGTTCCATGCTCAGCCTTCCAGCTTCAATTGTTGGCTTTACTTTTCTTTTGAAACAGGGTCTTGCTGTATAAGAGCTGCAGCTGACCTCAGCTTTGCAATCTTGCCTCAGCCTCCTGAATGCTGGCCTACAGGACAGCACCAGCACACTTAGCATCAACTGTCTTCAGTATCTTAACCAGTCTCAATATATGAGAATAAACGAACTTATCACAGCAATGGGATAATTACACAAGGCAACATCTCTATAGTCCCTGCGTGCAGCACAGCTTGTGTTATTAGTGACAGGACATGTCGTTTTGCCTTAAAGAAAATTGTGACTATGAGAAAATTAACCTCATAGTTTGATAGCTGCAATAAAGACATAGAAAACAACAGCGGGGTTTCTTAGATATACTTAAGACCACCCACAATTCCCTTTTAAAATTATCAAAACTCTTCCATAAATTCCTCCTCTTCTTAAGCTTGTTTTTGTTTGTTTGTTTACATAAAGAAAATGTCCTTATGAATATATGCCAATGGCAGGGAGAAGTACAGAACACAATAAAGAGTTATGCTTAGTTTGTTTGTTTGTTTGTTTCACTTACTAATGATGTAGTAGAGTTTTAAACTTTTTTTTTTTTTTTTTTTTTTTTTTTTTTTTTTTTTTTTGAGATAGGGTTTCTCTGTGTAGCCCTGGCTATCCTGGCACTAACTCTGTAGACCAGGCTGGCCTCGAACTCAGAAATCCGACTGCCTCTGCCTCCCAAGTGCTGGGATTAAAGGCGCGCGCCACCACTGCCCCGCTAAACGTTGTTTTTTCTTCCATAAATGTTGTCCTTTCTTCCATGTCTGTGACACTAGGAACTGAGGAAGGGAACTGTGGAAGGCAGGCACTCCACCGCTGACCTGCCCCAGCCCCATCTTTGTTTCCATTTGGCAGCACCAGCACAGTTTGTCCCTCAGTCCTTCTGCCTCCCTCTCTGTGCAGTCACCAAGGCAGGCTGGAAACTTTGTGTTTCTTACAAACATTATTAGGCAAATTATGGGGTTGGTTTCTTGTTCTGACCCAATGCACATAATAAGTATTTGTATTGGGTTTTTTTTCCTAAATTTTTGGGGAAATTTAGAAATGAGCCTTAATAGTACAGCTAATACAGTCCGAATGGGAAAGCTAAGCATTCCATGCTGTCCCATTGGCATATATTTGTAAGGGCATTTCATACGGTGAGTGCCCTCTTCTTCCTTCAGCCTCCCACACTCCTTCCCTGCTTTACTCCACTTCCCCTTGAGATAGTCCCTGCTTTGAAGATAGCTTTCAGCGCCTCCTCCTGCACCCTGGCTGCCACTACCCAGGGATTCCCATACTGTTGGAAGGTGCCAGGACAGTATATGAAGAAGGTTATCCTTTAGTAAAACTTGTCAGAGCTTAGGGATTTTTGTTTGTTTTGTTTTTTAAAAGATAGCTTTCAGATGATAGTGTAGTTAAAATCTCTTTTTAAAATAATAAACTATTTCAGAATGTTCTGATGTTGTGGAGAATAACATGTATTTTATATTTTAATAGGTTGCAGAAGGCTGCATATTCTATAAGGGATTCAAAGCTAAAAGGTAGGTTGGTTTAAAGACATGTTTCCTTTTTTTTTTTTTTTTTTGTTCTGGAAACTGAACCTGGAGCCTTGGGAGTGTCTAGTCAAACCCTCTACCATGGAGCCACACCTCCAGCCTAGAGATTACTTTTGAATAGCCTGTTAAATACAGACAGAAGGGATCAATGCTGGTGACATGGTAGCACTGGCTGACAGGCAATGTGTTCCTACTATAGATTCCTTGGTATATGGTGTTGGCTACCATCATGCTGGAATGGAGCTGTCAGATAGAAAACTGGTTGAAGGGTTGTTTACTTCTGGAGATCTACCAGTTCTTTGTAAGTAAATCATATTTCTTATAGACATTAAAATATTTTGAAAATCATTTTAAGAGAAAAAAGCTTAAATATTCTAATCAATTTCTCCCAAGAACTTAAAAAGAATTGTGCATGTGTACTACAGTTAATTTTTTGGCAAGGTTTAATTCTTTATTATTTTATTGAACATAGGGTAATTTAAAAAGAACTTATTAGCTATTTTAATTTTAAGGTACATTATTATTTTATATTACAAAGTCTTCTATACCTTTTCCTAAATTTCTTAGGGTTTTTAGTCCATTTTTATCAGTATATATTTTATAAGCAAATATCTTCCCAGGACAATAAAGTTATAAGGCTTGATTATCATTCAGTCTGATATCTGACAGTTACTACCAGTACTCTAGCTATGGGGGTGAACTTGCCGGCTCACCTGGTCATTATAAAGTCTACCATGCACTACACTGGAGGCGTGTTTGAGGAGTACAGCGAGACCGACATCCTGCAGATGGTTGGGAGAGCTGGCAGACCCCAGGTGAGGGACAGTGGTTCTCTTTTCCTTTTTTTTTTTTTTTTTTTTTAACATTCTAAATATAGCAAAGAAGGGGGGTTGTGTGGTTTTAATATGCATTTCAAATTTAGATAAGATTGAAAAATAATATAATTTAAGAATCAACTTTAATGGCAGAATAAACATAAAAAGATCACTAGCTGGGATATATACACTTTACATTCCAGCTTTGTCTAAGCTGCCTCAGTGAATGAGGGTAGTGTTAAAGGAATTTTAAAGGGCCTTTCCATCTTAATTTTTTTATTTGAATAAAGATGATTTGTCGGTTTTATGTTTATTTTAGAAACTGGATCTATGTAGCCAAGGCTGAACTCAAACTTTCTGTTTTTGCCTCTTAAATACTAAGATTACAGGCATCAGCCATGTTCAGGTAGTCAGGGCATTTTGGACAGGCACTCTTTCATTGTGAAGGGCTATTGTGCATTACAGAACACGTAACATTCCAGGGTTGTACAATTAATTGTTATAATTAAAAGTCAATCTATATTTATGTCAAAATATGTCTGACAAATGTTTGAATGAGGAAGCCATTCATATAGATACTAAGAACATCCTGGAAGAAAATCATTTTCAAAGTAAAAAAATGTTATGTCACACAGGTTTTAATTTTAGGGGATAAGTTAAATATATCAAATTATGTGGTGTTAGTTAGGGTTATTATTGCTGTGATGAAACACCATTTTGATCAAAAGCAAGTTGGGGAGGAAAGGGTTTATTTGGCTTACACCTCCACATCTGTCTATCAATGGAAGTCAAGACAGGAACTCAAGCAGAACAGGAACCTGGAGGCAGGAGCTGATGCAGAGGCCATGGAGGGTGCTGCTTACTGGCTTGCTCAGCTTGCTTTCTTATAGAGCCCAGCACCATAGCCCAGGATGGCTTCACACACAATGGGCTGGGCCCTCCCCCATCAGTTACTACAGGCTTGCCTATAGTCCTGGTTTTTTTTTTTTTTCACTTTATTTTTGTTTTCTTGTAACTTCAGTAGTTGGGGGATGAAAGAGAACTTAATCTGCTAGTATACCTTTAATTGTGATGTTATGTACTCTTTTTAAAAATTACCTTTAGTCTTTTTTACAGTCCAATCTGATCCAGTCCAACCTCTGACAGTTCCTCATCCCATTTCTTAAGTGAGATTCCCATCTCTCAGATGACTTTAGCGTGTCAACATATATGAAAATTACATTAAATCTTAAATTTTTAATTCAGTTTACAAAGATTTATTTTGACTTTAACATTCTCAAAATTAAGTTATATTGAAACAAAAGTTATATTTACAAATATATGTAGACAATTTTTTAAAAATACTTTTTGTTAATATTAAAATTCAGAAGCAGATTTTAGTCCTTTCCATTCAGTGTGAAATGGAAGTTCTGAGGAAAGGGCTCTGCCTGTGTGTGCTCTACCCTTTCCAATTCTGTGCTCTGTTGCAGTTTGACACCACAGCTACTGCAGTTATTATGACTCGATTAAGTACAAGAGAGAAGTACGTTCAGATGATAACTTGTAACGACACTGTAGAAAGCAGGTAACAGAGAGCAGTTCCAAAAGAAAACTAAACTAGAGTGACATGTTTCTCCTTTAATGTATGGAAAGGAAATTTGGTTTGGGGTTTTTTCCTAAGGGCATTTTCTTGAAATAGTGTGACAATTAAACTATAAAACTTAAGTAGTTTTGGGAATTAAATAAATTTATTTTAAGACAACAGAGTTATCTAATGGTGATTCTTAGCACACAATAGTACATATCTTTGTTATAAAATCCTAAAAAGGCAATAAGGTCTTGTTAATTATTAGTATTTTATAGCTTATGAGAATTAAATTTGTAATTACTAACTTTTAGATAGAGAAATATTTTCACACCTTAAGTTTTATTTTATAACGAGAGAGAATAATGTCTGGAATGGTTTTTAGTGTGCCATACAGACTCCTCTTTAGGAAAGTAGGATGGAATCCACACTGCTGTCAGCACACTGACCTTGACAGAGACCTCTCTTCTGTAACTGTAAAGTAAGGAGAAAGCTCAATTCTTTAAGTTCTTGACCTGCCTTTTAAAGATTTTCTCTTATATTTTTGAATATTTTTATTGATTATTAAAGTAGCAACTAACATATATATTATTATTAAAGCTTAAAAATAAGATTTATGTTATAGAAATTCACATTAATCATGCAGAGTTCCCCCCCCCTGTTAGTTTGCACAGACATCTCATTGAACATTTAAATGCAGAGATAGTGCTGCACACCATCACAGACGTGAACATTGCTCTGGACTGGATCCGATCAACACTGCTGTACATCAGAGCTCTGAAAAACCCAGCTCACTATGGTTCGTTTCTTTGACATGGAAATATAATGATTGTTTTTCAAACCATCAGGGTTTCTATTTATACTGTTACAGAATAGATTACAAAAACTAATAAACAACAGAAAAGAGCAGTTGCAGTCACCAATCTATTCAGAGGTAAGAGGAGGCAAAATGAGAAAACACTGTCGGCTCTCTTCCTAGTCCTTTAATGAGCTTTAAAAGCAACACTGTTAAAAATAGACTCAATGGAAGAAAAAATTAAGTATATCAACTAATTTAAAGCTTTAAAGTTTTGAATTTTTCTCATACTTATCATTCAGCTTCCCTCTCATTTTAAATTTATAGCTGTTCATTTTTCAATTTATAAGAACACAAAGCAAATAATAAAGTAAAAGCAAATAAGGTGTAATTTTCCATTTTTTATACAAACAATGTCCCACTGTATTAGTTTTCTAACAAATTACTTAAAACACAACATCCCTGAACAACCAACATTTATTATCTCATGCAGTTTATGAAGCCAAGAGTCTCAGCTAGTAGGTCTGGATCAGAGTCTCTCTTGAGGTGCAGCAGCGTGTCAGGCAAGCTGCTGAAGGCATGGCAGGGCTTGCCGACTCAGCCAGAAGGCTGTCATAGAACTCTTGGCTGAGGCTTACTGTTTTCAACGTGGACTTTTTCCT
This sequence comes from Arvicanthis niloticus, assembly GCF_011762505.2. Taxonomy (NCBI): domain Eukaryota; kingdom Metazoa; phylum Chordata; class Mammalia; order Rodentia; family Muridae; genus Arvicanthis; species Arvicanthis niloticus. The sequence continues at coordinate 4,217,377 of NC_047664.1, forward strand.
GCATCTCTATTCCTTTAAAAAGAGTAATAAAAGAAACTGGCTAAATAAACGCTGCATTTCCTTACTTGTAACTTGGTCACACATCGTCACTTACTTTAAAACAAGTTACTAGTCCTGGCCACCTGCAGGAGAGAGGAACTGAGTTCAGTTTTTGTAGGGAAGAGGATCAAATTGTAATGAACATATTTTTAAAAGATAAAGATTTGGTGTGTGACCTTGGCAAACCATGAAATCTGCTTTAGCCTCCCAGCATTCAGAGCTGTATCCACTACTGTCACTGGATTTTAAGCTGCTACTGTTTTACTGTTCTGCACCTTTCTTTATATTTTCCCCCAATATATTTCAGAGACTTCCTGTTTAGTTAATTTTTAGGGTAGCTATAAAGTGATAGGCTTCACTGTGACCTCTTCATCATGTCTGTCATTGTATTTTCTTATGTTAATTTCTTCCCACTGCTTTCCCTCCCTCCACAACCCCTCTGGCATGCTCCCCACAAACACGTTCCCTTCTGCGTTATGTCACTGGATCCACTGCCCTCTCCATCATTTTTAAGGTCTCCCTTTCTCAGAGTCTGCTTTTATCACACACACACACACACACACACACACACACACACACACACACACACACACACACACACTGGATTGCATACACGAGTCTGGCTTATTTCTCTTAATGATCTTCATTACCTGCATATTTTCCTGTATATCTCATGATTTCGTTTTTTCTTCATGACTAGAAAAAAATCCATTGTATCCATATGTCCATTTCTTTATCCATTCATCTGTTGACAAACATGTAGGCTGGTTCAGTTTCTTTCTTTTATGAGGAATGGGGCAATGTACATGGATGGGCATGCAACCCTGTGGAGTATGCTGACTAAGTGCCCCTTGGTTATTTACCTAGGAGTAGTAAAACTGAGCAGTAACATAATTCTGTTTTTAAAATAAATACTTAAGGATTTATTTTACTTGTTTCTTTGTGTATATATGTGTGTGTGTGTACACATAAACCTAGGTAGCAGTGAGTGGAGTCTAGAAGAAAGCTCCACATGTCCTCCTCTGTCACTTGGGGTATTCCTAACTGAACCCGCAGTTGAGCTTTCTCACCTAGTCATCCTCCTGTCTCCACTTCCCTTAGAGCTAGAGTTACAGGCAGATGTGAGCTGCTGACCTGGGTGCTGGGAACCAAACTCAGACTCTGCAAGAGCAGGTGAGCTCTTAGCCAGCCCCACCTAAGCAGTTCCAGCTGGTGAGTTTGCTCATCTTAAAAATCACCCGCTGTTATCAACAGTGCATCTCACATGTGTAAATTCACCTTCATGCTAAATTCTTAGAAATGAAGTTTCTAGGTCAGAGAGTACATCATTTGAAAATGTAGTGCCTGTTGCTAAATTCTTGTCCTTAATGGCTGACATGGTTGTCAGCAGTTCTTGAGAGTACTGTATTCATATATACCCTGCAGGGATACACTTGTATCTTTTTATCAGTGTTGTGCAAAATTCATCTATGTCTCACTTTGCACTTCTTTCTCCTTGTGAGTAATTTAATTTGTAGTGAATTTTTATATTGTATTATCATAGTAAATGACAGAAATCTTAGGTATAAAAGTTAAATTATAAAGATATAAAGTAAAATTAAATATATACACATAGACACAGTCACCACAGTCCAGTATGTAGAAGGTTTTCCACAAGTATGTTCATATTATGTTGTATTTTTTGAATTTTATGTAAATGGAAGTATTTCCTTTTTTCTTCCATTTCTTTTAATTCATAGTGTTCATGGGATTACTTCAAATACCTTTTGTTATTACAGTATAGACCCAGTTGTATCAATACACTGCATTTCAGCCAGTTATTTTGTGGATGGGCATATAGATCAGTTCCAAAGTTTGACTATGTACACCTGCCTTGAGTGCACTTAGCCCTACACAGACACGCAGACATAACTAAATATAATAAAATAGATCTTTAAACTGATTCTACATGGTTCTTGCTCAGTAGTTTCAGATTATTTAATACAGTTTAAGAAAACAAAATATAATCAGTTGATACTGAAAAAATTTCAAAATAGTAGTTGTGTTCTATGAATAGGTAAGCCTTTTTGAGTTCATTAAAATGCTATTAATTTATATGAAAAATAGATGCAATTTTTATATAAGGTTTAAATTGAATCTGTAAAGACTAATTAAATATACTCTAATTTTTAAAATAAAAGTTTCATCACTTACACAGGTTTTGTGTCTGGATTGAACAAAGATGGAATTGAAGCAAAATTACAAGGTTAGATATATTTCTTTTATATGTATATATATATACATATATATATTATATAAATTTTAATGAAAATATCAGTTACTAAAGAAATAAGAATGTGCTTTTGTAAATTATTTTAAAAAGTAAAGTTGTCTGGAAAAAATATTTATTTTTTTTAATGCACAAAACTTGGCATGTATAGTTTTTCTATATTTATTGATTAATTCTGTCAGAATATCTGCTTTTGTATAAAATGTTAACTTAGCTTATTTTGGTTCTGTTTTGTAAATGTCCTTGATCTCTGAAAACATTGCCAATAGATCAAACACTTTACTTTCCTTTTTAAGGTTAATTTTAATTGAAATATAATCCTGGATTTATTGTGGGTTCTCATTCAAATTTGTGCAATATTTCCCTTTCGAACTTCAACTTTAATACTTTACTATATATCTTTTAAACTATAAAAATTCAAACAGCACTTATTAGAATTAAATACTGCTCTGTGTTTATTGTGTTGAAGTTTCAGTAAAAATAAAGAATTTTGGATCCAGTGACATTAATTTTAATTTGTTCTCTGAATAGTTATATGTGGCAAATAATACAGAGATAAGGATAAAGTAATAAATTATCTCACCTAAGCATACATATGTTAGGAACTAGTTAGGACAGAGGCTGAAGGCAGGGTAACCATTCTGAGGCTCTCAGCTTAGCTCCTTCAGGTCCAAATGTGCTGGACCCACTGTGTGAGCCCTGACATCTCCCTTGGTGGAAGGACACAGCACAAGGCTTGCTGTTCCCAACCTGACTGTGCTTCTTGCTCAGTAGTCTCTAAGAGCTGTGCAGTCACCCGAGAACAAAACGCAGTTTCACAGTGCCTACAAGACACAGCATAATAGCTTCTGCCTGTCTCCCACTCCATTTCTTGTCCCTTTCTCCATTTTATTTCTTATCTCCAAATAACACTGTCACTGTCTTGGTTACAGCATGCTCACCGTCACTGTCACAGAATGCTCACTGTCACTGTGTTGGTTGCAGCATGCTCACTGTCACTGTGTTAGTTAGTGTGCTCACTGTCACTGTCACAGCATGCTCACTGTCACTGTGTTGGTTGCAGCATGCTCACTGTCACTGTGTTAGTTACAGCGTGTTCACTGTCGCTGTCTTGGTTACAGCATGCTCATTGTCACTGTCACAGCATGCTCACTGTCACTGTGTTAGTTGCTGCATTCTCACTGTCACTGTGTTAGTTACAGCATGCTCACTGTCACTGTGTTAGTTACAGCATGCTCACTGTCACTGTGTTAGTTACTGCATGTTCACTGTCACTGTTACAGCATACTCACTGTCACTGTGTTAGTTACAGCATGCTCACTGTCACTGTGTTGGTTGCTGCATGCTCACTGTCACTGTGTTAGTTACTGCATGTTCACTGTCACTGTGTTAGTTACTACATGCTCATTGTCACCATCACAGCATGCTCACTGTCACTGTGTTGGTTACAGCGTGCTCATTGTCACTCAGGGTCTTGTCATTGTCTGCTCCTTGCTCTTGGAACTTTCTCAAGCATTGTACATGGATGGCTTGCACCTTTATTTCATCTAAGTCTCTCTTCGATACCCACCTGTCAGAGAGCTCTTCCTTGCTGTTTTATTTAAATCTATCTTCATTTAAAGATGAAATGACTTTCATGTTGTAGTTTTTACTATTTTTCTTGTTCTTAGAAAAAAATGCCTTTATTGTGAAAATTAGGGATATCTATATTTTATCCAGAAATTATACGGCTAAATTAGAAATGCATACAAACCTTAGTTAAGTGCTTAAAAACTATTATTTTTTAAAAAACCTTTCTCAGCTTTAGTTTTTATAGTAGTTTCCAACACCCAAAATGTATTATTTGTGTATTTATTTTTTCATTAAAATGCAAGTTTCCTCATATATGAGGAAATGTGTACTGTCCACTATAAACTTAAACCTTAGAGCGATGTTCAACATATAGGATAGTAAAAATCTTCCCTGTTTGAGTGACTGATTAGTGGATAATAAGCTGATTTTAACAACTTAATAGTGGGTAACTAAGATAATTCCAAACTTTTCAAAAGCCATAATTATCAAGTGCATTAAACTGTGCCAAGTTGCCTGCATGACACTATTCCTTATAAGGACTGTAAGGACTTTTATGATTTGCTCCTCTATTTAGGATTGGGAAAGGTTCATTGCTCACTCTGCTCTGAACTGTCTCCCTTCTGGGCTGTTGCACTGGACAGTGAGGCTAGTAAGCAGTGGGGTGGGATTGGAGGGCATTCACTAGTTCCTGTCAGTTACCTGCATGAGTTAGAATTGCTTCCTGTTCAGAGGTTTCTGAAGGTACATATGGCAGCCTTTCCAGAGAAACAGAACTAGCATCAGCTAGAAAAAAATTTTTAGTGATTATTTCAATAAAGTGGCAAATAGGACAAGGGGTAAGACTGGCGAGTTTGAGAACAAATCTCATAGAACTCTTTGACTCTATACTTTGGAAGCAAGAGAGTGGGCAGTAAGTGATATCCATGAATTTTGTACAAACCTTATTAGGACAAGTATGAGAAATTAGAGTGGCAAAGAGGAAGCAGACCCTCTCTGCTGACACAGAAGTATAGAGAGCAGCAAATGGCTAAAATACACATCTCTGGGTGGAGGGTTAAGATGTTTGTGGCATATGTGAAGTTGTATGTGGAACTACATGCCTTGGGCTCCACTATTCACATGAGGGAGAGGGCCCAGCCCCTGTAAAGCCAGGCAGTGGAGCTGCCATACTTTCTTCCCACTCCAGCCTGTTTCCTCCTTGGGAATGTATCTTTACCGAGTAAATTCTGTCACTTTTCTGGGTCCTATCTACATGTCTGTCCATTTCCTTGATCTGAACTCATCAGGAGGAGCCCTTTGAATTCTGGAGTCAGCCAGTGTCATTTTGTGCTATTGTATGTTTGATAAAAGTTTAAAAGAAAAACAGTGCTATAATGGAGGAGCAATATCAAAACAGTTCCTTAGACCTGGAACAAGTAATTCAGACTCAATTCTTTAGTTTCCCAATGTGTATATATAAACAATATTTTTGCATGTTTTATTATTTTTTGAGAATTAATTAAAGTAATACATATATATCATTTCGAATGTACCAAGTGCTGAATGGTATTTAACATAGTAATCGGATGTTATGTTTCCCGAGTTTTTTTTTTTTTTCTTGCTACTTAGAAGACTCCAGTTCTTCCAGAACAATTATGCTGTAGCAGACATCTTCAATATATTTAATAGTAAATTTTTATTTTCATTGATTCATTTTTTACTAAACTTAAAAATGTGTTTTCTGTAATTGAACAGAATTATGTTTGAAGAATCTTAAAGATTTATCATCACTAGACCTGATAAAGATGGATGAAGACATTAATTTTAAACCAACAGGTATTATTGTCACTTAATTTAACACTTGCTTACTAAGACTAAAATTTTGTTTTACTAAAATTTAAGCAATGATAAAACAAAGTTGTGATTTTGTTTTCCATAGAGTACCATCATTTATAGCTATAAGGCATCGGCTCCTTTTCTGTTAAACACATCTAGTAAATGAGCAGATAACATGCTTTCCTTCTCAGCATCAATGGCTGCTACCTGATTTTTTTCTTCTGGACACTGCTGTGTTAGTTCTGCTTTTAAACGGGAGCCTCTTTGACTTTTCTTTTTACTATAGACTTCAGACTTCAGATCTCTGTTTCCAGTTTCGCTTCTTGTGAAATACAATTTAGCTTCATAGATGCAGCTATAAATACTATGTAAGTTCATCAAGAATTGCAGTCTTTTGTGTTGGCAGCAGCAAAGCTGGAAAGGAAACATGGCAATGAGCTGCCAGTGTAGGAGCTCACGCTCTCTCAGCCTCTGCTCAGGTGAAGCAGTACTGTTGACTTTCACTACAGAGGAGAGTAGCAGGATGAGTCAGGATTGAAGGAAGGTAATAAGAAACAGTCTTTATATGAGCTTAGGCATGGGCATTAAGGAACGAGACAGGTACTTAAGTTCTTCGAAGGTTGGTTGGTCTGTTGATCTGTCTGTCTGTCTATCTAGTTCTTTTCAAGACAGGATTTCTGTGTAGTGAACTCGCTCTGTAGACCATTTTGGCCTTGAACTGATGGAGATCTGCCTACCTCTGCCTCCTGAGTGCTGGGATCAAAGGCCACTACCACCCAGCTCTTTGAGGATTTATAAATGATAGCTGTATTTCTATTAACTATTTTGGTTGACTTTAGCAGAATGCTATTTTATAATTATTTAGACTGCCATTAATGTAGGTAGCAGTTCCTAAATGGTATTTTCAATTCTTTGGTTTTTTTTTTTAATTGTTTTGTTTTGCTTTGAGATGGTCTCACTCTGTACCCATTGCTGGCCTCACACTAAAGATGATCCTCCTTCCTTAACCTTCAGAGTGCCATCACATTTCAATTAATTTTACATGACCTTCTTGTTCTTTCATGTTACTAATATTTTATCTTCTAGAGTTTATTATTTTATATGTAAAATCTATGTATATATTCTAATATTTCTGCCTCATATAGTTTTTGTTTTTTAATTTGTGGTCACAATACTCAAATATTTGGCTAGTTTTATCTATTAGCTTATCAATATTTTTCCTATTTTAAGAAAGATTAATCATTTGAAAACAGCTGATGCCTGTAAGAAGCTTGGCAGTAATTAAATTGGGATGTAGATTATCTAAGAAGGAAAGAAGTAAAAAGGAAGAAAGGAAAGAAAGAAGGAAGGAAGGAAGAGGAAAGAATGAGGAGGGCAAATCTGAGCATCCGTTGTAAGCCTAGGTGCACTTGACAAAAGTGATGGGTTAGTACGTTGGAGATGAAGTTGCCTGTTGGGCAGGCTCTTCCTGTATGCCTACACTAGCTTACTATCATTTCCCTGGCTGGGAGGGTCTTAGGAAAGGGGGGTTTGTGTTGATTTCATGGTGATGGATTGATTCAGAGTAAGTCCAAATGGATCCGTTGGCCATGATGTTTCTTACTGCAGGGATTCTGAGAGCTGCCTTGTCTCAGCTTCCCTGTCTGCTCTGCCAGCTCGGCCTTCATGGCCTTGCAGTTGCAGTGCTCGGAGGATTGATCAGGTGATAACGACACTGGCAGCAAGTCACCATGCACTCCCATTCGCTTGTAAGTCCTTCCCCCAGTTTGGTTCCATAATTTGACTTTGGATCATTTTCCTTATGTTTTTTTTTTCTCTAGAATATTTTTTCTTACCTAAGAAACTTCATTTCTATTAATAAATCAACAAATACTAAGTGCTTTCTTAAATTTTTAAATATTTTGTGGGGTAGGGAAATACTTTATATTAATTTTTAAACAGATGGTAAAAGGACTATTTTTAAATTTATTCCCCAAATAACAATATTCTTGTGGTTTACATTGCACCTTGTTCTTTCAGAAGCTCCTCCTGACACACTGCATTACTGAATTCTCATTGAACACACTCAGCAGACTCCTGCTTGGGACAGTGACTGGAGCTGACCCAGCTCCTTCCCAGGCTCTCAGTTAATTCTGTCCATTTCCTAACATTCTTAGTGCGGCTCCCTCTGTTGGCATGCCAGACATAGTCTCTTCTTCAAGGAAACATGCGGTTGGTTCATCTAGAAATGCCAACTGCTCCCTTGAGACCCAGCATGCCATTTTGTTCTTCCCAGCTGCTTTCTGTGTATGTTTCTTAGGACTGGAATATTTTTGGATGCTTTTGGACAAGTACTAATTAGACCCAGCAGCCTCTGAAGTGAACTCATTCAATCCATCTCACCCTGCTTCACTCATCCCCTCTTCCCAGCCACTCTGATATTGTATTTTCAAAACAATTTATTTTGAAACTCCAATTTAACTAAAAATTGCTCAAGAATTATGTGCTCCTATTAATCTTACAAATCAGATCCAAGTTCTGAGCTCCTTCGAATAAAAGCTCCTTAAGGCTGTTGTAGCCTGTCATTTGTGATTTCCTAATTGTAAAAATGAAGCAATGTTACTAAGTAGTGGGCACCACAGCCAGATTTCAGGGTGTACTTTTATTACCCCAGTACATGTAGAAGTATACACATGATCTTCTAAGTAGTGAGTGGTGTTCATACCAGGGAGGCTGAGGGGAGTTCATGATCATCAGGCTCTATTTTCCTAAACTGTTCTAAAGACAGTCTTCTTTATTTCCCCATTTTCATGAAGAAATCTTGATTCTCCCCAAGGTCATAATGGCTTTGTTTTCTGTCTGCCAAGTCATATTATCCATGTTTAAAATCTTACTTAAAACTAATTTTTCCTATTAGGTCATCCCATACTGACCATTGTCTTAGGTAAATTTCTTCTCAACTTCAGCTTGTATGTAAGTATTGTCGTTCAGTGGACTCTGTTCTCAGTCTTCCTGTGGTCATCTCCAGCCAACTCTTAAGTTCCATACATTGTGTGGTCTACATTTGGGGCCATTTTTTGTGGAGGTCATTACAAGCACACAGTGCATCTTAAGTAGATGTTAAGAAACTGCTTGTTAAACTTATTTCTTAAAAACTAAATGGTATCAGTTAATGTGGAAAATATTTATTTTTCTGTTTTTCCTAACAGAGGCAGGAAGATTAATGGCGTGGTATTATATTACATTTGAGACAGTGAAGAAGTTTTGTGCAATCAATGGAAAAGAAACTATATCAGATTTAGTAAGTTTCATTGGAAAGTAATAATTATAGAATAAAATAATACTGGAGAGACAACTCATTTATTTTTTATTTTTTATTGGATATTTTATTTACATTTCAGATGTTATCCCCTTACCCCATCCCCCCCCACCCAGGAACTCCCTATTCCATCCCCCCTCCTCCTGCTTCTATGAGGATGTGCCCACACCTACCCCACCCCCACCCCCACCTCCCCACCCTCAAATTCCCCCCACTGGGCATCCAGCCTTCATGGGACCAAGGATCCTTTCCCACCCATGCTGACAAGGCCATCCTCCCCTACCCATACAGCTGGAGCCATGGGTCCCTCCCTATGTGCTCCCAGGCTGGTGGTTTAGACCCTGGGAGCTCTGGTTGGGAGACATTTATATGTCTCCTATAACTTAAAATTGAATGAGCAGAAAGGAGAAATCATTTTAATGGTTATGTCTCCCTCTGATCATGAGATAGAGAATTTAACTTCTAAGAATACATTTTATTTTCATTTGTATTTCTCACCAAAGCTAAGAAAATGTATATACAAATAGGTGTGGCAACTATTTTACAACTTACTTGATAATGATGATTACTTCGAGTATATCCTAATATATTAGGAGAGTCTGCCATGAGTGAATGACATGACATTCATGCACAGAACACGACAGCATGTTGCTGTGTACCCTGGGCCTGCATCCCTTCCCTAAATTATTTGCCTAAGCATAGCAGTAACAGTGGCAATAGTGCTGTTATAGCCAGTGGGGAAGCTGGTTCTGGAGAAAATGGGACCAGTAAACAGATTGTGCTTAGAGATCAACAATGGAAGCAGTTTTGCAGCTATCGTAATGAACAGACCACACACTTCTGCTGGAGACTTGAGTATAAAGAAGAGATTGGTAGAAGATATTTATTCTTAATTTTGAACCATATACTTTAATTTTAATTATCAATTAGTTACCACAGTAATTATTTTATTAAAGACTGCACAGTAAAATTCTGGTTATTATTAAGGAGTCATGTGAACAAACTTTGATAAAGTAAAAGATTTGTATTTCTATGTAAATATTATCTTCTCAGAAATTGAGATTAACAAATATTCAGTGTCAACACCATGTCACTGAGTTTACTGCATGAGAGATTTACAACACCTAGTTCTGTCTCCTAGAGCTAGTGTACAAATCCAAATTTCTTGATTTTAAAAGCATCTTTCCATTGCTAAATCATTGGGATGGTGATTTGCAAACTACAAAAGGATGAGCAGCAGCAGCCGTGACAGGCAGAAAGAAGAGCAGCCTGCACTGTGCCCCTCGCTGCACTGAGGAGAGACACCTGCTCTTGGCCATTGTTACAATCTGAGTGATATCATTCTGATCGCTGATCACACTATCCGTAGTCACAATGTCTGGCACGTAGAAGCTGTTTCTAAGTGTTTGTTAGTGAACGAGTCCTTAAAGAAGTAAAATGTATAAAGCCAGCTTTAAGTTCTGCTTTGCTAACAAACAGAGCCAGGGTGTCTCTAGGCAGCATGAAAAATAAGTATATTCAGAGAAAGTGAGTAAAAAATGTTTAGATGTGATTTGTTAACTTGACAAATGCTAAAATGTTACAGATTTCAATGATATCCAGCTGCGATGAGTTTCTAGATGTGCAGCTGAGGATAAGCGAAAAGAGAACACTGAACACTTTAAACAAAGACCCAAACCGGATAACTATCAGGTACAGAAATTACATAGGCTTTATAGAACTTGAGAGGTTTTATTAGTTAATAATAAAAGTTTTCTGTCTGTTTTATTTACAGATTTCCAATGGAAGGGAGAATTAAAACAAGAGAAATGAAAGTAAACTGGTAATAAAAATTTATTTTCTGATGAACTAAAATACTACATACTGGTTTGTGATTCATATATATGAGGGCTTTTCTTTTCTTTTTTTTAAGACAAAGTCTCCATATATAGTTCCAGCTGTTCTTAAAATTCACACTTTTTCTGCCATAGCCTCCTATGTGCCGAAATTGATTGCTGGTGTGAGCTACCATGTCCAGCTTCCTCTTCAGTTTTAAGATATATTTCCTTTAATTTAAAAAAAATTAACTTTAAAAAATAATGTGTTTGTAGAAAAATAAGGAATCAGAATTATATGTTAAATCAATTTCCAAGAACTTTCTGACTTTATATAAGATAATCTGTGAGCCTGGGGGAGGGAAGGGAAGAGAAGGGACAGAGGAGAAAAGTCAGGCAAGCAAAGACAGAAACAAAAAAAAATTTAACTAAAAAAGTCACTTGTCCACAGTATATTCTGTTGAGGCAAAGCAGACAGTTAGAAAGAAAATATGTTTATGTTAATTGGGATCTCAAGTTAGCGTGGATAAAGTGTGCATGAAAACAGTTGACATCATTAAAACACAACTACTAATGTTAATCAACAGTAACGGATTCTAGGAGAGACAAGCAGTGAGAGAATTCCCAAGAGCATGAGTCACTGAGTGGATGGTTAGTGTCAAGAGTGGGGAGTTCACAGGCAACAACTAGATTTATAGGCATATGGCTAGGCTGTGACTTTTGCCCAGTTTGTAACTGAAAATGAACTATATACTTTTTTGTGATCAGTGTTGATTTTCTGGGTATTTAAGCCTTGGTACTTAGGTCTTTTGATTTAAATGATATGATTCAAGGTAAAAAGTTTCTTTGTTTTTTTATTAGTTTTGTTTTCATTTTGTTTTGAGACTGGTCTCTCTGTGTAGCCTTGATTGTTCTGGAACCTGTTCTGTATGAGGCTAGCGTCATACCTACAGAGATCAGGCTGCCTCAGCCTTCCAAGTGATAGAATTGAATGGGTGGGCCACCATGATTCCTGGCCAGTAAAATGATTTTTTAATGTAGCCTAGTAAGGCCAGTTAACTCAGGAACTAACTCTTTTCTTTTTATGCTAGGGAAGTTTTTTTTTTTCCTTTAAGATACTTTTCAACCTCTTAGTCAATTTTATGTCCCAGATATTTATAATAGTCTTCTCACTGCAATTCTTCATGTAGATGTGTAGCTTGGAACAGAACTTAATGCTCTTTCTTAGTTATGTTTCTGAGGCAATTCAGACAGCTTCAGAAGCTGTAGATCATGTGGTCCAGTCTTGCTATTGCGCAGATGAAATGACATTCAGATGCACAATGGCTTGGCCAAGGTGTTGCTGTGTGAGAACTAACCTAGAAGTAAAACTCTTGACTTGGTGGGTATACTCTGTTGTGTCCATTTCTATGTCAAATCAGATCAAGATATTTTTTCACAGACATCTTAAGAATACTATATTTGTATCTGAAGCACGTCTACCAAGCCTACCTTAAATTAGGTGATATATTCTTTTTCTTACAGCAATGAACTTGAAAGTTGTCAGCTTTACAGTTAGTTTCACATGTATTATATATTATATATATTATATTATATATTATATACTATATATATTGCATCTTACTTGAGTGTAGTCAAAAAAAGATGGCGTGCATGTATGCAGATGTGTTCCCCTAATTCAAAGTTTACATATAGGTGGTGAGCACCTGCTGATATCTGACTGCTCAACTTTCACAGCTCTCTTACATCCCTTGCTTTCCTGAACTTCACATCTGATCACCAAGTAGATGTTAATCATGTTAGCTTTGAAATGTGCTGTAAGTTGTAAGCTTTTCATCCCACTCTGTCTCACAGCTCTAGTTACTGAGTCTTCCCTCTTCAGCACTCACTACTGACTCTAACAGGTGTCTGTTCGGTGGACTGTTAGGATACAGTATGGAACCATACAACACTGACTAATACACTATTTGTATCAAAGCCAGTTTCCATATGTGGAAACCAGTCCTCACTGAATCAGTACTTACCCCAGTCATGCGTACACTCACCCCAACCAGTCCTTACTTACCTGCCTTGCACCTCTCCTGAGAGTGTAGACAACACCAGAAAGTAAACTCATGGTGCATTACAGTTTAAATTTTTCTTGAGTCAAGGTCTCTTTATGTAGCTCTGGATATCTTAGAACTCACTGTGTAGACCAGGCTGGCCTCGAATTCGTCGAGATCCACCTTTCTCTGCCTCTCTACCATCCTGCTTTATTGCTGCTGGTTATGATATGGTTTCCAACAGGAAAGCATGATTTTTAAAAGTGTTCTACTTACTAATAAAGCATTGTTATTAATGTAAATGTGACTCTAAAGGTAGTTTGCTCTAGTAATTTAACAAATATCCCAATGACCTTCATGCAGCATTCAAAAGCACCCCATCCACTACTTCATCAGTTCTTTGCTAAAGATTTTGAGATTTCTGAGTCATAGAGAAACTGACTTAATTAAAAAGTATAACGAGATAATGAAAACTCAATTTTTGTGGTTGGGAAAGGGAAGTCAAAAGTTATCTGCAACAATAGTGAGACCAACAGAATGTCATAGCGCTGTACAGAGCAAGGCAGAGAGAAATCCTAAGCAATGCTCAGTCCGTCCATGTCGCGTCCTGTGTGACTGCAGTCTTTAAAGGAAATAATGAACTATGTTTCCCAGTCTTATTCAGGCTCAGCTAGGATGCATTCCTATACAAGACTTTGCTTTGACACAAGATACCTCGAAGATTTTCAGAAACGGCTCACGAATTGCAAGATGTATGTTAAATCATTAATGGATTTTCAACATTTTTCCAGTAAATTAATGTACTATATTTAATATTGGAAACTTTTCTTTTAGGGTTGTCAGATTTTGTGGCTGCTCAGAAAAAGAAGTTTGCTGTGCTTTTAAACAGTGTGATTTTAGCTAAATGTTTTAAGTGTAAACTCTGGGAAAACTCTCAACATGTATCTAAACAGCTGGATAAAATTGGTAGGTGTCAAGACAGACAGGCTGTTTGCCATCGTCTGCAATTTCTTTTATATTTTACTATTAATAATATTATTTTATGATGGTTGTACATTTTTAAGGAAAATATGCCTTTTTAAAGTACTGTACTTATATTCAAGAACTGGAGTTTTATTTGCTCTTACTTTCATGATCACCAGTGAGAGCGGCTGATGAGGTGGCTCTGGGTACAGGTGCTTGCTGCCATGCCTTATGACCTGAGTTCAGTCCTTCAGAGCCACATGGTGCAAAGAGAGAACCTGCTCCTCTGACCTCAACACATGTGTTCCACACACATACACACACAAATATAAACAAATGCAAATCAATCAGTTATTGTACACCAACTGAATGGTTAAACCAAATACAAAAATACATGAGAAATCTAGTAGCATGTAATATTAAAGAACAATCTACACTATCACCAGCTAGGCACTGGCCAGTGGTCTCAGTCTGCTCCTAGCCTGGCACTGAGACCGCAGGTTTCCCTTCAAAGCTGGCTGTGCCTCTCCAGAGCTTCAAAATCGCACACCCACACTCTGCCAGGGCAACCTTTCCCTGGAGCTCAGTTGAATCACTGCGGAAGGGAAACACCAGACAATCTTAGTTTAGAACCAGCAGATGACACAATCGCTGGGCGCAGAACCTGGCATCCTAAATTCCCCAACTATTCTAAGTAAGAAATCTTCTGGAGGCAGATCCTGCTGGATTCTGCCACTGAACTAACAGCCACCAGTCTACATAGCGTGTACCTTGCTTCCACCGACCAAAAGGAAATTCCCTCCTCTTTCCTCCCCTCCTCCTTCCTCCCCTTCTCCTTCCTCCCCTTCTCCTTCCTCCCCTTCTCCTTCCTCTCCTCTTCCTCTCTCATACCTGGAAGTCCTGCCTCCTTCTCGCCCACTGATTGACTTCTTGTATTTATTATTTTAATTAATTAGGGGAAAATTCTGTTACAAAATCTAATTTTAAACTTTGCATTTTGAAACTTTTTTTTATATTGACAGTAAATTTTATCTTAGTAATTAGATGGCCGTGGACTATTATGTCTACTGTAATTAATAATTCACTGTGTCCCTAATGACACGATGTAAACCTGTCAAGATCAGACCCAGGGCCTTGTGTACACTAGAAAATTAATTCATTTATTTGTACCTTAATTATTTCTGTTTTCAGTAACAGCAGGATATTAGTGTCTGTCATAGCACTTCTGCAGACAGAAGGCTGTTCCTGGCTACTTTTTGTTAGGATGTAGTGCAGGGCATGCCCTAAAATACTGCAACATGCCATAAAAACTGGACCCTGACTGAAGAATTCTGGTATTTTTTTTTCAGTTTCTTATCTTGACTTTGTGACCTTACTTCCTAAATAATGCCAAGATCGACAGCCTCATTAGTTTTGTTTTGTCTTGGGAACATTAATGTCTTGGGAACATTAAAAAGTATATATAATGGAAGCTGCTGTGGCATAGGAGTAGGAGTATTAAAAAGTAGGACTTGCAGAGCATGGCAGCTCAGAGTTCTAATCCCAGCACTGAAGAGGCAGGAGGATCTCTGTGAGTTTGAGGCCAGCCTGGTCTATATAGTGAGGAATAAGCCAGCCAGAGAGACAGACAGACAGACAGACAGACATTGACAGACATTATACTCCTATAATCCCAGCACTCTGGATACAGAAGCCTAAGGACCAGGAGTTTAAGGCCAATATTTGTTATGGTAATAAGTTTAAGGACAGTCTGAACTATTAGTACATGAGATCCTGTCTCAAAACAAGCCAAACAGCTGTGCATGGTGGTGCATGCTTTTAATCCTAGCACTTAGAGGCAGAGGTAGGCAAATGTCTGAGTTTGAGGCCATCTTGATTTACAAAGTAAGTTTCAGGACAGCCTGTGCTACACAGAGTAACGTTGTCTCAAAAGATCCCAAAAAAACAAAACCAGAAAAACAAACAAATGCCAAAAACACCTAGCCAAACAAAAACCTATGTGATGAATCTTTAGGGATTGCCATTTGGTTGCTTTGAGTTTGTTTGTTTTTAAATGCTAAAGATCAGACCCAGGTCCAGACAAGCTGTACCGAGTATTCCACGACCCTTTTGTTTCTTCTGTTTTTTAACGAAAACAGCTATACGGCTAAGTCTGCTTTTGGGAATTTGGGATCCTCCTGCCTCAGTCTCCTGGGGGTTGAAATCACAAGCATTCGCTATCACAGCCTTTTTAAAACTAGTATTTATCATATATATATTTGATACATGTTTGCAGGTGCCCTTGGATTACAGAGGAGAGTGCCTAGTGTCAGGTGCCCTAGAAGGGGAGTATATACAGCTGTGAACTGCCCAGCATGGGTGCTGGGAACCAAACTCAGGTCCTCTGAAGAGCAGTTCATGCTCTTAGCCACTGAGCCTTCCCTTCAACCACAGCTTTCTTATTTTTGAACAAAGATCTAGAGCAAGATTTTTTAAATCTCTCTGTCTCTGTCTGTCTCTCTGGGTGGCTTATTCCTCACTATATAGACCAGGCTGGCCTCAAACTCACAGAGATCCTCCTGCCTCTTCAGTGCTGGGATTAGAACTCTGAGCTGCCATGCTCTGCAAGTCCTACTTTTTAATTTCTGTGAAATTCAAAGTCAGTGGGAGTAACAGAGCTGGCCAGAACGTTCTGGGAGCTGGGGTTATGGTGGGATTCACTAGTAAAGCCAAAACCAAGTAGGGATTCCTGTTGGGAAAGGTCACTGTATTAGCTTCTTATCTCATTGCTGTGTCAAAACAACTGACAATAGCAACTTAAGAAAGGAGACTTTATTGTGGCTCATGGTTTGATGGCAGCAGAGTGTGGTGTGGCTGCTCACATGGCATCTGCAATCAGGAAACGAGAAAGACAAATGTGGTGCCAGGCTGGCTTGTTTTTTCCTCTCCTTTTTATTCAGTGTAGGACCCTGGACTATGTGACAGTACCACCTGCATTCATAGTGGGTCTTTCTTCTTCAGTTAAGCCTCTCTGGAATTACCATCATGGACACACCCATAGATGTGTATCCTAGGTGTTTTGTTTTGGGTTTTTATATTTTGTGTGTTTGGGGTGGTTTGTCCGTGTGTCTGTGTACCACATGCATGCAGTGCCCCCTGGAGGTAGAGGAGGGTGTTGGCTCCCCTGAGACTGTAGTTACACATAGTTGTTAGCCGCCAAGTGAGTGCTGGGGATTGAAACCGAGTTTTCTGGAAGAGCAGCCGGACCTCTGCTCTCACCCACCAGGGCGATGCTCAGCTCTTCCTAGGTGATTCTTGATCTAGTCAAATTAACAGTGAAGATTAGCCATCACACTGAAGGCTTAAATGTCCTGTCGTCTATAATGACAAGCCCTCTAGATTTGAAATGGAAGTCCCATACAATTTAGAAAACAGCATCTTACAGAAAGATTTGAAGTTAGTTAAATGGCATCTGATAAGTTTTATTCTGCTCAGGCTGCTCTTTGTGGCTTTCTAGAGTAGCGATAGCATGGGTATCTGTTGTATTCTGTCTTTCCCACATTTATGAAACACCAATCCGCTTTCACATAGTACTCAGCACCACTGAACATAAAAGAGGAAGTGAGTCTAAAAACCAAACTTGAGAGAATCTAAACAGAAGATAAAATTTAAGTTCATACCAAGAATCATGAGAAACACAAGATAATAAAACTTGACTTGAATAGTGATTTAAACAAAATAAAATAAAACTCAGAAATGGGTTTGAAGGAAACAAAGGAATATTAAGCAATTTTTTATACTAGAAGGTATGATTCAAGAATGAATAAGAGAGACTCCTAAGACCAAAAAAAACCAGATGTCTGGCACACCTTCATCAGTAATGCATATCTTAGAAAAGTAGGTCATGTTTTTGAATCACACAATTCTTAAAGTATTCATTAAACAGGATTTGCATAAATTTATCATAAGAGGATATGAATTTTAAATTATAGTTTCTGAAAGCATAAACAAAAAAGTCTTCCAAAGGGAAAATGAACAAAATAAAATAAATAAAAGAATAACAAATGTGACTGAGGAACACTCAGTATGAGGTGTGGGGCAGGACACTAAATGGAAGTGGTTATGTTGGTCAAGTCCACTTAGGAAGGTAGAAGCCCAGAGTTCTAGTAACTTCCCACGGGACCTACCTTCCAAGTCTTCCAACTGCTCAGCACTGCCACAGTGAGGGGCAGTGACTTCGGACACAGTCTTCAGAGGACATACTCAGCAACAGACATACTACAGCCCTTAGATGTTTGACTGAATCTTTTTAAAGGGGTTGATTTGCAACTAATTTTTGCATCCCTGGGGATTGACACTAGGCTCTCCCATGTGCTAGGTAAGTGTTCTACCACCAACCTACATCTCAAGCTAAAAGAAGTATTTACTAATGTAGTTGTTTAGATGTCATTTAAAACAACTTAAAAACTGCCCTTTGATTAATTTCCCACAGGCATATCATTGTCAAATACCATGGTAAATGCAGGGTTGACTTCTTTTAAAAAAATAGAAGAAGCAAATGCAAGAGAACTTGAACTGGTATGTAGTATTCTTTGTTCCCAGAATCACTGAATTCTATTTAATTTACTGTGTGTAATGTCTTCAGAATCACTGAATTCTATTAATTCCCAGTGTGTAATGTCTTCATTTCTATTAAAAACTATTTGTTTGGATGTGAGAGATGGCTCAGTCGGTAAATTTCATGCTACAGAAGCCAGAGGATCCAAATTCAGAGCCCAGCATCCATGTCAGAAACTAAACTCAGAGTCACATGCCTATACCTCCAGCTCTTAGGAGCTGAAAGCAGGAAGATCTGGCTGTGGTGGTCTTGTGGTCCAGTGCAGTCATTGGGCACTGGGTGCCACTTGTCTCCTAAGAACAAAGGTGGTGAGCAACTGAGGAAGACGCCCAGTGTTGATCTCTGGTCTCCTCACCATGCACAGACACATGTATGAACATACATGACCATATATAGCACACACAAAAATATTTTCTTCTTTATAGTCATAAATATTTCAATTACAGAGGTTTGTGGTGAGAAACCTTATTAAACCTGTGAAGTCTAAGAAATATTTCAATACAAGTTTTAAGTGTTTGTGATAAGTGTATAATGATGTAAATATGCTTAGATTTTAAATAGGCACCCGCCATTTGGGACCCAGATAAAAGAAGCTGTGACGTATCTGCCAAAGTATGAGCTTGAGGTAGAGCAGGTGAATATTCTCTTCCTTACGTATTTTGACTGTCTTTAAAAGTAAAGCTTTCCATTACTACAATTGAAGTGGAGTATGAATAATGAGATTATTCTAAAGCATTTAATACTTATTCTGTTTTTTGAAGATTGCAAGATACAGTGATACCAAGGCAGAGATACTGGTGACCATTATATTAAGAAACTTTGAGCAGCTGCAGACTAAAAGAACAGCACCAGACTTTCACTATGCCTCCTTAATCATAGGCGATGCAGATAACCAGGTCATTTTTAAGCACAAAATTATGTGAGTAATTATGAAATAGCTACTTGACTTTATTTTTAAACATATTGTAATGAAATTATTACTAGAAGGTATAGTAATTAGATCATCACTAATCAATTGAATTACAGTTTCCTGATGTAACAGTGGGGCAAATTTTCCCCAAGAGAAGGAAGAACAATACTAACTTTGGATGTGTTGCTTTAGGTCATTCTATTTAGAATTAAACGAAGAAAGTATAAAGTCTGTCACCATGGAGGGATTTGTAACAAGAGAACAGATGGACTCTGGGGCCTTTCTGATTCTGCTGCTTTTTTTTCTTTATGGCCTTACTATTCCTTGAATATAGTCTTCTACTCAACTCAGAATATAATCCTTCTCCAAATTAACATGTAAATAGCCACTGTAACTCAATTACAGTATTACAGCATCATTCCATTTCAGAATACAGGCAATCAGATCAACCATTTAGGAAAGACCCCTCTACATGCCTAGTCCTCTTGTGTGCCATTTCATCATTTTCTCTTCAGCTGTTGTTAGATACTGTTTTTCCCCTCAGAATGTTATAAATAAACTCTAAAGATATAATTTGTGTGGTTGCTAGCCCTTTTTTTAGTACTTAGTACTCCAAATAATGAATTGCTTAGTATTTTTATTATGAGATAAGTGCATCATAATTCACATTTTTTAGAGAAGAACACTGAGACAAAGGTTTTAGTCACATTTGCCAGCATCTAGTAGTAACTAGTTGACAACAAAGTTGACCCTAAGTGTTCTCATGCCAGTGCATGCACTCACTGCTACTACGGTACTAAGTTCAGGAATGGCAGAGACTCCAAATCCCGGCCCTCCTAGTTGTCTGGATATAGGAGGATGCATGCAAGATCCCTAAAGAGCCAAGCAACAGGACATTCTTCTCACAGTAACTGCCCTTCTCCAACTAACCCTGGCACACTTAGAACATGCCATTCTACAAATCCTTATTTCTGGAGACTATGAGAATGAATTCAGTTCAATAATAGTGTTTTCTTGTTTGTCTGTTACTATATCAGATACAAACTATTTCAAATTCAATTTTAAAGATTGTTGAAGTGATTGTACACAATCATACTTAAGTTGTATTGATTCAGAAGCAACTCATGTCTTACTGATAACAACTATATATTTTCATTTGGCCTCAAATGAGTCAGTGCAACTTGGGATCAACTATTGGTAAAATAATTTGGGTCAAGGTAGTTGCACTGTTGTTTGTGGTCAAACATACCTATATTCCCAGCACTTGGGAGGTGGAGGCAGGAGGATCAGGAGTTTGAGGTCATTCTTAGTTACATAGCAAGTTTGAGGAGACAAACAAACAAACAAACAAATCTCCACTGATACATTAATCTTCCTCCTAGAATTTGGTGAAAGTAGTTTTCAGTAATTGTCTGCTACTATTCAGGACCTATCTTAAGAAAAACTAATCCTTGAAATCAATATATTAGTTCTTCTAGTGTTTGGATCATGTTAAATTATACATTATTGTTTTTCAGGGATTCTGTCTTGTTAAAAAGTGGCAATTGGGTTAAAAAAATTGATGTGAAGAGAGCTCTTAAATCAGAAGATCTCAGCATAAATCTAATTAGTTCTGATTATGGTAAGTTAGTTGAAATAATGGAGATAGCAATATAAAAATGTGACAGCATTTAAGAATTATTTCCTTTATGCTAGCTAGTACAGAATAATGATATACTTACCATGAATAAACATTGAGGATAACTTCATTTACATAGATAGCATAATTCAGTTCTGTTTGTTTACTAATAAACCATTGTTTTCTAAGACGGTTAAATTTCAGTTATAGAATTTTAACTCTTATTAAGATAGATATGTACTTTTTCATTTGTCATATTTTAATCTTTTCAAAACATTTTAATTTTCTGTATTCCTTAGCTCTAGTGCTATAACTATATATAAAAAGAAATAACTTTATGTAAGGACTTAGTATGATTTTAATAAGCATTTGCATATACTTTTTTTTCTTTCCAGTTGGTCTTGATATTCACCAGAAATTTACAGTCTTTTATTTAGGACCCAGGAAGTTTTTAAATCAAACAGTTATGAAAAGAAACTCAGAATCAGGTATTTCTCATTCTGAATACTCAGATAGAGCTACTGCAGCAGGATCCAGTAAAGGTAAATAGCACTATTAATTTCTGCTTTCTATTAAAACATCGGTATGACCAGAGAGGAGTGTTACTACAGGGTAGCTTCATTCAGATTGTTGCTCTCTGGAATTACATACTTAGGTTTCATATAATAACAACATATTGTACTGATAACATGTGCTAGGAATTCTCTCTTATTATTCATATTTTTCAAAATTAGATGATAATTGGGCAACAGAATATTTAGTTAGTTTTTATATGCATTATTCCTCTTCATGTGTGCTTCACTTCTAGAACCATTGTCTAGAGAAGAACAGCAATATGTGGGAATCCACAGACCTGAAAAAGTAGAGCAGAGTGGAAGTGAACTTTTTATTTAACTTTCTATTATGAGTAATTTTTAAGCATACACTGATGTAGACAGAAGTGTGTGATGAACCTAGTGGTACTCACTAGCAACCTTAAACAAGGATCAACTCATAGCTTTTTTACTATGTACCCAATAACTTGTTTCAGTTTTCAGCTTTTATATTCTGAAACAAAATTGTAAGTAAGTCTGTAAACAATAAATATTTTTAAAGCTATACTTAACACACAAAACTAATGTCACACATTACTAAGTTGATGTTGGAATTACTGTCTCATATGCTATATAAGGTATATACTTCTATACATCTTGGTATTACTGAAGTGTACCAGGTTGGTACCTTAATCCTGTTGGCCTCTAGTCATTTAAGCAGTTCTTTTATAGTGCCACAATAGGGAGGAGCTATGTGCATCACAGACATATCCTGATGGACAGAACTAAGCTAACTCTGGGACTGCTGACAAACCATCACAATTGCTACTTCAGTCAAGTGTTCCCCTGAACATAAATACAAGTGAAGACAACTCAACCAAGAATAGCCACCTTAAAACAAATGAGAAGAAAGGGGACCACAAAGAAGAGGACAGAAACTCCAGAAGATATGCAAAGTGCAACAAAGAAACTTTAAAAATGTGAGGTAGCATTCTATTATGACACCCTACACACAAATGGCTGTGCAGTACCAGAAGGGAAAGGCGAGGAGCTGAACATCAGTGACTGAGGGCTCAAGTGAGTAGATAAGGAGCCTGGTTCAAGACCTAGCCAAGAAAGTTAAAATCAGCTTAGCATCTAGACAACAGAGTTACCAAAGTAGATGAAAGAGTCAGTAACATAGAGGAAAAATCAGCAAGGAAATCAAAATGCTTAAAAAACATTCTAGAAATGGAAACAAACAAAAACCCAGCAAAATCCACCAGCCAGACAAGACCAATCTGAAGAACAAACCTCAGTGATGGAGAACAAGGTTGAAACAACAACACATACAGACATATATAAAGTAAGAACAGTTAATGAACATGACCCACACTTCCAGGAAGTATGGGGTACATTCAGGAGACTAAACTAAGAATCTACAGGATAAGTCATCTCAAATAGTTTAGACAATCTATTAATGAAATTATAGCTGAGAATTTAAATATACAAAAAGAAATAGTTAAACAAAGGAAGCATTTGGAACCCCAAATAGATTTGACCAAAAAAGAACTTTATGATTTATCATAGTCAAAATGTCAAAAATAAAAACAAAGAATACAAATAGCTGTGAGGGGGAAACAGAGAGGCAAAAACATTCAGAATAACATTCAGATCTGTCATCTGCAATCTTAAATATTGAGCCAATAAGGCAGAAAATGATACATTTCAAGTCCTGAAAGTAAATAACTATCAACAGCATTATACTCAACAAATTACACTATTAAAATTGAGGAGAAATAGGAAGATTCCAGACAAGCACAAGCTCAGACAACTGTGACTAAGCCAAAAATAAGGAAAAAAACTGAAAATAATAGTATATACAAAGGAAGAAAACAGACTGACTCGCCCACTAGAACACAGGAAAGAATGCCCTTCATATTGAAGACAGACTGACTCGCCCACTAGAACACAGGAAAGAATGCCCTTCATATGAAGACAGGACTCACCCACTAGAACACAGGAAAGAATATCCTTCATATGAAGACAGACAAGCTGCAGGGACTGAGAAGGACATAATCATGCTTAATACAGCAAACCAGCAAGCATCCAATATTACCAGGGGAGGAAAAAAAGAATTACCAAAAATCAGCCAACCAGAACAACCACCAATAGAATCATTAGTAATAGCAAACCCGTCACTAACTGGAATGCTTTCAATGAAGTTTGTAGAAATGAAAGACTCAAAACCAAAATAAAACACAGCAAAAGCCATCATCAGCACGTTGGATAGAAATGCCCTTTACTTATCAGTAAAAAGACACAGCTTGTCCTAGTTTGTTCTCCGTTGCTGGGTGAGGGAAGTTTTATTAACTTACAGCTACAATCCATCATCTGGGAGAGGAGGGCAGAAGATTGAGTTAGGAACCTGAAGACATGAACTAAAACAAAGGCCCTTAGAGGAACTCTGATTACTGGGTCACTTCCGAAATTTCCACTCAGCTACCTTTTACATATACCTAGCCCCACCTGCCTAAGTATGGTGCTGCCCATAGTAGGCTGGGCCCTGTTATATCAACTGACAATCAAGAAAATGTCCCTACTGACACACCCACAGCCTACTCAAACAGAGACAGTTTCTTTGTTGAGATTCTCTCTTGTCCTGTATGTCAAATTGATAACCAAGATTAGCCGTCACAAGGACTAACTAGAATTTAAAAACAAGATCTAATTATCCCTTGTCTCACAAGAAACTTGTATAACTAGAAAAGACAACCAAAAATTTAGAGTCTGTTGCTCACCAAGCAAATAGAAGCCACAAGCAGGCTGGTATAATCATTCTCACATTAATAAGTAGACTTCAAATAAAAACTACTCAGAAAAACATTAACCACATATTAATAAAGGAAACCATTCATCCAGAGGCTATAAACATTGTAAATATTTATGTACTTTTAGGGGGACTTTCTTGGACCAAACAGTGATATGATGATGCATAGGCTTATTAATAATTTAAAGCTGGGCAGTCTCCTGACTGCTCTAACCCAATCCTGGTACTACATCCGACCATGTGGCCAGGTCTACTTCTTGTGCTCTGCCTTGGTTCCTCTGTTTGCTGGCTGAATTTCCCACTGTCTTAGTTAGGGTTTTACTGCTATGAACAGACATCATGAGCAAGCACCTCTTATAAGGACAACATTTAATTGGGGCTGGCTTACAGGTTCAGAAGTTCAGTCCATTATCATCAAGGTGAGAGCATGGCAGCATCCAGGTAGGCATAGTGCAGGAGGAGCTGAGAGCTCAACATCTTTATCTAAAGCCTGCTAGCAGAGTGTTCCTTTCCAGGCAGCTAAGATGAGGGTCTTAAAGCCCATACCCACAGTGACACACATACTTCAACAGAGCCAAACTGCCACTCCTTGGGCCAAGCATATACAAACCATCACACCCACCTCTGATTTCTCTGTCTGGAAGATCCATCCTCTGCTTCCTGCCCAGCTATTGGCCATCAGTTCTTTATTACAGCCAATCAGACACAATTCTAGACTGCCTTAGGCGGGTGAGGAAGAACAAGTATTTACAGAATATGAGACAGGTGATGGGCCATAGAATTAACAATACCAAGATTCTGCCAGCATTTTGTTCTCTGCTGGAACACAATTAACAATTGAGTATACAGAGACACAACTTCACACAGTGTAGCCCAACATATACTGAATCTTGGGGCCCACAGTTTTCTGAAATAAACAGTAATAACATCAAAGGTCACATGGGTCCTGACACAGTAATAGTAGGAGACTTACTACCTCCTGTCACATCTACAGAGGCCATTCAAACTAAAACACAGCCAAGGAGCTTCAGAATGGATTACACCACCCGTCAACAGCACTTAAGAGATAGCTAAACAATATTTCATCAATAGGGAGAGCATACACTCCTCACTCCTGCCCTGAAATACTGGGGACTCCTCAGAATTCCTGTCAAGTTTCTAGACCCCAGTTAATTTCTGCTAAGGGGAGCACAGTTGCATACACTGTCCTGGTGCACCATCTTGTGGCTGCTTTTCAAAACATAGCTCTCGAAAGTCTTCGATGAAAAGGCTTTATGACAAAAGAACAATTTACAAGGCATTTCTTCCTAGTCATCTCATCTCCTAAATAGCAGGTTTGCTCCAAGTGAGTTAAATGAACCCTTTGGAGTAGAATCAGCACAGCTACCATAACTCTAGAGGCAGAGTGCTTGAGAGGAAAGGCTCTGTACATTGACTACAGAGATTAGAATCTCCCAGTTTTCTGTATATTGAGCCCATAGTTTGAGCATGTGCTCTGCATCTGCTATGAGTTAGGTTTCTCACATGCACAGTACAAGACAGCTAAGGATGACCAGATAGTTGAGGAAAATGTGGAGCATGGAAAAAAAACCTCAAAGTAAACAGAAGTGGATAAAAGACCAATCAATGGGACAATCCAGAACGTAATAAACATAATAGCAGCCTCCTAGAAATTAAGTATCAATTTGCTACTATAAAATGTAATAATAGGGCCATAGATGAAAGAACAAGAATAGTCACAGAGAAGGCAAGTCTGTGATTAGATGCATATGCTGGAGACAAAGTGCAATCTAAATGACCCCTGGGATCCATGAGGATGGAGAAAACCAACTCCAGACAGTTGTTCTTTGGCTACACACACACACACACACACACACACACACACACACACACACACACAAACACAAATAAATTTTTGTTTTTTTCGAGACAGGGTTTGTGTGTATGTTGGGGAGCAGGGGAATAGCTGTCCTGGGACTCATGTAGACCAGGTTAGCCTGGAACTCGGAGATTTTTCTGTCTCTGCCTCCAGAGTGCTGTACTACCACACTTTTTATTTTAAAAATAAATTTTTTTACAGTATAGTAGACATCTGTATTAGCCAGAAGATGGGGGTGTTCCATTATTTTTGTAGTTCTTGACATTTTCTTATCTCTAGTTTCAGAAATAATTACACAGAAATCTTTTTTCTGTCTTTTACTATGGTCACAAAACGGCTTTAACTGAATGCTGCTTGTATTTTCCAAATCATGTTTGGTTGAGAATACTGTGGTACAACTATTTACTTTCAGATGCCGGGGATTTATTATTATTAATAATACTTTATTGGCCCTTATATGTGATGGTTAATCTTCACTGTGAATTTGACTACGGTCACATAGAAAACACACTTTTGGTCTCAGGAAGTATATGTGCTCGGTATGTAGGTATGTGCACGTGAATGCAGGTGCACACAGAGGATAGAAGCATTGAATCTCTTTGGAGTGAGAATTACAGGCAGTTGTGAGTCACTCTGGCTTCTGTGAGCTTGGGTCCTCTGAAAGGCAGTGTGTTTTCTTAACCGCTGAGCTGTCTGTCTCCAGTTGCCGGACATTTTGTTACAGCATCAAGACAAGTGACTAACACGGTGCTACACAGATGTTGTCGCTGTGACACCTGAAACAATTTAACTGAGGAAGGATTTATTTCAGCTCAGCAGCTTTAGCTCATGCTAGCTGGCTGCAGTGGTTCTGGGCCTGTGGTGAGGTGGTGAGCCCTGGGGTCAGGGTGTGGGAGGGCAGAGCTGCTTATCGATGACATCTAGGAGCAGAAAGAAACAAGTAGAAGTCAGTAGAAGATAAGTCCTTCAAAGTGATTCCTCTGAAAGCTTACAGAGCTGAGACCCCATGTCCTAGCACCACTCTTGATGGTGCTGGGTTATAAAACCCTAGGTGGATTAGCGCACAGAGGACAAGAGCCTGCATGCATCAGTCACCAGTCAGGGACCAACACCTGAGCCTTGAGGGGACATTTCATATACAAACCATAGCGTACCTAACATACCAACCATCTCAGTCCTCACAGAGATCAGATGCCTGCCTTTGTAGTGAGAAGCCTCACCCATTTCTCCAGACTGCTACAGATAGACTTTTAAGTGTCTCGTTGTGCCATGACTTGAAAGGATTGAATAAGGACACTGAAAACAAAAAAGCCAAGGAAGGTTGTAAAGGTTTTCAATGCTCTGCAGTATTCCAGGTCATGTAACATTTGTGTTCCAGCAGAAAGCAGGCAGGGATTGGTTCCCACAGTCTTTGACTACAGTCACTTCTAGCCGGAATATGTTCTCCTTGTCCCCTTCCTGTGTCCAGACCCTTCTATCCTATAAGGACAGTTAAAATATTCTCCCCTCCTCAATGCTACTAGTCAGAACTAAGACCAAGAAAAATATATTTAAAACATAGTAAATAAGGCAGGCCTATTAGCAGTTCTAGTTGGAGAACTGAGGCTTAGGAATTCAAGGCCAGCACAGGCAACTTAGATGAATTTTCAAAACAAAAGGTAGGAAAAGCAGGCTGGGGTAGGGTGCTTACTTAGCATGCACAGAACCTCTGCTCAATCCCTAGTATAATAATAATAATAATAATAATAATAATAATAATAATAATAATAATAATACAGAAAAGCCACATATGGTCAGATATTGACTTTATATACTCATATGGAGAGATATTAATTTATATCAATATAATATGTGTGATTAATAAATTATATATGTGGATACATTTGTTATGGCTTAGAAACACCAAGCTGGAAGTATTCTTTGCTTTCTTTGAATTCTTGTAGCAAATTTTATGTACCCAAAATATTTACTTATAAATCACTAAGTTTAGATGACATCCTATTTACTAACCAGTCAGGATGCCCTCAACATGCTTGTCTCAAATGCTCAGTCTTACATCCAGAACAGAGTGTAAAACCCGTCTTCATTCTTACCTCCGTAAGGATAAAATCTGTTGTTAATGCTCTGCTGAACCTGGTTGTACTTACATTAAAGGAGTGGAAAGCAGCTTATAGGCGGCTAGATGTTCCATCTGAAAAGCTGCGTGGGTTTGATAGTGGGACAGAGACTGTTATTAGAAAATATCTTTTTAAAAACTGTATAGGTTAATATTTGAAAAAAATGTGAAAGTTGTATTCTTGATACTATCTTGTAAAAAACAATGGACTGAAAGTATTTGTATTAAATTTAAAATAGTATTTATAATAACAAATAAATTTCTTTTTTACATTAATTTAGGAATGACTACCTGCAAAAAACCTGGGAACCGAGAATGCCATCATCACTGTAAAAATAAACATGCTTGTGGACATGACTGCTGTGAGTGTTGTTAGGATTATTTCAAAATCCTTGCAGGGGGTCTGAGTCCAGTTCCAGTCACCCACGGCAGTAGTCCACAACTTCAGTTCCAGTCACCCACGGCAGTAGTCCACAACTTCAGTTCCAGTCACCCACGGCAGTAGTCGACAACTTCAGTTCCAGTCACCCACGGCAGTAGTCGACAACTTCAGTTCCAGTCACCCACGGCAGTAGTCGACAACTTCAGTTCCAGTCACCCACGGCAGTAGTCGACAACTTCAGTTCCAGTCACCCACGGCAGTAGTCCACAACTCCAGTTCCAGTCACCCACGGCAGTAGTCCACAACTTCAGTTCCAGGGGCTATGACCCTCTCTTCTGGACACACACACACTTAAGGATAAAAACTAATTTTAAAAAGAAGTGTATTTAGTGAATAATAATCATATGCTAATTTTCTATGTATGATATTTATATCATTCAACTTAAACCTTTACAAATAGTTTTCCTTTGTGGTAGGGGAAAACAACATGAAAAAAACTAAATATTAGATTTGACATTTCAAAGATATTTAGTTTAGTTTTGTTTTTTAATACTAACAAAAATGTAATACAAAAAAATCTAAAATTTTACTGGCCATCTGGTCAAGTCTGTTATCCAGTCCTTTGGAGGCTGAGGCAGGAAGGTTTTGAGTTGTAGGCCAGATTGAGGCGCTTAACAAGACCTGCCTTAAAATAGAGACAACCAGAAACGAGTCTTTAATTTCTTTTAATAGGTAAAATTGGAGTTGCACAAAAGACAGAAGTTAAAGAGTCAGCAGTGTCTTCATATCTGTCTGACTTAAAAAGCAGAGATGCTGTTTCTTCTCTTCCTCCAGCTAAGCGACTCAAGGTGAGCTTTAATAGCAGTTATCCTTTGTTCTGCAGTTAACCAAATGCAAATGTCACTTGTCCTGTGTGTCACTTAGGAAAGTAGGTATCTACAGTATTCTTTAAAGTCTTCATGGGCTAGACTAGGAATGACCCTAATTTATAATAAATTGATAAGTCTACTTCGGAACATAACTGTGCAGCCCATTTCTCCCCAAGTCTAGTAGCTAAGTAAGCCAGAGAACAAGACAAGGAATCTGAGCTCGACATGGCTCAGCAGCAGTTGGAGTTAGGCACTGCTGTCCTGTCTTGGCTTGGAGCTGCACTGAGTTGGAGTTTCTGAAGTAAATTTGGATTCTTGCCCCTAAGGCTTTGAATGAACAAGAGCCTTCCTTCCAAGCAGTGAAGCAGTGAGTGTCTACTGCTTGGAAGGCTAGTCACACATAGTCTCTCCTTAAGCCTGGTCTACAGAGCTAGTCCAGGACATAGCCAGGCTACATAAAGAGATCCTGTCTCAAAAATAGATAGATGATAGATAGATAGATAGATAGATAGATACATAGATACATAGATACATAGATACATAGATACATAGATACATAGATACATAGATACATAGATGGGAAGGGAAGGGAAGGGAAGGGAAGGGAAGGGAAGGGAAGGGAAGGGAAGGGAAGGGAAGGGAAGGGAAGAGTGTGATGGTTTATGTTTTCCCTTCCTCCCTTCTTTTCTCTTTCCCTTCATTCATTCGTACTTTTTCCTCAATATTCTTATTTCTTTCCATCTTTTTAAGAATAGAGGATATGCCAGCGTACCAGAGTATATTGATAAGTAAGACATAATTAGTCTCAATCTTCATTGAATCAATGGTTGAATAAAGAATACAAAAAAGCAAGTGATTCTGTGACAGAAGTGTAAGGTGCTTGATTTTAAATCAAGAGTGCACTCAATACATATTTGATGAACCAGGAAGTGATCAAAAGAAGTGACTGAGACAGAAAGGATAATCCAGGTACAGAGAATGCTAACAAAAATAGTGATGGAGGTCAGTAGACTACATTTTAAAGGTCTGGAGTATTTGGTGATAGCAGAGAGATCTTCCAAGTAGCTGAAGTATATCTAGAAAAGTAGTGAGCAGTGATGCTGAAGAGGAGAACAGGAACATTGGGCAAACCATTTTGTTATGTTGGAGATTTACATCTCACCTCAAACGATTTAGAAACATTAAGGTGCTTTAATCAATGATGTGCTCGGAGTTGGATCATTCTGACTGCAATGAAGAGAAGGAGTCAGAAGGTTTTTAAAATAGGAACATGGTGTGACGGTTTGTATATGCTCTCCCAGGGTATTAGGAGGTGTGGCCTTGTTGGAGTAGGTGTAGGAGTGTCACTGTGGGTGTGAGCTTTAAGACCCCTATCCTAGCTGCCTGGAAGTCAGTATTCTGCTAGCAGCCTTCAGATAAAGATGTAGAACTCTCAGCTCCTCCTGCACCATGTCTGCCTGGATGCTGCCATGTTTCTGCTTTGATGATAATGGACTGACCCTCTGAACCTGTAAGCCAACCCCAATTAAATGTTGTCCTTATAAGAGGTGCCTTGGTCATGGCACCTCTTACTGTTCACAGCAGTAAAACCCTAACTAAAATACATGGAAGCTCATTAGCTTGTTTTGCAGAATTGAAGCAAATGGTGGTAATCTAGGGTAGTGGGTAGGCAATGGGGAACTGACTGGGCTTAAAACATTTGTCAGAGGGACTTCCTTCATTGGTGGTGGGGTGGAGGTGAAAGCAGTCAAAGTCAATGCCCATCTTTCTGGCTTGATCAACTGGGAGAAAAGCTGGGCCTCTAGAGTAAGGAGAGTGAAGGGCAATCAAGCTGACGAAACAGAATAGACTCAATTTAGGAAATACTGGATTTAGGGCTGGAAGCAGTAAAGTGCTTAGTGGTTTAGTGCTTGCCTAAAGTATGTGTACTAGTTACTTTTCTACTGATGTCATAAAAATACCATGACCAAGGCAACTTACAGAAGAGTGTATTTGGGTTTATGGTTCCAGAGGGTGAGTTTGACATGGGGGAGGCGTGGCAACAGGCAGTAGGTGTGGCAGCTGGAGCAGAGAGCACAACTTGAAATGGCAGGAGTCTTTAAACTCTCAAAGCCTGCCTCCAGTGACATGCTTCATCCAGCGAGGCCACACCTTCTAAACCTTCCCAAACAGTGCCACCAGCTGGGGATGAAGTGTTGAAATACATGAGCCTTGGGGGCATTCTCACTTGAATTCTGGGTTCAGTTTTCAAATACCACACCACACAAAACAAACAAACAAACAAACAAACAAAAAAAAAAAAAACAAGATATCCATATAAAGGTGTCCTAGAGGCAGTTAGCTATACCTGGAAATCAGACAAGAAAGGGAACAGAAATAGAAATATAAATTTGAGAGTCATCCAGAGCAATGTGATAATTTAAGGCATGGAGGTCAAAAGATCTTTCTGACAGTATATCATATGTCATACATATCATATAGGGTAAGAAGGGTGCATTAAAACAAAAAAAACTGTCTATTTTTAAGAAGAGTCTGAGAAAAATATTTGAGAACTAGCCCAAGACTCTCCTAATTCATTGATTTCTTGACTTTATTTACCTGCAATAACTTTACTACTTGGTTTATTTGTGAAAGTGATAGTTGAAATTGGAATGGCATTTTTTTATTCACAGATACAGATGAACAAATCTCAAAATGTGGACCTTAAAGAGTTTGGTTTTACTCCAAGGCCTTCCCTTTCCAGTATATCAAGGTACAAACACAATGTTAACATCTAATGCTGCTCCTCCAGATAGCCACCAATCAAGGGGAGTTAGTCATAGGGTTTTGGTGTTTCATGTTACCATTTCCTGAATCTCCTCTTTCCTAGGAAACCACCAATCCCTTATGTCATCCCCAGGTTCTCAGCTTTCTGAGAGATAAGAGGTGCTTTTCAAGGAAGCCATGTTGGTATACCCAGTCTAATCTTTCCCTGCAGGTGCTCATTCCACACTAATAATACCTTACACCTGAAAAATACTTTATAATTTGAAATTTTGAGTGTGCAATGTATCTTTTGACCTTCATAACAACCTGGCTCATAAAATAATGTTCTTTCATGCTGTTTTATATTGTTTATTTACTGGTTTATGCTGTGAAACAGTATCTTGGTATGTAGCCCATGCTGGCCTTGAATTGTATAGTCTAGCCTTGTCTCACACTCATCATCCTATTGTCTTCTCATGTGCTGAGATTATAATTGTATACCTCAGTACATGATATTTACTTAATTTTATTAATAAAAAACTAGACCTCATATTTCCAGTTAATAAGCAGTAGACCACAGATGATAGATAGATAATTCATTGGTTTTTTTTCTTATATCATGATGCAAAGAAGAGAATACTGTATATGTAA
Source organism: Arvicanthis niloticus (assembly GCF_011762505.2). Lineage (NCBI taxonomy): Eukaryota > Metazoa > Chordata > Mammalia > Rodentia > Muridae > Arvicanthis > Arvicanthis niloticus. Next base: position 4,250,298 of record NC_047664.1, read on the forward strand.
TTTCCTATTCAGCTTAGGATATTCTTTTCTGCATTTTAAACATCTTTTATTCTTGACAGTTTAATCCTTGCATAGAATGAATTTCAGCACCTTCACTTCCTATCCCCTGTCACCCATGCCCCTTCTCCCCCTGAAACATTCTTTCCCACGTGCCCTCCTCTACTTTCATGTCCATGTGTGTGATCTACTGCTTAAATTAGGATCTTTTGCATGAGCATGGGCAGGAGCTATTTACCGGAGCACAGGCAACTTTCCTGTGCCTGCCTCACTGAAGAAAATGACCTCCTCCTTCTGGTCAACACTGATTGTCAACCTCTCTCAGGGAGGAGTCAGATAGAATTGTAACTGCTAGGATGACAGTCTATTTATTTACCAACCATTATAGAGCAAGAGCTGACCGATCAGAAGTCTAGATCCCAGCCTACTCCAGAGATCTTGACTTCTGCTATAAAACTGACAGTAGCCTTATCAGATTTCTGAAGACTGTATGATGATGGCACGTATCCACTGGGGCATGTAAAGATGACTGACTCAGCACTGGGGCATGTAAAGATGACTGACTCAGCACTGGAGCATGTAAAGATGGCTGACGCAGCACTGGGGCATGTAAAGATGACTCAGCACTGGGGCATGTAAAGATGGCTGACTCAGCACTGGGCCATGTAAAGATGACTGACTCAGCACTGAGCCATGTAAAGATTGCCGACTCAGCACTGGGCCATGTAAAGATGGCTGACTCAGCACTGGGGCATGTAAAGATGGCTGACTCAGCACTGGGGCATGTAAAGATGGCTGACTCAGCACTGGGGCATGTAAAGGTGACTCAGTATTGGCCTCTTCCATCAAACACTTGTTTTTACCCTTTGCTGCCCAAGCCAATTACAGTTCATCACAGAGTTGTGAAATGAATAAACTTTGCTTTTTTATTTATATGAATAAGTAGTTTCCAAGGACAAATTTATTATACTTCCTTTTTTATCATTTTGTTTACCTTCATAAAGATCAAAATATTTAAACATCCCTGAATTGCCAATATTAGAACAGAGGAATCAGCATGAAATCTATGGAAAAGTTCAACAGGGACCATCTGAATACTGTGACAAAGGTAAGCTGCAGTCGCCATTGAGCTGTGAGGGAGTTTGATGTTGCTAAGGTTAACAAGCTGCTTAACTGAAAACCCAGCATCTAAAAGGATTGTGGTTGTTAACAACAGTTTTCTCTTGGGTTATTGAACCAATTTTAAATGTTTTAGGCTATTTTAAATTATCTTGCTGTATACCAAAGATTTTTTAAAGTATCTTCCATATAAAGTGTTGACTATTTTATTTAAAGATAGTATGAGAAGGAACTGGGAAAATTAGAAAGTCTTATGTTAACCAAGTATTAAAATTATGAATATTTTCAGAAATTTAAATAATTCTGTGGATTATTTGAAATTCTTTGAAATTATTACAGTTTCATAAAATCCTTGTGTGACCTGGGGGAAATTGTTTAACCTTCTTGGTTCTTAGCCTGATCTTTAAAATCAAAGTCCTGAGGCCATTAAAATGGCTTAGTGGGTAAAAGTGCTTGTTGCCAAGCCGGATGACCTGTCCTAGAATTTACTTGGAAGAAAGACAGACTTTTTCTGCATATTGTTTTTTGACCGCCACATACACACTGTGGCATGTGACACACATGCAAGGATGCATGAACACACATACATTCACAATAGTAATTTGAGAAGCATAGAAATTTTGTAGTCTAGATTTGCTTATCTATGCCTGTCATTAAAAATGCAGTAATACATAAGAATTCTTTAGCACAATTATTCTGGGTTCTCTTGTTACTAGTGTTGTTTCCCTGGTGCATGTGTGTGATGTAAATGGAACCATGAGCTTTGGAGCTTCCTGAGAACATCTTCACACCCAGCACTGGCGTCACTTCAGAGGGTTTGTTTCCTCTCTCACAGGTTAAGAGCCTAGGTAGTTGTATATGCAGCCCAGTGATCCAGTGCTTGCCTAGTGACATCCTAGATTTGATCCCAGCATGTCAGAATAAATAAACAGATAACTAGATGATAGTATGGACAAGAGCACCTGCTACCTCTCATGAACTCCATTGGGCCCAGTGTGGGATGGGAGAAGTTTTGTAATCTCACTGGGACGATCAGAGAACTTATCTAACTAACAAAACAGGAAGCTCACACTCTCAACCTTTTTATTTTTATCTTTTTCAACCACAACCCTCTGACTTGTTTCCTCCCTATACTGCCACACTATTCTCTTGTACACACAGCTGATACTTCCCTCTGGTTGCCTTCCTGCATGTCTGTAGTCTCCCATTTTACTTCTTGTCCACTCATCCTAAACTCTGGTTATAGAGACACTCATCTAGACCCCTGGCCCAGGACCATCTGTGCTCTTGCTCCACAGTGGGCGCTCTCTCTCTCTCTCCCTCTTCTTTCACTTTGAAGAAGGAGCCATGTGTAAGATAGTGAAGCTGACAGGATCTAGAAACAGTCTTCCTGGGCCCGACTTCTACGTCTGCCATTCACTATAACCCTTCATAGTATACTTACCTTCTTCATCTCAATTCTCCTACCTGATCATTCTAGACATTGTAGGATTAAATGACATAATGCTTATAAAATCATGAGGTAATATCTGGTGTTATTAATGGTAGCAATTAGTATGTTTACTATAATTTTCACACATTAGACTTTATTGTCAAAACATATGTTAAGTTTTGAGAATGTTTTAAGAAAAACATAGCAATTTTATTATCTGTATTGCAGTTTCACAAAGAGAAAAAGAAAAAAGTATTAGAAATTATATGAGGAAGCATTTTGAATCATAAAATTTAATTTGGAAGGGACCTTTGTGCGGTTTCTCATTTTACAGTAAAGAAAGCCAAGATTCCAAGAGATTAAATGACTTGCCCAAAATCACATACCTAATTAATGGCAGGGCCAGAAATAGATTCCATATCTCCTGATTCCCAGTCCAAGCCATTTCTAGAAAATGAAATTGACTTTTAGTTATCAGTTGAAAATTGAGTGTTGAACTTAGAGTGTATGAACTCCATTAGATCTCCACCATCGCATCCCACTTCACCCAACTCATGTATTTTTCTGATTTTGCATCTATCATTAACCCTCTGTTAGTCTCAAAAAGAATTATTTTTTCTTCTATTAAGACTTACCCTGAATTCTATGTAATCATGCCTTCTCTGGGGATTTAGAAGGCCAGTTATTCCTCTTCTCTAGCCAACATTTTCCTAGTCTGCTGTTTTGGTTTGTTTTTGAGAAAAATGCCTCTCCACATACCCTGACTCGCTTGGAGCTGTCGTCCACACTGCCTTCCCCTTGCTCCTGGTGCATCTGCGCCCCCCCCCCCATGCACCATCTGCTCCCTGCTATCTGTTCCCTCTGAGCCTGTAAATATGCTTAAGCCTTGCCTTCTTCAGCCCCAGCATCCATCTCGCTGACCATGGCCTGTTTGATAAGTGCTTAGACATTCTACACAAAGGGACTAAGTGGTTATCTGCATGTACACTGGAAGTCTAAGTAGGCATCTGGATTTAATCTTGGCTAAATCAGGCACTCAAATGATCCCATCAGACCTCCGGGTTTCTCTGAATCTTTTAGCTATGTTTCTCATTAATTGCTTCACTAATTAAATAGACTTACTTATATGGCAAGCCCGCCCAGTTTTTAATCTTTTCAGTTTAACAACCTCAGTAGAAAAAGATAGTTTTCTCTTGTAGTTGTACAGTCTTGAATTCATTCTAGTTAGTCTATTTTGAGTAATGGAGTTACTTGGATAAATCTCATATTTTTGGTTGTGAGCCTAGCCTTTAATGGCTGAGCCATCTCTCTAGCCCTTGGATAAATGTCTATATCTGGGGAGTAGACATTCTCTCCCTGTAGCCCAGGAAAAGCAGGGTACCTCGCCAGGATCACCTAGGATGACAAAGGTATGTTTTTCCCCAAAGTAAAGGAAAGAAAAGATGCTTCTACTGATAGTAAGTTCAGCATGCCAGAATGATGATGATGATGATGGTGGTGGTGGTGGTGGTGATGGTGGTGGTGGTGGTGGTGGTGGTGATGATGATGATGATGGTGGTGGTGGTGGTGGTGATGATGGTGATGGTGATGATGGTGGTGGTGGTGGTGATGATGGTGATGGTGATGGTGATGATGATGGTGGTGGTGGTGATGATGATGATGGTGATTATGATGACAACGATGATGATGATGACGATGATGATGGTAGTAAATCAGAGTCCTGTGCCCTCTGTATCTCTATCTTGCTTTCTTGTCAAACTGAAAAGTATTGAAAGAACAGTTTACATTTGCTCATTTCCATCTTGGTCACTATTCCCTCACTGAAATTGAGGGACTTCATCATTACTTTGAGACTGCTCTTCCTGGGCCCTGTAGTGACTTAAGTGTTCCGTTCAGTGAGAGCTCTCTGAAGGACGTGACACTTCTATTCTGGCCTGCAGAAGGCCTCTCTGGTTCAGTGGGTTGCTCACATCTCAGACTCTTGTGGGGCTGGTGTCTCACATGGACCCATCCTCTTCTGTCTCTCTGCTTCCTCTCTCCTCTGCTTCCTGTTCCTGTCTCCCACTTCCCCTCTCTCTCTCTACTCTTTTTACTACAGACTTCTATACAACACCCCCTAAGCCACATCTTAAATCACCAGCTAACTCCTGATAATTAGTTAGTTTGTCTTTTTCTAAGTACAAATCCATTCCTATAACCACCCTCCTGGGTGCAGCCGCCTCACAGTTAGCAGTGCCCACATCTGAACTCTGGTCGTTGTGTACTGCATTCTGTTGCTTCTCTCTTTCCTTAGATCAGTGCATAGCTTTTCTGAGCTGCTAATGGGAGAGAAAAGATGTTTCTAACCTCTCACTCTTCACCTAGCGCAGCACAAGCCCAGTGTGTGTCATGCTCTCTCCTCTGCTGTTCTTCCTGTTCTTGGGCTTTAACACTCATCTCCGGGTATTGTTTCTATACCTTTCTCACACGTTGCCTGCTTCAGTCTATTATTCTTCAGTCCATAGATATTCCAAGTAATCAAACAGCATCTGATCGTTTAGTCTTCGTGTGAGAGCATCTTCAGTGGCTGTCTTTGCTGATAAGAACAGAAAGATCTTAAGGTGACAATTACTTTGGCGTGGTCTGACCCATGCTTGCCTGTGCAGCTCCATTGAGCCCTTCTTTTCCTCTGTCTGGGCTCTCATATGCTGTTCTTTATAGACTAGCTCTCCTGCTCCACAGCCACAGCCCCATACACTGAGAGGGAGGGAGGGAGGGCTACAAGTGTTCTGTACATGGTTTGAATCTTAAACAGCTCTTTCCCACTGTTCTCGGTGCATTGCCATGCACTCTCATACTATTTCTGTTTCTAGTGTATGTCCTACTGTGTGTGACAACACACAGAAGTGTAAACAGGAACTGTAGCCATAGGCTCAGCTGACACTGTTAAACTGCTAATAGATTTTACACTAAGCTTTTTATGATAATTTAAAATAAATTTCATTCAAATAAATGATGTTAAAAACAAAGATGATAGTGCTAAGAAACTAAACTTCCTGATGTGCTGTATGTGCTATTATCTGTGTTCTTGACATTTTTCAGTATGGGAAACACTGTGGAGTGGGCTGCTACAAAGTTATTTACAGTAGGAATCAGAATCCATTAAAACTAGGAGGAGGCTGGTAAGATGGCTCAGTGGGAAGTGAGCTTGTGGTGGCAAGTCTAGAGACCTGAGTTCAATCCTCAGGACATACAGAAAGTAGACGAAGAGATCGACTCCACAGAGCTGTGCTCTGCCCTCCACAGCACACTGGGGCATGTGCACCCTTATGCACATATCACACACACAGACTCAGTGAAAAGATGATACAATTAATCTACTTAAAATTAAATTTATTGACCCTCTCAGTACCTGTAGCCCAGTAAAAGGAATTGTCTGAGCAGTATACCCAGTACTTGGCATGTGCTTTTGAGAATTGCTGCTCAGCTCTGCACAGCAGCTGAAGGATGGGTCTCACACATCAGTTTAAAATGGCATGTGCTTTGTGCTCCAGCAAGTGCCTACACTCTTGTGCACACACAACAGATTTTCCTGGATGGGACTGTTGGACAGCTTCACATACACACACCGTGCCAGCGGGGATGCTCGGCAGACATGCCAGTACACCTGGGAACCACAGAGTTGCAGATGCAGAAAAAAGCAAGGCTTCAGAAGTTTCCAGTGTGAACTCAGAGCTGGGAAATGAAGTTTGGGATGACTTTGATGACGAAAGCTTACTGGAAGTCATGAGCCTTTCAGCTGATGCTGAGAAGACAGCTGTATCAGGTAAACTGTGTTTTCATAAAGCAAGTTCATTTAGAAAGGCTTTGAATAGTTTTATTTTGGTCCCTGAGACTTGTTTCTTTTTCTTTTCTTCCTTCCTTCCTTCCTTCCTTCCTTCCTTCCTTCCTTCCTTCCTTTCTTTCTTCCTTCCTTCCTTTCTTCCTTTCTTCCTTTCTTTCTCCTTTCTTTCTTTCTTTCTTTCTTTCTTTCTTTCTTTCTTTCTTTCTTTCTTTCTTTCTTTCTTTGGCTGTCTCGTATGTTTGTTGAAGTAAAATTATAATTTTTCACAAACCTAAGTAAGAAGTGTCTCTTCCGCAAAGAGTGTTTTTCCCTCTGAGGGCAAAGGCCAAGGTTGCTTCCTATTAGTAGCATAAGAAACAAGGTGGATTTTTCTTTCTTACCCTATTTCCCCTCTCTTTTTAATTTTTAAAAATTATTTTATCTTACATATATGAGTGCATTGCCTATATGCTGTGTGGCACATGCATGCAGTACACACCCAGGCCAGAAGAGGGCCTCTGATCCCCTGGAACTGGTGTCATGGATAAACCAAGCTGCCATGTGGGTGCTGGGAATCAAACCAGGGACCTCTGGAGGAGCAGCCAGTGCTAGTGCTCTTAACCATTGAGCCATCCCTCCTGTGTCTTGTTAACAGTCCTATTAAATCCAGGTTGTTTATCAAATTGTTCCTCATAAAACAGACTATCCTGGTCTCCATTCTGAGTTCACCTAGGGTCTCTGTGAAGCACAAAGGAGTTTTGTATTTATTCTTCTGCTTTCAAGGAAAGAGAACAGCCTGACTTCTAGTGGAAGTGCTCACTTTTAGATATAAAAAAAATAAGTAAGTAAGAAGGCTAGTGATCTCTATGTTGGAAGGTGTGTTTAAATCAGACATAAACCAGAAACCATGACACAGACAATGAGTTACAGACAGATTTACTCTGATTACTAAAAAAGGTAATTGAAACTCTTACTAGTCATTTAGCTAGAGGAAAAAATGGCAATATTTTTGCCATGTGGACAGAGAAACCAGTTCCTCAGCCTGAAGAACACTCTTCCCTGCCACAATTGCTTACTGACACATTCTACCACAGACACCTGAAAAACATCAGAACAGAAGGCCACAACCAGTTAGAAGTTAAAATGCTATCATTTTGGAATCCTAAAGACCCCATACTCCCTCAGGAAGATCAGAACTTGATCACTTATACAGAATAGACCTAGAAATCTGTGATATGGATCACTAGTCACATTTCTTCCCCCCCTCCCCTTTGGTTTTTCGAGACAGGGTTTCTCTGTATAGCCCTGGCTGTCCTGGAACTCACTCTGTAGGCCAGGCTGGCCTCGAACTCAGAAATCCTCCTGCCTCTGCCTCTCAAGTGCTGGGATTAAAGGCGTGTGCCACCACCGCCCAGCACTAGTCACATTTCTTATATCATTGAACAACTACTAACCCCTAACTGAACACTGTTGATGTGGCCTGCAAGCTAGAAGTCAGTGAATGCTGGCACTCTGAGGTGACCTAACCTCTGTGTGGGCATAGCTTTGTCATCGAGAAAACTTTATCCCCATGCGCAGGTATTTTAAACAATTACTTTCAGACCATTAAAAAGGCTGAATAAATTTCAATTTAGTCATATATCTGAATTTAAAAAATAAGTCAATGCTGATAAGTTGAAGACCTTTAAATATAATGGGTAATAAACTGTGTGTTTTATAGTCTTATTTTCTTAGCTTTTTGTCTTATGTTTTCCATATAAATCAGTTTTGATTATGGAGAATTACTTATCATGTTGTCTAGGCCTTTGTCAACTTTACACAGGCTGGAGTCATCCAGGAAGAGGAAGACTCAACTGAGAAAGGGCATCCATCAGATTGCTCCTTAGACAAGTCTGTGGGAGCATTTTCTTAATGATTGATTTGAAGGCCCAGTCCCTGTGGGCAGTGCCATCCCTGGGAAGGTGTCTAGAGGTGGGATATAATACAGGAAACCGAGTAAGCCCCGGTGAGCAGCCCAGTAGCACTGTTCCTTCATGGTCTGTACTTCAGTTCCCACCTCCAGGCTTCTACGCTGACTTCCCTTCATGATGATAAGCTGTAAGTTGAAACAAACACTTTCCTCCCCAGATTTCTCCTCACAGCAGTCAAAAGCAAATTAGGACACCTATTCCTTTCTTTAATTTTTTTCTAATTTCTGTTTTTTGTTATGGCTTTTCCAGCTGACTAAGAAACTCGTGCCCAAATGTTATGTGTCCTAGGGAAGCCGAATGTAGTCCTTATCCTTGCACAGAAAGCAGTTTACCCACGAACCCGCCTCCTCAGCCTCTGCACTTCTTTCTAAACAGTCCTGCTCAGAGAGATGCCTTAAGAAACTTGGGACAGCACTTTCATTAGCTGACAACTGGCATTTCACTTTAAAATATTCTCTCTTCTCATAGGATTTGGACATACTCATGATTCAAGTCTTGGTGGAAGTAAGCTACCCTTCCAAAAGTCAAGCAACAGATTCCAAAGAGACATCTCAAACAGGCAAGCTTCAGAACTTGAGTCTGTAACTCTTAGACTTTATATCCTCTTAAAACATAATTGGAGATGGGGGTCAGGCTATTAGATGTCAAATAATTGAATGTTAACCACCCTACCCTTGCTAGTGTTGGTGGTTTCTTTCTTGAAGTGCTGTCACCAAACCACTTGCATCAGGACCATCCATCTGGCAATACTCATTAAAATTCTGAGTTCTTGTCCCACATCAGACCTCTGGGGTGGAACCCAGGAACTTCATAGTTTCCAAACAGTGGGCATTCTAGGTTTAAATTTCTTTTTTAAGAAAAGGACATAGGCTTAAGCAGACAGACCATGCACAGGAACTGTTGATGTATGTTTTGTATGGCCGTGGAGGTAAAAATGAAGTTGCAGAGTATAAGGGCCTTAATTGTCACAATAAGTACTACATTTCATTCTCAAACTCAAGAGCCTTAGAAGACCTTCTCAATAAAGGGAAAACATTACTTAGCTGTAGCTAGTTATTGCTGTCTACAAAATATAGTTTAGTGTTGGCAGATATTGTGGTTATTCAAGGAAGGTTAGGAATGTGACACCTTATGGGATATTTCATGGTCTTTAAATTTTGACATCTAGTTCAAAGAAATCAACATATTGGCATCACCTCCATCCAAGTACAGCAACAGTTATCCGTGTAGACCAGGACTAGCTTAGGGGTCTCCAGTGCTCACCTCCATGAAAGAAGATGCAGTTTAATCATGAAAGACTCATTCCAGCAGTGATGGGGAGATGAGGTTAGAGTCAGATTCTTCATGCATCTGAGACATGGCTGTGGGGAGACTGACTGGGTGGAGACGCTTGCACTAAGCCAGGTGACCTGAGCTTGATCTTCAGAATCCACATACTGGAAGGAAAGAGACAGCTTCCACAATTTGCACTTTGACCAACACACACACACACACACACACACACACACACACACACACACACACAATTTTTATATCTCAGAGATAATCTATTCAACTTGATAATTATTGAAATAAGATAATGGAGAAGGGGAAAGGATACATAGCAGCTAGATATATGGAGATATTTCTGAGAATACAGGAACCACAGATTTGGGAAAGGAAAAAAATCATCTCAGAAATGTTCAGTTTGAAACAGTTTTGCCAAAGTGCAAAGTGCATTTGGAATAACAGACTTGATTAGAAATCAAGATGGGACAGGGAGGGAAATTTTTGACCAGAAGACAAACAATGCTGACAGCGTTTATGGGGCTGCATACATGATCACTTAGCAGTGCTGAGCATTAGGCCCACGGACCTCAGACTCCAGAGAACCGCAGACGGCAGCACCTTGCTCACACGTTGCTGGTTTCCTGACACTGGGCCTTAGAGCACTGTTCTCACCACTGGCAAGCCACTCACAGGCCTGCCAGGGCAGCTCCATTGCCCAGCTCTGCACCTGAGGTGCTCTGGTTGATCTCCTCCACCAGATAGCAGCGTTTTAAAAGTTGTCCTCTTATCTCTTTCTTTTATTGATTCTAAGTCTGAGTCAGATAGAAAGAACAAAAGCAGCAAAAGAAAATAAAACTGTGGGTAGGAAAAAAACAAAAACAGCATGAAAACCATTTTCTGCACCATGCATTTAATAAACAACAAATAATTCTGCACTAGTTCAGAAGATACATTGTTTAAAATGCATGCTCACAAGAAGCCCATGTGAAACACTATCAGAAGTTGCTCTGTGGGAAAGGGCCCAAGAGCTGAGGATCTGGTGTGCCTTCAAAACCTGTAATTGTGTGTGTAACTATATAAACACATCTATAGTATATATGTGTGGATGGATGCACACATGGAAGCCAGAGACAATCTGGGGCTCATTCCTCAGGCACAGTCCATATTACTATCAGTATTTTCTTGTGTCTGAGTATCTGTGTGGGCACACATGCACACTGGGAAGGAGTGTGTTAAGCACACACAGTCTGGAAGAGGCCATCCCTGCCCTCTGCTCACTGTCCCTGAGCCTGGGCTGCAGGAGTTCCTGGCTACACTGGAAGCCTGAAAGCACCTGTGACCCTCTTACTGAAGCCCTACTCAGAGAGGGACTGGAGGTGTGGGGGACACCTGGCTGGTTATGTGGGTCCTGAAGTCCTAACTCCAGTCCTCAGGATTGTGCAACAGTCACTCTTCAATGCTGAGCTGTTTCTCTAGTCTGTGGTGGTGGTGGTTGGTTGGTTGGTTGGTTGGTTGGTTGTTTTTGTTGTTGTTTGGTTGGTTTTGTTTTGTGTTTTTGAGACAGGATCTCTCTGGTCTGGATCTCAAGTAGACTAGGCTGGCCCACTGGCTGCCAGGACCACTTGTCTCCATTTTCCCACACAGGGTTTCATGCATGCATCATATTTTCACTCTAGAGCTCAAAAGGGCCAAGTGCTTACAACACAAGCACATCATCAACACAGCTGTTTTTACACATGGTCTGTCTCTGCATTAGAGAATACCTCACTGATGGCTTGTTCTACTTCATATCTGCCTCCTAGCGTGATGTATGGAACATCGTAGTGAATAATGTGTTCTCATGTGTGACTTAAGGACCGTGGTACCTATGTGAATCCAGAATACAGAAGGAGGGTAAAGGTTAAGCAGTGGGAGTTTAGAAAAGATTTACAGGCTTCTGGGTTATAGAAAATCAAGCATAACCCTGAATCTTAAAGGAAATCATTGAATTTCTTAAATAAGACTCTAATCTGGAACGTGTAAGCTGGGTTTGTTCTTAAGGAAAGGAAATAGCCAGATGTGGTCCCAGCACTAAGGCAGGCAGATCTGTATGAGTTGAGGCCAGCCTGGTCTACACAGTGATTCCAAGACAGCCAGGACTACATAGGGACACTCTGTTTCAAAAAAAGAGGAGGAAGGGGGAGGAAAAGAAGAAGAAAGAGGAAGAGGAAGAAGAGGAGGAGAAAGAAGAGGAAGAGGAGGAAGAGGAAGAGGAGGAAGAAGAGAAGATATACCAAGTTCTCAACAAGTATAGGAAACAATATCAATGTTTTTGTAATAAATATTGTTCACAGAGTAACTATTAATAAGCTTTATGTTAAATGTTGTATTCTTTGCAGAGTGACTATTAATGTAGAACTGTAATGGTTTGTTTTTCATGTTTGTTGTATTTTTTTTTTTTTTTTTTTTTTTTTTTTGGTTTTTCGAGACAGGGTTTCTCTGTGTAGTCCTGGCTGTCCTGGAACTCACTCTGTAGACCAGGCTGGCCTCGAACTCAGAAATCTTCCTGCCTCTGCCTCCCAAGTGCTGGTGTTTGTTGTATTTAATAATTAATTTTAACTTTTAGTTTTGTTTCATCACCTGAGAAGACAGATGTTCATTTACCAGATTGCTCCATGTCCAACTTTGGGCCGTCCTCTGTGGCAGAGTTCCCGCAACAAGCTGGAAATGCAAGTCTTGTAAGCCACATACTTTTGTTTTTATTTCAAATTTTGCTTGAATACATAGCTTTCAGTGATTGCTGCCTTTTAATTCAAACATAGGTCAATTTACAAGAGAGAAGACAGCCGACTCTCTCACCAGTGATTGAGAGAATGTGCTTTACTAAGAAAATACCACAGTCTCCCAATTTTAAGGAAGTGGATATTTTTATTGGAAACAGCGGCTCTAAACAGGAAATTGATCTTAGGTGAGAGCTCTTGAAATACATTTACTAGCAAAACTTTTACAGAGAAATTCAATATTCTTTTTGGGTTCATTTTAAAGATTTAGTGTGTGTGTGTGTGTGTGTGTGTGTGTGTGTGTGTGTGTCTGCCTGTGAGTACAGGAGTCTAGTGCTTCTGGAGCTGGGGTTATAGGCAGTTGTGAGCCGCCTGATACGAGTTCAGGCATTGGACTCTGGAAGAGTACTACAGTGCTCTTAACTCTGAGCCATTTCTACAGATCCTTGTTCATTTTAAAGATCAAACCAAACCTTTATTTAAAGCCTGGAAATTTTAGATCTCCTGCGAACCGAGGGTTCTTAAAGCCATCAGTATTAGGTATACTAATTTTTAAAACATGTTTAATGCTATTAATTATAAAACATTGAGTTGGTAAAGGAGCTTTTACTGATTTGAATGCAGAATGTTTTATTGACAGAACAAACGATAGTGCCACTGGAGAAATACAAATGAAATCGGGTACCTTATAGAAGAAGCCCAGCTTGTGATTTACCCGTTAGCTCTTCACAGCTCAGCAGGTTCAGTGTCACAGAGATAATAAATGCCATCAGCACCACTGCTGGCCACTCCTCAGAGGGAACCTCCGCACACGTCTCCCTTTCCTTAGAGAGGCCAAGCTTAGAAACCTGCTGATGCTTTCACTGAACAGTATTACACTCCAGTGTGTTTAAAGAAACAGTTAAGAGAGGTGTTCCCTACCCCTTACAGCTTCCCTCTGTTGGTTTGCCCACTGAGGAGGTTTTCGTGCCATGTTGGCTACATTAACCTCATACTAACTTTCAAGTGTAACTATACTGTAATGGTAAATTGTTTACTATGTATTTTTAAAATAAGTTGATTTACAAAAAAATCACTTTTATATTTGCTTTTTACCTCCAGTAAGTATTATCCTGATGATCCAGCTGAAGAAATGAAAGCTCTTCTGGGAATATTTAATGGCATTTTCTAAAGAAAAAATATAGTTAATAAGGCAAAGTATAAACATGTGTAATGACTAAAAATGCTTTTTATTTTTAAAGATAATTGTTAAGAATTTTTCTCATAAGTTTGATTCATCCCTTGACTTTCGTATAACAAAATATATGGACTGATATATTTTTATTTTTATTGTAACTTCTGCAAGAATGGTTTTGTTTCAGTAAACTGATAATTAAATTATTATAAATAATTTGTTATTAAACCAGTTTTAATAGAAGCTTATATTTCACTTTTATATTTTCTTAAGAAGGATATCTGAGAAAGCAAAATAATGCTCTCAGTGAACATGGGTAGTCACGGTGTATCTGCTAGCATGGCTCTTGTGTGTCAGTGAACATGGGTAGTCACGGTGTATCTGCTAGCATGGCTCTTGTGTGTCAGTGAACATGGGTAGTCACGGTGTATCTGCTAGCATGGCTCTTGTGTGTCAGTGAACATGGGTAGTCACGGTGTATCTGCTAGCATGGCTCTTGTGTGTCAGTGAACATGGGTAGTCACGGTGTATCTGCTAGCATGGCTCTTGTGTGTCAGTAAACATGGGTAGTCACGGTGTATCTGCTAGCATGGCTCTTGTGTGTCAGTGAACATGGGTAGTCACGGTGTATCTGCTAGCATGGCTCGTGTGTGTCCTGTTCTGCTGCTTGCTCTTTTGGATTTTTAAGAATCCAGCAGCCTCTGAATCCGTTCTTTCATTTTGAGCAGTAATAAATGAAATGCTAATCCGTGTGAAGTGTTGTTTTATTTGCATTGTTTTAGGGTATTTTCTTTATCTGTATGTGTGTGTGTGGTCCTACCTGAGTTCATTTGTCCCATGCAAGTGCAGGAGCCCACAGAAGCCAGAGGAATGTATTGCATCACCTAGAACTGGAGATGCGGGTGGTTGTAAGCTGCCTTGTGGGTGCTGGGAACTGAACCTGGATCCTCTGCAGGAGGGGAAGTTCTCTTAGCCATTAATCCATCTCTCCAGTCATATTTACCGTTTCTCATACCATTTTCAGTGGTGTGAGAACTGAAACTGCTAGGTTACCTTTATTATAACAAAAAGGTATTTTCTGTTTTTTACAGTAATTCTTATCTCAAGTTTATTTATTGAGAGGTAAGAGTTCAGGCTCATTTCTAATTTACTGTATAAATAATAGCTAAAGTTAAAACCACTTAAGATATTTTAGAATGATATTTTTGTTCTAAGGGTAAAAACGTAGAGGCCAAAGAAGAAAAGAAGAAGAACTCATGGGTGAAATGATTACTGTCATTAGTAATGAACATTATTAGAAATATGTACTACACTTCCATCAAACACTTAGAACAAAACTAATTCTGTCTTCTGTTAAGGACAGCCCTGCTTGTCTTTATAATTGGTCTGTATCTGAATCTATCAAACAACCTCTAAAGGTTCTTCAGATCCATTAAAATGAAAAAACTGATGCACTAAAATTTTCTTATCCTTAACTTTGGCACTACAGAAGAGTTTAATTCAGTGTGACCTATTAAGTGAAAAACACTGGTCCTTCGGAGGATGAGACTACTGTTTCTGTTCTTGTGGGGTTTACATGCTGGTAGAGACAATAAGAAATGCAGTAAAGTACAGGTGTGCCTCAGACCTCTAACATAAAGTAGCTCTCACCATGAAGCAAGCTATATTAATTTTTTTATTTACTGGTGAGTATAAAAGTTATGTTTATATTATGCTGTAGCCTCTTATGTATGCAATAGTATTGATATCTTTAAAACGCAATGTGTTTGTTTTTAAAATAGTCTATTGCTAAAAAATGCTAACAGTCTTCTGAACTATTGGAAAATGACAACAATAAATTGCCCCTTGCGGGGTACATGACCTTCAGCTTCTACATAATGTAGCACCTGCAAAGGACAACAAATGGAAGGAAATAGGTGATGTCCGTAAGAGGTGATGCAGGGAGCACACTGCACCCAGCAGTGCAATGAGTCACTTGAGGTTGCTCTGGACCATACTCAGATCTTCTCACTTGGGGCTGGAGTGCTCAATGGTTTATATTTCTAACAAATTACCTGAAGACCCTGTGCTGTAGATTCAGGTTCTGCATTACAAGCACGGTTTCAGGAACTATGGGATGTGGTCATAACTACATAGTTAAGATGGTCTTCAAAGAGAAGTTAAAACTTGACCACTACAAAAAATGAGTACACTTTGTTGAGGAACATATGAAAGAAAAGGACATTCTAGACAGAGGAACTGGCCTGAGCAGAGATCTGTGGAGGAAAGCATCTGTTTGAGAAATAATAAACAGGTGTTTTTATTTTTTATTTTGCATAGGTTAATGCTATAGAATGTAGCTTAAGTATAGACTGTAACTTAATGCCAGACTGTGAAGATCTTGAAGTGAAACCCAAACTTTAATTAGTAGACTAGCATTTCTCAATTTTGCATTGTTATAAAAATATGGGTAGTATATTAAATATATGAATTCTTGGACCTTAGAAACCACTCTTTGAGAACCCTTAGCCTGGGGTCACAGGGTCTACTCACCTGTATAATTGTAGATCCTAACTGGTGTCTGCAGTTAAGAACATTTACTTTTGTGGGAATTTAGAAGGTACCAGTGAAAAAATTAGGGCAAATAGGAGTGAGGCTTAGCATCAAACAAGGTAACCAAGCTTAGGCCTTGGTCAGTTTGTCAGACAAAACATCCATCCTTGAAGGCCTTGCTTCTCATGCAGATAAGGAGACTGGGAGAGGGGAGGCCAGACCAGTCAGAGTCAGAGTCTGTGTGCTAACAAGGTTCCTGGTGATTTTATGTATATTAAAGTAGGAGAAACTCCTAGATATGAAAGAAAGGAAAGGAAGCAATTATCAGAATTCTAAGAAAATCCATTCCAGAAGACTTATGTAAGAGTAATGACTATTCCTATTTTCTGTGTGTTGTGTACTTTGTTGTCACTGTTACTTTGAGGCAGGGTCTTACTGTGTATTTCTGGTTTACCTGAACCTCAGTCTGTAGACCAGGCTGGCCTTGCACTCAGAGATGCAGCTGCCGCCGCTTCCTGAGCACTGGGATTAAAGGTGTGAGCCACTATGTCCTGCTTATGCTTCCTACTTATAATATAATGATACAGGTTTTTTAAATTGTCTTTCAGAGTCGGTATTCTTCACCAGTGGTGTAATTATATTCATAATTCACATGCATTAGCTGAGTATGTAGCTTGAGGGTACTCGGAGTTCTAGAGGACTCTGGAGTTCTGTTTTAATTAACATAATAAAGTAAATAATTCAGAAGAATCATCTTTGTTTCAATTTTAAAACCTTCCCCTAGCCTGATACACCCCTTACAGAGCCTTACATACTTAAGCAAAGTCCCACAGAAACCAGCAAGACCTCACACTGTCCATTCCACATGATTTAGAAAAGGGACACAGCTTGCATTTGTACATATATGTTACAGCTATAAAAATGTGTATTTAATAAAGGAATTAGGGGGTAGAGAGATGGCTCAACCATTAAATGCACTGGCTTCTCTTCCAGGGGACCTGGATTTTATTCCTAGCACCCATATGGTGACTCACAGCCATCTTTAACTCCAATTTCAGGAGATCCAATGGTCTCTGGCCTTTATAGGCATACATGAGGTAGTCAGACATATAAACACTCAAACACATAAAATAATGAGTTTTAATAATAAAAAGGAATTTCAATTAAGCTAATGTCTCTTTATGACAGTAAATAACTTTAGTTCTTTAGAGACTGTACGGACAATAAACTCACTGGGGTTTGATTGTTTGTTTTATGCGCTTCTCTAATGATCAGTTTGGAAACTGAACACCTTTTACAGATTAGAACTTTGCCTTTACATATACCATCGGGTTTAACCCAGGGCTTAAACCTCCCAAATGAGTTCTTCATCACTGAGCTATGTCACCAGCACACAGACATAGTCTTAAGCCCAAATGATTTTACTACAATTGCTTAATTTTAAAAAATTATCAAAAATGTAAACAACCAATTTCCAATTAGTTTCTCTTATAAAATATTTGTATTCTGTCATTAGCTGATACATTTTTAAACAAGGGAAATAATCGAGTGGTACAATAAATGACACCTAGAAACACTAGTTCAAAGCTTCAGTTTAGATAATAAAGAAAAAAGTAAACCCTTCAGATACTAAATTATTTTTCCCTGAATTGTTAGCAAATAACTGGCAGGCCCACCCAAAACTGGAACCCAGGTTAGTTCTTAATTAAAAAAAAAAAAAAAAAGAAATAAAAGGAACGGTATGAAGGAGGAGAAAGTTAGTTGTAGATGGAAGGGAGAATGTAGGCAGAGACAGACACATGTGAGAGAGTCCAGAGTGGCCATGAAGACCCGGAGAGAGAGGAGACAACGGAGAGGGGAAAGTGGAGCAGCAGCCAGGAGGCCAAAGGCACAAAGAAAGAGTGGGCAACCAAAATGGTTAGATATATAGAGAAAAGCATCCTAGCCCCCTGGGCTGGAGGGCTTAAGATAGGGGGCAGAGTATGCAAGCCAGGAGGACCCTGGAGCAAGTAGGGGCTGAAGGATGCTGGGAGAACCTGGTGTCCAGGTTCACTTTGATATGTTAAACTTCAGCCAACTTTAGTTCCTAACACTAAAGCTTGCAGCTTAGAGCTCAGACTTACAGTGTGAAATGTGAACTTAACCCATCTGTCCTCGTTGTCCTTAAAGGTGTGAAGGAATTATGTTCTAGCTGTGAACTGTGCTATGTCAATTCTACACACACAACTTTCTGTAACCCAAGCTGTGCTTACAGCTTTGAGATTCAGATATTGTATATAAGTATTTGCATATTCAAATGGACTTGTGGTGCTTTACTGTTTAAAAAGAGACAGATATCTTACTCTTCATTTATTCAGTAAAAATATTACTAAACAGCTGCTATTTACTAGGCTAGACAAAGCTGGGACTCAGCCAACTAGAACGTAACTTGAGCTTTCTCAAAAAACATGAATGTGTCAAACATCAGTTAAGGGACAATCCAGACTGGGCTGACTACACTAATAACTTAGTTTGTGTATCAGGGTTTGGAGTGAGTGCCGGGGTCACCTGGCAGATCAAATGGCATTTATTACCAAGATGGCTGTGCTTAAGTCAAGCTGAATCTCTGCAAAGTCCTAGAAAGATGACTATGACCTGGTTGTATTTTAAGGGGCTCATAGATAATAAGGTGACTGATGGAACTGCAGTACAGACGCATGGAGAATTTCTTCACAACTCAACACTTTATCCATCAAGTTTTATTACCAAAGTTCTCTGATTCAGGTTTCTGTTCTAGATTCTGTGTAAGGTGTAATGTCCAGACTTCTTAAGAAGGCACTATACAGACATGGCCAGGTGTTGTTGTTGTTGTTGTTTGTTATTATGCCTGCAAGCCAGAAGAGGGCACCAGATCCCATTATAGATGGTGTGAGCCACCATGTGGTTGCAGGGACTTGAACTCGGGACCCCTGGAAGAGCTGCCAGTACACTTAACCTGTGAGCCATCTCTCCAGCCCAACATACTCATTCCTAAATGGGATTTTTTGTTTTCATTAAAACCCTTCCCTCAAGGCTCAGGGATCTGTGCAAAAGAGGATGCAGAAATACTGTAAGAGCCCAGAGGTAATGGCTGATGTTTCCCAGGAAACAACATGACTGAACATGGCCAGTTTTTTACAAATAGTAAGGCTGTATATTCTTTGGACAATGGATTATAAAAGGAGGAGCATCAGAAGAGTAAACAGGAGAGACACGTCATCGAGGGACAGATTACAGATAAGGGGAGAGACAAGATGTCCTCATTTGGCAGGCTGGCATTACATCATAGAAATATAATAATTAGTTATAGTTGTTTGACCTAAAATTATATAAATCAATCACTTTTCAATCATGTATAAATAAATTTGTATTTAAAAAATTTTATACAGCATATTCTGATCATGTTTTCCCTGTTCCCTCAACTCCATGCAAAACCTCCCACCTTCTTCCTCCCCATCCAACTTCATGTTCTGTCTCCCTCTCTCTCTCTCCCCCCACCATCTATCCCCTCTCTTCTCCTTCTCCCTCTCCCACTCTCTCTTTCTACCCCTCCATAATTTCTCTTTAAAAAAAAAAAAAACTCCACAAAACCAAAAATCAAAACAAACAAGCAAATAAACCAGTAAGACAAAAATGCTAAAAAAAAAAAAAAAAAAAAAAAATGAACAAAAGTCTAAATAAAAACCCAAATCATGCCATTCTTTTTGTGTTGACTAACTAATCCTGGGCATGGGGCTTGTCTTGTCGTGCAATTGGTATTCCCAGTAACACTGGGAGAAAACTGATTTTCTCTTTGCAAGCCGGTGTCTATTACAGATAGCTTCTTGGTTAAGTTCACATAGGCGATCAGCCATGTTGTGTCTAGAAGACATTTTTCCTTAGAAACATCAATTATCACCTCTGGCTCTTACAATATTTCTGCCCCATTTTCTGCACAGATCTCTGAGCCTTGAGGGAGGGTTTTAATGGGAAAAAAATCCCATGTAGGACTGAGTGCTCTAAAATCTCTCCATCTCTGTTCGTGTCTGGTCGTGGGGCTCTGTGCCAGTTCTCATCTGGTGCAAGAAGATGCTTCTCTGGTGATGGCTGAGCAGGACACTGGGAGTGCAGCAGAGCATCTTCAGGAGTCATCTCATTGCTATGTTCCTTTAGCAGAATAACTGTTAGGTTTTCCTTAGCCCATGGCCTATCCAGCCTCATGGAGTGAGTTGTAAATCCTATCAGACTGGTTGGTCACTCATGACATTTGAGCCACTGTTGCACCAGGTCATCTTATAGGCAGGTCACTGCTGTAGGCTGTGGGATTTGTGATATTGATGACTACAGTACCATGAACACAACCTGGGTGAAGCTTCGAGTTAGGCACTAACTCAGCATCTTCTTGTTCAGTGATAGACGGAAGCATTGTCTTCAGCAAGGCCTTGCCATCAGATTTTAGAGAGAAGCCAACAGCTTTAGCAATGGCCTGTGGTGTCTAGGAGGTTCTTTGGAATGCCTTTTGCCAACAATGTGTCCCCCATTTCTGGCACTGGAGGTTTTGCTTGGTGACAAAGATACCTGGTTGGTGCACTGTCTCCACCATTATATGATGACCCATATACATTGGTTGAGCTTCTGTCTTAGGATGGTGAGACCTCCCTTTTTAGGGACAAGGGTCTTGAAGTGTTCTCTTACCCGTCATTGACTATCTGGCTTAGCACGTAAGTTAGGGTATAATCCTCATTAGTCTTGATGACACAGGTTTTACAATCCCCTACTTCCAGCCTGTAATAATGGACCTGTATGGGTTTCGTACAAAAGCCATCAGTTTGTTGAACAGCATAGACCGAGAGACAAGAGACTTAACAATGCCTCAATAATTAGTATAACAGCAACACTCTCTTTTAAGGGCAACACATAACTCCCTCTGTCTGAGGAGTAACAAGTATAAGCCTCTTCTATTCTGTTTATAAATGTGTTATAGCAGAATCTAAATCTGTAGAAATACAGAACTGATCATAGCTTTGATCTTAACAAAACAAGTAAGGAAATCTCCATCCCTGCTCAGTCAATCTCAAACCCAAAAAACAACTATAGTAACTGTGGTAGTGGGTTTTCTCCTGGGTCTAAACAGTGTTCCCCTCTGAATCATAAGTTGGGGAACCAAGAGTCCAATAGAGCCACCCTGGAGGTACGGGTGGTGATGTCTCTTTCCACATTGAGGACTTCCCAAGTCAGGTTTGCTGGTTGAACTGTTCCAGTTTGAAGGCAATTAGAAGCATCTTCATGTTTCCTGCAAAGAAAAAATACGCTTCTCAGGGGGTTTCTCCTCCCTGGGTTTGTTATTGTTGTCTATTTGTTTAATCAGTCTCTCTGGCAGCCAGCATGCAGCATCTGCAGCTTGGAAATATATGCAGACAGAACCTCTTCCCCAGATAAGCACTGGATCTGACCCATTCCAGGTTCCAGTTAATGGGTCTTTCCAGAGGACTGTTGCAAATTTCTTTTTGGTATCAGGATGCCAGAATCTATCTGCAGCAGATTTTCCTTCAGAATCCAAAGTTAAAAAATTAAAATAAAGAGTGTTGATGAAGGATATTTCTGAGGGATCCCTTGGTAGGGTACCATTCCCCCTTTTTAATTTTTTCAAATTGACATTTAATGGTTCAATGTGCCCTTTCTATCATACCTTGGCTGTGTGAATTATATGGAATACCCATTTTATGTAGTATTCCCAATTTTTCACAAAATTGGTGGAAACTGGAGCTTGTATAACCTGGGCCATTGTCAGTCTTTATCTGTTTAGACACACCCAATACAGCAACTGTAGCAAGCATATGAGTGATAACATGCTTGCTTGTTTCTCCAGATTGTAATGTCGCATAAATGAAACCACTGTATGTATCTACACATACATGTATATATTTTTGATCACCAAATTCATTATAATGAGTAACATCCATTACAATGGACCTCAACAGGATGAGTAATCCCTTCTTCACCTTTTCCTAACCCTTTCCTAACCTTTTCCCTAACTCTGGGGGAAAACCCAGAGTTTACCATTTGAGCTGTGATTACTTCATTAGGGCTGTACATAATCAGTCCCAACTGGGATAACAGATCTCTGCCCCAGAAATTAATAGGAAGGCCTGGGATGACATAGGGTTGTATATTCCCTGTCTTTCCTTCTTTATCTTTCCACATCAGCACCTTAGAGCTTTGTTGTGGATTTTGACTTTGGCCAATACCCCTTAGATTGGTTAAGGTTGGGGTCAGAGGCCAGGTGGCAGGCCAATCGCTTTGTTTTAGGATAGTCACATCAGCTCCTGTGTCAACCAAGCCTTAGAATGCCTTTCCATCCAGCCATAGTGTCATCATAGGTTTTTGTTTAACTATAGGCTATACCCAGTATGCATCAGAGGAACCAAAGCCTTGATCCCCTCTTTTAGGACTCTTATGTAGTAACAATAGTTGAGCTATCCTCCTTCCTGTAGGAATGGTGATTATATTCTGAATTGCCTGTGCCATTACCTTAATCTCACCTTGAGATTTCTGGCAATTATGAAAAGAACAGTATCTTAGTTGGGGTTACTACTGCTGTGGTGAAGCATCACTGGCTTGCAATTTCCACATCATAGTCCATCACTGAAAGAGAACAGGACAGGAACTCAAACAGGGCAGGAACCCTGAGGCAGGAGCTGATGCAGAGGCTACTGATTTGCTTCCTATGGCTTGCTTAGCCTGCTTTCTTATAGAAGCCAGAACCACAACCCAGGGATGGCACCACCCACACTGGGCTGGACCTCCTCCCATCAATCACTAATTAAGAAAATGCTCTACAGGCTTTCCTGCACCCAAATCTTATAGGACATTTTCCCAATTGAGGTTTCCTCTCAGATGAATAGCCAGCACAACTGACCCCTTGTCAACTTGACACACAAACACATCACTGTTAAGCCACAACCTTTCCTTTTTTGTTTATCCCCAAGGTCACACATTAATATCAACATTATATTATAAACATTCCAAATTTTAATAGTCTCTCGATCTTTAAAAGTTTACTTAAAAATTCAGTCTCTCAACCACAGACTCCCATAAAATCAAAAATAAGTTAGTTTCTTACTTCAAAAGGGATGAACAGGGTTTCAGTTACCAACAAACCAAACCAAAACTAAAGTCTAACAGTCTAAATAGCTCAATGTCCCGTCTCCAGGATTCACATACAATCTTCTGGGCTCCTGCAAGAGGCTTGGGTTACTCATTTCTCCAGCTCTGCTCTCTGCACTACACACAGTGGCCATCCCATGGTTCTGGCATTTCCAAAATGCTAAAGTCTTTTGCTGCAACGAGGCTGCACTCTTGCCAGTAGCCTCTCCTGGGTTGTCTTTGTGATGCCAAGGGTCAACCTCTCTGTATGACCCCTTTAATTCTGGGCCTCCAATGCTTCTTCAGCAATGACCTTTCTGGCCTTTCACAGTGCCAAGCCACAGTTACTCTCCCGTGACTCCCAGCATGAATCACTTGGTGACTTCTACACTACCAGCTTCAACTGCCAGCACAAGATACAATTGGAACACAGCTTCTATGTGGTGCAAAAATGTTTTCCAGAAGACTTCACCTCATTGATGCTGCTCTCTTGTTAATCACATCTGCTTCTTTGGCCCCTGCTAACCAGCATCCACTGTCCCAGAAACTGTTAGGACCATATTTACTGTATGCATAAAGGAATTGGACAAAAAAATGAAATACATATGTATATCAGTATGTTTGGTAATTGTCCACCCAGCTTTTATAAAAAGCTTATATGTGGCACTCTGAAGTAGCTGAAGTGCCCTGATAAAATGCATCAAGCCCATGGGCCGCCTCTGCATATGCAGTACTCCATGGAGCCAGTCTGGGGAAGTTTTCTCACTCTCTCCAAGTGCACAAAAAGGACACTTCTTAATTTATTAAGTTGTTTACATTTCTTATGTATGTTTACAATGTTTACACACAGAACCATTGTTGTGTGACAACATACTTTTGTGGAGTCAGAAATGTGCAAAGAAAGTGACTTAAAACTCTGAAAGTCTTCGCAGTGTTCTTCCAGTATTAGAAATGTGTAAAAGTGAAATACAGACCACATTCATTCAAATTATAAAATAAATGCTGACAAAATAGTGAAAACAGAGATTAAAAAGAAAAAGAATAAAGAAAATCTGACATGAAAAGTATGTGTCTGGGTGTGGTGGTGCATGCTTTAATCCCACCCAGCACTGCAGGAGGTAGTGGGCAGAGACAGGGCGGATTTGTGAGTTTGGAGGCAGCCTGAGCTCCAAGACATCCAGGGCTACTTAGACAGACCCTGTCTCAAAAAGGAACAAATAAACAGTGTTACAAGGACAGGCTATGGGCAATTTTAAGAGTTGTTAAGAGCTGGCCAACTTTCAGTTCCAGTTCTTTGGCGCTTTGCGTTTCTGCCTTCCTTCATTCAGAGCAGGACTTCCTGCAGACCACACTCCTATGTTCTCTTCCTATGTGCCTCTCTCCTTTGAAATCCTGTAATGATTCCCATAAGCACCAGATGAAGTTTCCATGTTGGGTTTTCTATCTGTACCAGGCATCTGCATATGGCCATGTTTGGACGCCACTCAGCACATACTAGAACACAGACCACAGAGTTGGCAGAAAATGTATTTGTGACCAAACAGTAACACCCTTTGCTGGCTTCTTCAGGCAAATTTTATGGTACCTTACTGAAAGTTTGTGGAATTTCATCAACTGATAGGAACAGCAGTGCAGACAAATGAAGTTTCTGTCATGTTCCAGAGATGATCAATCCCAACCCTGGATTCAGCTTTCTACTCATATGGCCATTCCTTTCTTGAGAGAAATTGTAGTCTTTAGAATTCCCAGTGTCAGTATTTCAAGGTTTTAAGATTTCTGGATGAGGTCTTGGAGGGCATAACTGGCAGAGGCTGGGGAGCCTTGAATTGTCTGAGGTTATTTCCCAACAGTGGAGACTTGAAACAGCATTTAAAATACAATGTTTCTTAGGTAAGAGTAACATTGTTGCCCTTGTCTGTGGGGGAAACAGGATGACCTGCAGAGGTCAGGTCTCTCCTTCTACTGCAGGGTTCCCAGGGTCAACGTGGGTTGCCAGGTGCGGCAAGTGCATTTACATACAGAGACATCTTGCCACACTGGAAGCCTGGTCAGCAAAATACTCTTTGAGAGGACAAGTTGGGGGGGGGGGGGCATCTACCAAGGTCTGTGCCATGCTGCTTTCTGATGTCTAAGCAAGAAGGAAAAGACAGTCCGCCATCCTGCCTGCTGTTTCCTGGCATCACATTACCTCAGCAACATGGGCTTTGACATTGATCTCCTGGACCACCTTCTCCTCACAATAGACAGTCAGCTGAGGCTTTTAGACCTCTCGTCTAGTATAGGATATTGTCTTGAAGGAAAGTTTGAAAGTTAAACACAAATCTTTACTATATGACAGCTATGTTATAAAAAGAATGACTGAATAAAGTCACTCCTGAACTTCTACTTCATCCTTAAATTAAACTTTAAAAAGAAAAGGATTAGCAGTTATTATTAGATTCTTACATTTAAAATTATGAACTTTAATATATAAACTTTGAGGTTTTCCCAATTGGTTTTATTACTTCCTCTGTCTGTTCATTTTCCTGCACTGTCTATCAACCGTTTCCTATTCTTTGGGAATTTTCCTTAATTTTTGTTTGCATTATAATGTCACATTTCTTTTATTTTAAATTATATTCATTTCATTTTTCATATACAGCAAGAACACACTATAATAAGTTCACTTCAATACTTTTCACTTTCAGAATAACTTTGTCTTTTGAAATGTTTGCCTCCTAGGATCCATCAAAGACTTCAGAGTCTACATGGGAGAAATGTTTGCCTTTTGCTTTGCATTTTCTATACCTACTATGATAGGTTTTGTTTTGTTCATTTTGTTTTGTTTTTGTGGAATTTTTTGTCACTAAGGAAGAATTTATTTTGTCTTAGTTTCAAGAATGTTTGTCCACAGTCCTTTGACTCTGTTGCTTCTGCACACATTGTGGTATTGTGAAGCAGTTCACCTCATGGCTGTCTGGTGGCAGAAGAACCAAGAAGAAGACATGGGGACAACATATACAGACAAACCATGATGTTCTCATTGACATCTAAGCAGTGCCATCCATGTGGATGTTTAGGGAGGGTGTGATACGGTTGGGTACTCTCTAGACAGGGAGTGGATAGGAAACAGAATGAAAGAATTTTCAGGTAATACAAAAATGTACAAAGAAGCTAAAAATCAGTGTTGATCCCAGGACTTGGTGATGATCATAGACGCATACACAAGATGCGCACACAATAAGATGCACACGCAACAAGATGCATACACAAGATGTGCACACAACAAGACACGTTATGAAGTAATATGAGCATTCAGTGTTTGTTTAGCAATACAGTATGAATATATTCATATATGTAATCATTTCCACACAGTACTGTTGTGGGTGTGCATAATTTACCTAATGACCATCTTACTGACACGTGCTTAATTACCTTAAGATTTATATGTACCCAGTGGTGCTATGGACACTGGTATCAATAGAACTTTAATTTTTTGTTTGGTGGAAATACACATTACTTTTTTGTTTTGTTTTTTGTAGGTTATGATGGTCTGAATAAGAATGGCCCCAACAGGTTCATATATTTGAATGCTTAGTCAAAAAGTAGAACCATTTGAAAGGATTAGAAAGATTAGGAGTTGTATCTTTGTGCAAGGGAGTGTGTCACTCAAGATGGGCTTTGCGTTTCAAAAGCCTATGCCAGGCCCAGGGTCTCTCTGTCTCTCTAGCTCTATCTCTGTCTCTATGTCTCTCTCTGTCTCTCTAGCTCTATCTCTGTTTCTGTCTGTCTCTCTGTCTCTATGTCTCTGTCTGTCTATTTCTGTCTCTATGTCTCTCTGTCTCTCTCTGTCTGACTCTGTCTCTCTGACTCTGTCTCTCTCTGTCTCTGTCTCTCTGACTCTGTCTGTCTCTCTATTTCTGTCTCTATGTCTCTCTCTGTCTCTCTATCTCTATCTCTGTCTCTGTCTGTCACTCTGTCTCTCTGACTCTGTCTGTCTCTCTATTTCTGTCTCTATGTCTCTCTGTCTCTCTCTGTCTCTCTCTGTCTGACTCTGTCTCTGTCTCTCTCTGTCTCTCTGACTCTGTCTGTCTCTCTCTGACTCTGTCTCTCTCTGTCTGTCTCTATCTGTCTCTCTGACTCTGTCTCTCTCTGTCTCTCTGTATCTCTCTGTCTCTATCTGTCTCTCTGACTCTGTCTCTCTCTGTTTGTCTCTATCTGTCTCTCTGACTCTGTCTCTCTCTGTCTCTCTGTCTCTCTGACTCTGTCTCTCTCTGTCTCTCTGACTCTGCCTCTCTCTGTCTGTCTCTGTCTCTCTGACTCTGTCTGTCTCTGTCTCTCTGTCTCTCTGACTCTGTCTCTCTCTGTGTATGTCTTTCTTTCCTCACAGATCAGGATGTAGCTCTTAGCTACTTTTCTAGCATCGTGCCTGCTACCATGCTCATTGCTTCCCAGGTTTCCACCATGAGAATAATGAACAAATGTCCATCTGTGAGGCCTATTAGCACACATGCATGCTCACCCCAGACTCTTGCACTTTCACATTGTACCTAGTTCTTCTCACCTCCTCCTCTCATGGGCTTCACTACTCACTCTCCTTACAATCCTGCTGGTCCAGCTGTGTGCTTTTTTTTGGGGAGGGGGGCTTTCTTGTCTTCCTCTCTCTGTCTCCCTTCTTTCCCTCTCCCTCTCTCTTCCCTTCTCTTCTTCTCTCTCCCTTCCTCCTTCTCTTCTTTCTTCTTCCTCTTCCTCTTCTTCTACCCCTCCTCATTTTCTCCTCTTCCTTTCTCCTCTCTCTCTCTCTCTCTCTCTCTCTCTCTCTCTCTCTCTCTTGCTCTCTCTCTCTCTCTCCCCCCTCTCTGCTCTTCATCACTCATCACTCTTCCTCTCTTTCCCTCTGGTCTGCTCCTGCCTCTCTTGTGACCAGGTTCAGTCAGCTGCTTCTTTCTCTCTCCTCAGGACTCTTCCAGACACTTTTGCTCATTGTCTCTCACATCTCCAGTAAAAGCCTCTTTACTATACCATGGAGCGGCCACATCATCAGTTCATACACTAGCTCATGCCTATAATCTCAGCATTCAGGAGATTGCGGCAGAAGACTTACCACAAGCTCAAAGACAAACTGAGCCACACAGTGAGTTCCAGAAGTTGCTCATTTCTTCTCAAGGTGCATCTGTATGGAAAGGGTAGTATATACAGCCATCAGAATGGCAGTTGCTCTATGTAGACTAATTGATCTAATTAATCTAATGGGGGCCAGTGGTTCCAAATAGTACATAAATAACCCAAAAAGAAAGGAAGAATAGAAAAAGAAAGAAGCTCCAAAATGAATTTCTTTAGGTGAATATCCTTGAATTTAGTGAATCCGGTTCGTTTCTCCCATGTAGATACTACATTGCTCGATGTCCTACTGCTGGAGGACTCAGGTGGGATAGACAGAGATACAGAAACTAATTCTCTGAGAATACCAAGGAACATTCCATTCAGCACCCAGGGGAAGTAACCACATACATTCTCCCATAACAACACCGCTCCCTCTGATGACAGTGCAGAGAGAGCTCGGCACAACAAGAAGCCAAACCCACGAGCAGACTGCTCCGGTTCTCTTGGTGATATGATAAAGTACACGCTTTTCGTTTGATGTGCTTCGGCTTCTCCAAGTGCCAACTTCTCCCACTAGAAGTTTTAACTGAAGAACAGAAACTAGGATTGGTAATATTTGGACCCTACTGTTCCTACTGTTCCAGATGGCTGGAGTCCTTTTGTTCTGTGGAGGAGAAACTGGGGAGGCAGCCTGTGTATCCCTCAGCATTGGACAGTGGGCAGGCAGAAGGAGTGACAGGCCATGCCCCCTCTAGCATGAAGGCTCTTGTGCGGGCCAGAGGGACCCTTAGCTCTCCTAGTACTGCACTCTTGTGTGGGCCGAGGGAGGGAGTGGGGAATCCTTAGCTCTTGATAGCTGCTGTTGCTTCGGCTTCAGGCCATATGGGTATTGAAGGTGGCTGGGATCGCTGCTCCTGAGCCTGAGCTGTTTGAGACAACTCTGATGGACAGAAGAAATTGTGAGTTGTAAAGAGAGGCTAAAGGTCAGAAGTGGAACCTTCCATGTCATAAGTAGTTGGGCAGGGGCAGGGCTGAACTGCCGCCCAAGCTCATCCGTCGCTACTGGGCTTCGTGTCTGAGATTGGGTGGGTGGACTCACCATGAGTGTTTGGCGAGCTGCTGCAGGGTATGGACTGAGCAAAGAATAGCTACAGCACCAGTGAAGACCATAGTGAAGACGTGACCATGGCTGCCAGATCTCAGCTGCGATCCACTTGGGACAAGGATGGAAGAAACTTTTCTTTTATTAAATATCTCAAATGAGTTAGCTCCCATTTGTGTGTGGACAGTAGGAAAGGAATTCTGTGGTTGATGGAGAATAACTTTACTCCATTGCTTCAATGTCCTCATGTGTTTCCAGGGCATCTCCATAAAATGAAGATTCTGATCTAGAAAGTCTAGGGTGGATCCTGAGATTCTGAACTTCAAAACCCTCAGGCAGGGGTGATGTTAACCCAAAAGACAGAGCTTTGAGAAGCACAGAACTAACACTTCAGTGAATTAGGTCAGCAGGAGCTCACATGCTGGGGCCACTAATATCAACAGGGATCCAATGCCTCTGGCCTCATGTGCCCACACTGGCATACAGACACACATATACAAATGATATATGTTTTTATCCCAGCACTCAGGAGCCTGAGGTAGGAAAATCAAAAGTTCAAAGCCAGCCTGAGTTACTTAGTGAGAGCCTAGTGGGAGAGAAAGAAGGAACAGAGGACAGACAGACAGAAAGACAGACAGGTAGGCAGGCAGGCACACAGAGATGGGGGAGTGAATTAGAACCTTTGGGAGCTGAAGCTCAAGTGCCATACAGTATAAAACTCCCAAGTGAGTCTTATTCTTTGCATTAAGACAATCTGACTAACAAAGATGTTCTCACAAGAGTTTGTGTTGAGTGTATGAAACTAAATCATGGATGAATGAAAAAAGAGAACTTGGTAACCCCGGTATGTTTGAGGGGAGGTTTTGTTGTAGATATGAGGACAAGCACATATGCACACACACACACACACACACACACACACACACACACACACACGCACGCACGCACACACGCACGTGCACGCACCCACACGTGTACACACAAATAAAAGATATATGTTGGCAAGAATACAGAGAAATTGGAAGGCTTTTTTTGTTTTTTTGAGATAGCGTCTCATTCCGTGGCCCAGGCTGACCCTGGACTTAAGGCAATCCTCCTGTCTCATCCTCCTGAGAACTGGGATTATAGGCACAAGCTGCCATGTGTGTCACAGAGAAACTGGAATTTTTGTGATCTGTGAATGGGAATTTAAAACAGCAGTGCTATAGAAATGTGCTAGTTCCTCAAAAAACTAAACATAGACTCATCACAAATCCTAGAAATTCCACTTCTGGATAGTATGCAGGAGAACGATGCAGTTTTGAAGAGACATCTGCACAGTCGTGCTCTCAAGGGGAGGAAGTGGCTCACGCATCCTCTGTGGATGACTGATACGCACAGTGCGAACGGACACACTCAAGTGTCCTCAGTAGGTGATGGGGAGGTGGTGTGCATGGACACACGAGGGACACGACTTTTAAATGGAAGGAAATTTTTAACACATTACAATATGGATAAATAGTGAGGGTATTGTGTTAAACAATAAACCAGTTACAAACGGACAAACACCATGCGATTCAACTCCTGTGTGTTGGATTTAGAGTAGACAGAGTCTCTGAGACAGAAAGCAGAACATCAGTTGGGAAGGGACAGGGACAAGAGAGAAAGCCACTGCCCCGTAAATACAGTTTGTGTCTTGCAGGCGAAGAGTTCTGGACACGGCTGTTGATGATGCAAATATTTAATGTCATTGCTTTGCCTAAAAGTGGCCGTGCTAGCTCGTTTTACATAAATTTGATACAAGCTAGACTCATTTTAGGAGAAAGAACCTCAGTTGAGAAAACGTCCCAGATGACAAGCCTGTGGACAAGCCTGTGGTGTTTTTTTTTTTTTCCTTGATTGATGATTGATGAAGGAAGTTCCAGTTCACTGCAGGCTGTGCCATCCCCTGAGCCGGCAGTTCTGGGTGCTACAGAAAAGCAGGCTGAGCAAGTAGCCAGGAAGCAGCATTTCTTCATGGTCTCTGTTCTAGCTCCTGCCCTCAGGTTCCTGTCCTGATCTCCCTCAGTGATGGCATGTGACCTGACAGTTGTAAGATGAAGACCCTTTCTTCCCCAAGTTGCCTTGTGGTTATAGAAACCCTTCTTAAGACAGTGGTTAACGTCAAGAATTTCATGTTCTGTGTTGTGGAGCTGCGTCTTAGTCAGGGTTTCTATTCCTGCACAAACATCACAACCAAGAAGCAAGTTGGGAAGGAAATGGTTTATTCAGCTTACACTTCCACATTGCTCTTCATCACCAAAGGAAGTCAGGGCAGGAACTCAAGCAGGTCAGGAAACAGGAACTGATGCAGAGGCCATGGAGGGATGTTACATAATGGCTTGCTTCTCCTGGCTTGCTCAGCTTGCTTTCTTACAGAACCCATGACTACCAGCCCAGGGATGGCACCACCCACAAGGGGCTCTCCCCCCCCCTTGATCACTAATTGAGAAAATGCCTTATAGCTGGATCTCATGGAGGTATTTCCTCAAGAGAGGCTTCTTTCTCTGTGATAGCTCCAGCTTCTGTCAAGTTGACACACAAACCCAGCCAGTACACACTGTATCCTCTGAATTGAAACTCTCAACTTCTGGAGAGAGGAGGGAGGCTAACAAGATTCAGGAATCCAAAGAAACATACAGGGCTCAGGAAGCTGTGAAGGTCCCAAGACCGGCAAACCAACTGCTGGGGAGGGAACACGACCCAGAGGGACCGCTGTGCAGGCAGTGCCTGGGGTGCAGTACCAAGGGCTTCTTAGTGCTACAGCTGTCCCTGAGTCAGCCGGTCACCAGCAACACCTGGCAGAATGGTCGCTCATGGTACCTATCTGGGGTGAGCAGATGTCTGTTCATGTCTCCTGATGAAACCAACATGGCATATATTTTACAACAACAACAATAATAGCAGGAGTAACTTCATGCAAGTGGTGAGCTGGAATGGTGAGGGTAAAGTGGGTAATGTGCTCATTGTCACTGGAGAACCCGAGTTCAGGTCCCAGAGCCATCATGAAGGTGGCTGTGCCACCACATCTGTATTCCCAGCACCCTGTGGTAAAATGGGAGGTGCAGACAGAAAAATCCTGAGAGGCTCATGGCCTGCTAGTCTGTTGTTTACAATGGCAAACAGGAAACTGTCCAAAAAAGGTGAAAAGTAAGAGCTGACACCAGGGGCCACCCTCTGACCAGTGTTCACACACACACACACACACACCAGAGGATGCCCTCTGACCAAGGTACACACTCATACACACACATATACACACATACACACACACACCAGAGGCTGCCCTCTGACCAATGTGCACACCCATACACACACACACACACACACACACCCCAGAGGATGCCCTCTGACCAAGGTACACACTCATACACACACATATACACACATCAGAGGCTGCCCTCTGACCAGTGTGCACACTCATACACACATACACACACACTATACACACACACACACACACACACACGCACGCACGCACACACACACACCTGGTCATGGACAAGCACAAACACAGGCACACATGGGTTAAAAATAAGAGGATGAGGACTGGAGAGGTAGCTCAGCAGTTAAGAGCACTGGCTGCTCTTCCAGAAGACCTGGGTTCAATTCCGAGGACCAACATGGTGGCTCACAACAGATGGTTATCTGTAACTCCAGTCCCTGGGTATCTATCCACACTTCCATGATTCATATGTATATAATTAAAAATAGGAAGATGAGATACATTGTTATTAGAGACTTGGTATTTTAGATCCGTTAAATAGGTGTCCTAGCTAGTTTTGTGTCAACTTGACACAAGCTAAAGTCATCTGAAAGGAGGGAGCCTCAAATGAGAAAATGCTTCCATAAGATCCAGTTTCGAGGCATTTTCTTAATTAGTGGTTGATGGGGGAGGGGCCAGCCTGGTGTTGGGTTCTATGAGAAAGCAGGCTGATCAAACCATGAGGAGCAAGCCAGTAAGCAGCACTCCTCCATGGCCTCTGCCTCAGCTCCTGCCTCCAGGGTCCTGCCCTGCTTGAGTTCCTGACCTCCTTCAGTGATGAAGTGTAAACCCAATAAACCCTCTCATTCCCAGCTTGCTTTTCACTTGTGGTGTTCTACTGCAGCTATAGAAACTCTAAGACAATACCCACATTGTGAAAAGGCAGGGCAGACGCAATCTGTTTTCAAATTAAAGACACCAAGATTGGGAGACATAAGAAAAGAATGCCCTGGGTCCCTCCCTGTCTATGAGGCCAGGCAGATTTCTCTTCTAAATTCCTTTAAGATGAGAGGGGCCGGGAGATATTATTTATTTTCAGATTAATATGTTGCCAGGATGCTTTTATGCTTTTTGCAATTATAAATACCTCTGATCAGTCGACATGGCAGGCTGTTTGTCTCCCTACCACACTGGTGACAATGTACTGATAGTATTGTTAACCAGTGTCTTCAGAGATAAGCCACATTTGTCAGACTGTACAACCGTCTCTGCTGAGCCAGTTGCTTACACACCAGAAGTGAAGCTCAGAACCAGCCTGCTACCTGGACAAGGATAATAGTCACTATTACCAAATCAGCAGTTGGTGCTTTAAAAACAAAAGGGAACAACCCTATGTCCAGTCACTGTTGTTCATGGACATCTCAGGGTCGCTGTGCATCTAACAGTGGATGACAATGGCCTATAATCTTTTATCGTTTTTAAGAAACATGTCCTAAACAGTCTTAAACAGGAAACAAGTTGTTGCACTCGGAAGTACAAGCATGGTTGGTTATCAGGAGGCTTGGTAGAAAAAGTAGAATTTAAGGCCTGTGCCCACGTCCAAATCATCATTTCTTCTTTTTTTTTTTTAGTTGTGTTTGGGGTGGGGGACTCGTGTGAGCTCAGTAGAGAGTGCTTGTTCACAGGCATAGCTCTGGGTTTAGTCTCCTGTGCCACAAATGAGGACAGGGAAGGGGGAACCTACAGGCTGAGCAGACTGTCTGGATGGACAGTCACGCAAACAAATGGTCCCTACGTGGGGCTGCTTCCCTGCAGCCAGTTTCCAGACGAGAAACTCATTCTTCTACCCAACCAGAGCCTCTGCCCCGCCCTCCCCCTGCCCCCACCCCACCCCCGCCTTGGCTTTCTAACTGGGGCTTCCCAACCGGACTCCTCCAGCCACTCGCTGGAGGCTTAGACTGCAGCTGGTCATGGAGTGTGGACTGAGTTACCTCTTCTCCCCATAAGACAAAGCAGTTGCCATGCGTGGAGGCAGGAAGGGGAGGTTGCGTAATGATCTTGTTTCTTGGCAACTGAGAACCGTCCTGTTAGAGGTGGCCAGTCTGCTTTCAAAACAAAAAGGAGCCTGTAACTGTAAAGGGCTACAGGGCTCCTGCTCCCCCCCACCCCCACACACACTTAGAAGCAAAACCTATTTATGAGGCTTTATTAAGTGCAAATAAGTCCCTCGGCTTCAGCTGGGACTCGGCAGCTGCGGAGGATGCGTCCATTTGCATATAAATGACATGATTTCGGCTCAGAGAAGAATATCAAAAAATATACATGTCGACGATGGAATCTTGATAGATTCGCACATATTAAGGTCAGACGTTGTAATTTCTAAGGCTGCTGCTGGTGGTGTCTGAATCCTGTCACACATTCAATTCTGTTTGGGTTATATTAGGTTTACCTTCTATGAAATGGGGGATTTTTATTATGAATTAATTAAGCTACTTTTTCCTCCCTAAAGATGAGAACATTCAGGTCAATAAGCTAAATGTTCTACAAATGTGCAGGCCGCGTGACAGCCAAAGTTATGGACTCCGAACTTGGTTTTCTTCCTAGCTAACAGGGGGCTGTGTGCCCGGGTGCTCTCAGAAGGGAGCACGGAGGCTTCTTTCACGGCAGTGTGTCTGCTGAAAGAACGGCCACCTTTTGAATCATCAAGAAAAGATTTCCTTATTCTTTTTACATATATGCACTCACCCGCATGTGTGTGCGCACACAGGCATGTATACATACATGGGACCAAAGGACATTGAGTGTCATTCCATATGAGCTTTAAAAAATGATTATATTTATTTTCCTATTTATTCTATTTATCTCTGTTTCCTTGTTGAAATGATTTTATTTATTTTTGTGTTTATTGGTGGTTCTCCTGCATGTGTGTCTGTATGAAGGAGTCAGATACCTTGGAACTGGAGTTACAGACAGCTGGGAGCTGCCTGGTGAGCGCTGAGAACTGAACCCTGGTCCTCTGGAAGAGCAGCCAGTGCTCTTAACTGCTAAGTCATCTCTCTGGTACTCTTTGTTTAAGTGTGAAAGACAGGCTTCTAACTAACCTGGAACTTACCAATTAGGGGAGATTAAAAATGGCCACCAGGCCCCAGAGGTCCAGCTGCTACCATCTCTCTGTGTGCCAGGATTGTAAGCCACAGCCTTCCTTCCTGGGGTTTCTGTTGGTTTGTTTTTGTAATTAAAATTTAATTAGATCATTTCCCTCCATTTCCTTTTCTTCTTCCTCCCTCCATGCCTGTCTTTACTCCTCCCCCCAGATTCCTAGGCTCCTCCCTAATGTAAATATATATGTAAATATATATGCATAAATATATAAACACGACCAGCTGAGTCCATTCAGTGTTGTATGTACAGAATTTCAGGGCTGACCACTTGGTACTGGATAACCAATTTAGGGGCCCCTCTGTGGGAAAAACTACCAGACTCCCAAAACAATAAAGACCATTGCTATTGTCCTTGGTTGCCTCCCAGAGGTTGAAGGTAAGTCCCCATTGCTGAAGACACCAGTACATTTCAGACCTAGGACTCGAAGGATAGGAGCTGGGTCTGATGTGAAAGCTGAGGGAACTGGCTTTTCTAGAACCGGAGGGTTCTAGAATTCCCACAATCTGCAATCCCACAGGCTAAGAAGGGAGCAGTAGCACTGCCCATCTGTGTCGTCTATGTACCACACAATGACGGACCATGTAGTGATCAGATAGTAACGTATCCCTGAAGGTGCAATTGTAGCACTCGAGTCTTGTGGTAACCTGCAGTGGTCCAGCGAGACCTGAGGTCCGCTCAGCAGAGGGAAGGTATGCCTTGAAGGTGTTATTTAAAATGACGGCACCATAGGCCTGAGGCCATGAGCCGCATGTTCTCACCGATGCTCGGCTCAGGCAGGCCAGAAGTACCCGCCCTGGCACCCACGAGATGCCATCATGGGAGATGGCTCCGCCAATCTTCCACACTGTCTCCACA
Source organism: Arvicanthis niloticus (assembly GCF_011762505.2). Lineage (NCBI taxonomy): Eukaryota > Metazoa > Chordata > Mammalia > Rodentia > Muridae > Arvicanthis > Arvicanthis niloticus. The sequence continues at coordinate 4,286,919 of NC_047664.1, forward strand.
AGGCTGGGCTGAGCCCAGATCACCCTGCCATCCACGCGGTAACAGGTAGAAAGGAGACTCTAAAGGTTAAAGATCATCCAAAGCTTTATATACTTGGTAACGCTCAAATAACAAGATGCCCACACAGTTAGAAGTGTTAACCAATTAACTAACCTAGATATAAGTTGTTACCCAGGGCTGCTCCTGATACACGCCTGGTCATCCATGGCTCCTACATCTCTGCCCCCTTAGCTCCCCTCTTCCTCTCCTTACTCCTTCCAACTTAGCTCCTCCCAGCTTGTGGGAAATTTTCCTGCTACAATGCCCCGTACTTTAAACTGAGCCAATTACCCAGGGCAAGGATCTTAGAGGAGATCCTCCTAGCTACACTTCACTAAATTAGTACAGTTCCTAACTGTACTCACACTTATCCCTGCTCACACACTTATCCCTACTCACGTACTTACCCCTACTCACACACTTATCCCTACTCACACACTTACCCCTACTCACACATTACGTATCCCTATTAATGTACTTATCCCTATTCACGTTCATATTTATCCAGATTCACATACTTACTTATCCATAAATAAGTGTAGCTCCAAACCCTTACCAAAGAAGCTTCTCTTTGTAATAAACTGCTACATAAAACCACAATTGGCCAAAACATGGAGAACAACCGCTCATGAGTGCCCAGCCCCAGTGGACATATCAGCAGCACAGTGCCAACATCCAAGGCTCAGAGAACATCTTGGAAGAAGGCAAGAAAGACTGGGAGCCAGAGGTCCAGGAAATCTACTGTAAAATTGTGTCTCCTAGCAAGGACAGGGAAGCTTCACCTGTGATACCTCAACAGCATGGCTGCCTAAAAACAACCTGAGCAAGGACAGCAGACTGAACAAGCAACAGACGTGCCAGCATGTAAGGAGGAAATCTCATGGGACTCTTACTGAAGACAAAGAACTACAGACAATAGAGATGCTGAGAGCAGTATTCCTGGCTTTTTACATTTAAAAAAAAAGTCTTATTTATTTTATGTATATGAGCACACTGTAGCTGTCTTCAGACACACACTAGAAGAGGGCATCGGATCCCATTACAGATGGTTGTGAGCCACCGCGTGGTTGCTGGGATTTAAACTCGGGACCTTTAGAAGAGCAGTTGGTGCTCTTAACCACTGAGCCATCTCTCTAGGCCCAACTTTTTAAATTTTAAGTTGTCCCTGCAGCAGATGGACTAACATAAACTCAGGTCTTCTGGCTTACTATCTGAGCTATGTTCCCAGTCCTTAGTTCCATGTTACAAACCATTTCCAATCGCTTGACTGAGGAACAAGAGGCAAGTAGTGCAGCCTGGCGACTCCGCTTGTTCCCTCACCCTGTGCCCTGTAGCGTGAGCTGTACAGCTGCTGAGGCACTTTTTGTGTTCCCCACATTATGCCCAAACCCAACTCGTACACTGCTTAGAGAAAGTAGCTATTCTACCCTGAAAAAATGCCCCGAATCTCATCCTGCATCAGACAAGGTGCGGCTCATGAACTGTCTGCTAGCTAGAGATGACGTACCAACTTGTTTCTGTATGTGTGCCATCAGGAGATGTGATAATGCCCACGCCGTGTTCATCCTGCCAGGCAGACCACAGCTCTCTGACAGAGAAAGGGGTTAATGATGGCTACTGCATAAAACCCCTTTGCTCTTGATTGCCTACCAGAGCTTGATAGCTCGAGTCTAACGCTGAAGACACCACACACATGGATCACAGGACATGGAGAAATCACGTAGGTGTCAGTCAGGAGCGTCCTCCCTTCTGGCTAGCTTTCATAGTACTGGAAGGTGTTTTCAGGATGCTGGGGAGAAAGTCATTATCCAGCTTTGAATTCTTTGAGTCACAATAATGGCCAGCATGGTAAGATGTGCCCATGGATACAATAGTGGCATGAATATTATGGGGTAACCAACCACTTTTTGGAACTATAGGATTGAAGGCCCACTCCACAGGAGGAAAAGCTAGGCAAGAACCCATGGTTGAGCTCATAGGCCTAGGTGTGAACCAATTCTATTATTTTGCTAACCAGACATAGTATCAAATTATGTCCTCTAAATTCATGTCTCTCCCCATAGGTTAGTACAGCTACTACAGAGACATTCCTTTGTGCATTGATAGTGGTTAAAGCAGAAACTCACAAATGGTCCGAGTGTGGAGAAGTGAATCAGCCATGAATAGGCCATCTATGTCACACCTCCTCCCAAGGCTCAGGCAGCATCTCAGAAGCCGGGGATGGAAAGATCATCAGTCAGAGAGGACTGCAGTGACACAGTGTCTTCTGGACCTCGGCAGCTTAGTTGTCTGACAAGATCAAGCCAGTTGATACTCTTATCATAAGTCTTATCATGACCTGGCCTAACTGAAAAGCTCTGGACAGTTGACGGCTTCCAGGAAGCAGTCAGTTGCCTTTAAGGCTGTGGCTCCTGGCAGGTCAACCGTGCACAGGTGGATGGCCCCACCTGTGAGAACACAGACAGGACTCCAAGAAAAGTTTGGACGAGGAGTTGGGGTGAATGCAAGTACATTGTATGGAATTCTTGAAGAATTAATAAAAATATTTTAAATCAAGGATAAAATAAAAGTGATAGCTACTTGTGATAACTTCAGATTTTCTCTTAGGAAATTGGTGTCTTGTGGTCCTCGAAGTAGGAGAGTCTGTGATGTTGATGGAACATTTGATTGTTCAATTATTCATTAAAAAACTCAGGTAACTAATCCCCAATGTCTTTAAACTGTGGGCTCACTTTCACTAGGTCAGTAAGTCCTGGGCAGGCACATGCTTTTTAAAAGAATTAAAGGGCTGGCAGTTTGAAAAAGGGACAAATCAGAAACGCAAATGTTTGAGAGGGGAGTTTTGAGAACTACAATGGCAACTTGGAAAGAAAAGCCCAACCAGCACTGACCACGATACTCAGTACATTCCGTTAAGGTGAACCCTGGCCATGCACTGCTGATTTGAGTTTAATAAAGTCTGAAAACTGTGAGCAGGGTAGTGGTGCACGCTTTTAATCCCAGCACTCCGGAGGCAGAGGCAGGCGGATCTCTGAGTTCAAGGACAGCCTGGTCTACAGAGGGAGTTCCAAGGCAACCAGGGCTACACAGAGAAAGGAAGAAAAAAAAGGAAGGAGTGAGGGAGGAAGGGAGGGAGAAAAGAAGGAAGGGATGAAACTATAAATTCTGAAAAGCTTGATAATCATCTTTTATAGATAGACAATGATTTCATTACCCAACATTGGAATTCCCAGATTAATGAAAGGTAACATATGCCATCCAAGGGTGGACCGAGGCATTGTTAGCCAAGGTATATATAATTTGTTTATAATATGTATCTATATTGCAAGTGTGTGCAGACTGTGTCTGTTATCAGTAGTTTAGAAATAATTCCTTGTCTTCACAACTGGCAGTGGATAATTTGATGTCTTGTCATCTATTTTCTGTGCAGTGACTGATCCTAAATAGTGCCACATTCTGCAGGTGCCTAGGGATGTGGGACACATTGCTTTCTCCCACAGTGGGCCTTTGGGCCCTGGATTTTGTGCCTTAGCTGTCTTTTCTGGGGCTGGAAAGATGGTCAAGACTGCTGGCTGCTCTTCCAGAGGTCCTGAGATCAATTCCCAGCAACTATACTGTGGCTCACACCGTCTAAAATGAGGTCTGGTGCCCTCTTCTGGCCTTCAGGTATACATGCAGGCAGAATACTGTGTACATGATAGATAGATAGATAGATAGATAGATAGATAGATAGATAGATAGATAGACAGATAGATAAATAGATAAATAAATCATACAAAAAAAAAACAAGAAAGAAGAAGAAGTTGTATTTCCAGACACCACCCCTGGAATAGCCACAATGCCTCTGTGAGTTGATATATCATTTAAATGTGTTCCTAAAAGAATGTATTTTTAACTCGAGTTTGCTGCAGGTGAAGAGGAAAGATCTTTTAAGAATGAACAGACTGCCTTTGAGTGATCACATGGTTCTTTACACCTGCCTAGTCATTGCTGATTCTCTAAGTATGGGATTTGTGGGATGCAAAGAAGGGACAGGAAAAGTAAGTGTTTGAGCAGAGTCCACGAGGCCACATGGTTTAAATTAAGTTAACAGGGCTGGGACATGGCTCCGAGAATAAGCTGCTTTCTGTGCAAGCCTGCATATGAGCCTGCATGTGAGGACCCTCGTGAAAAGCTGGGCCAGGCAGTGAGTGGCTCACCCCAGTGCCAAGAGTCAGAAGCAGAGACAGGAAGGTTCATGGCACGCATGGGCTGTCCAGCTTAGCCCAGTGCACGATCCCCGGGTCCTAATGAAAGACCCTGCCTGAAAAAAACAAAGTGGGTAGCTCCTATGGAACACACTGGAAGATGGCTTCTGGCCCCCATATGCAGGGACACATGCACACACAATAAATAATCAAGCTAAAAATCGGCTAAAACTAAATGATTCTCCTCCCTCGTTCCACAGAAGCAAAGCTGTAACCTCTCCCCTCAAGCCTCACCTCGGTTTCACCATCGCAGAATGGAACCCAGGACCGGTAGACAATAGACAATAGAAAGGTAGGCATCCTAAGCAGAAGCCAGTCTCTCTGGGGTGTGACTGATCACAGCCACTTTCCTAGCTGGTCAATAGCCATTGTCCCCTGAAAGAGCTTTGCTAACTGCCATGTGTCCCAGAGCCATCCGAGATGGCATGAGCCTCCATTCTGTTCTGGAGAGAAGATGGAACAGGCAGTTTAGATCACCGAGAAACACTTTGAGATAAGCTTGTCGTTCTGTAGAAATTAATCTGGGCCTCTAGACAGAACGTGGGCCTATTGGAAAGCTTCTTCAAGTTGAGCAGTTAATAATATATCAAGTCTTGTAGCTTAAGGGATACAATTTTGAAAATTATTGTACTGGGGGAATCATAAATCCCACCAAGGGAGGGTTGGAGTCCAGATATTTTATTTTCGATTTCCATCCAGGGTACATTATGACACTCTGCATGAAAGTCAAATCGTCCATGTAAAATGGTTTTCAGGTGATAAGTTTACCCCTTGGGGTCCTGTACAGTAATGCATTCAGAGTTATATCTGACTTTCACAATCTATAAAGACTAGTTATCAATTTTTTGAAAGATTTGATAAGCAGGAACAAAAAAATAGCTTATGGATGCTGACATTTGTCTCATTAATGGGAGCAGCATGCGAAGTGCGGGCTCCGTCTGGATTTGGCTGTAAATACACGGCTGACATACATTTTGGAAGGTTGCTGTTCTGTGCTGGTGGGAATGTATTTGTCTAACCTTGCACTGACTGTAACAGACAGGAGGATTGGAGAGATGGCTGTCAGCCACGCTCCGCTTTTTAAGACAGGGGCACCCAATCTGCCAGGATCTGTCAGATTCCAGGCCACTGCATATTAAAAATTATGTCCCATCAACTCAATCTGGCCTGGTATGAGTTTTATTAGTAAAGAATTCCACTGCATTGGGAAGGGGGCACTTTGCAAGATAGAATTCAAAGGAAGAATGGCTGCCCTCTGTCCTCGGAAGAGAAAAACTATGAGCTCTCTAGCCAATCAGATGGTCTTCTACAACCCAGCTTGCATTCAGAACCAGCTATTAGAAGTAGACAGGGAAGTCAGACATCGGGACATCACCAGTCTGAGCGACACCCATGCACCCTACTTTCTGCAGTATGGTCTTGACTATGCTGACCATGTGTTGAAAGAGAGGCTGGAGTCTCAGACTGGTAACGTTCACTGGCCCATTGAAGCCCCTATGAAGACAACAGCTGCAGTAGCAGACTGCTCGCACTTGCCTGGTGTGGTCAAACTCAAGTGCAGAGGGGCCGTCTGCCAGGAAGCTGCTGACTCACGGGAAAGAAAGGATGGGAGCGGCCTCTTGTTTCATCAGGTGAAGTACAGGAATGGCCCTTAAACAAAAGCAGCTTGTAGTGGTATCTTGTTTATCTAACCTGTCAATAGAGTGTTCATTCCCCTGAAAAGTGAATCTTATAGCTACATTGTATCTTTCTGTTAAACCGTGGGTTGTA